>NC_090447.1:526335112-526649406 GCF_031143425.1 Pleurodeles waltl | reverse complement strand
AGGGGGGAGAGTGTTAGGAGGTTTAGGAGATTAGGGAGAAAGATAGGTGTAGGGTTGTGAAGATAGGGGAGGGGGGGTTGTAGAGGTGGGTGAGGGTGAGAGGTAGAGTGAGGGGATAGGAAGATAGGTAATAGAGGGGGTGGCGGGAGGGTGGGAGAGATAGAGAAATAGGTAGAGAGAAAAGGTAGATAGAGAAATCGATAGATAGGGAAAAAGATAGAGAGATAGGAAGATAGGAAGATAGGAGGAGGTGGAGAGTGAGGGAGTTGGATAGTGGGATAGAGAGATGGAGAGATAGGTAGATAGGAGGAGTGAGGGAGGTAGAAAGTGAACGGGTTAGATAGGGGGGATGCGAGTGGGGGAGGGGGATGAGGCAGGAGCAGGAGGGCAGGCGCGGGGAGAAGAGGACGGAGGAGGCAGAAGAGCCGAAGGCAGAAGACAAGAAGACAAGAAGAAAAGAAGAAAAGAAGAACAGAAGAAAAGAAGAACAGAAGAGCAGAAGACCGGAAGGACTGAAGACTGGAAGAGCAGAAGACCGGAAGAGCAGAAGACACACAGAAGAACACAGAAGAACAGAGAGGAGTACAGAAGAACAGAGAAGAATACAGAAGAACACAGAGGAAGACAGAAGAAGACAGAGGAAGACAGAAGAACAGAGAAGAATACAGAAGAAAACAGAGGGTGACAGAAGAACACCGAGGAAGACAGAAAAACACAGAGGAAGACAGAAGAAGACAGAGGAAGACAGAAGAAGACAGAGGAACACAGAAGAACACAGAAGAACACGGAGGGAGATACAAAAAACGAAGAAACAGGGTGCAGAATACCACAGCAGAAGATGAGGAAGAAGAGAAGAGGAGAGAAGACGGGGAGAAGAGGAGTACAGAAGAAGAATACAGACGAGGAGCGAGGAGGAAGAACAGAGAAGGAGGAAAGAGGAAAAGAAGCAGGAGCAGGAGAGAGGGTGAGTAGCGCGGGGCAGAACGAGGGGCTGGGAGGTGGGGTGTACTTACTGTGGGGTGGGTCTCAGGAACTCAGGAACCTGGAGGAGCTGCAGCGGCAGGGGGAGCGACCTACCCTTGGGTCAAGGGTCGCTACCACTGTCGCGCAGCGGCCGCCATATGAGGTAGGAGGGGGGGGAGGGGTCAGCTGTTGGCGAATGGGAGCTGGGGGGCGGGGCGTGCAGGAGGTTGCGGCGGGAAAGCGCGAGGGAGGGGGGGGACAGGTAGAGTGAGAAGAGCTGGGGGAGGGGGGTTTAAGGGTGGAGGGGGGAAAGTGTTAGGAGGTTTAGGAGATTAGGGAGAAAGATAGGTGTAGGGTTGTGAAGATAGGGGAGGGGGGTTGTAGAGGTGGGTGAGGGTGAGAGGTAGAGTGAGGGGATAGGAAGATAGGTAATAGAGGGGGTGGCGGGAGGGGGGGAGAGATAGAGAAATAGGTAGAGAGAGAGGGTAGAGAGAGAGGGAAGGTCATCAAACCCGCCCTGACGGCCACCCGATCCCACGCTCTCATCGTAACCTCCGTAACCGGTGATCTATACAACCCCTGCGCCCCATGACGGCGCCTGAGCCAGGGTTCCTTCCATATGTGAGAGCCAGCCACTGCCTGGTCCATGAAGCACCAATGCTTTTCAGAAGACGGTCGGCTCCATTCCAAAAGGAAACACAACTGTACTGCCTGAAAGTATCGAAGGAGGCAGGGGACCACCAGGCCCCCCTCTCTCTTAGGACGATACAAAACCTGCTGTGATATCCGCGCCGCCTTCCCCTCCCATATAAATCTTAAGACTGCTGTTTGGAGGGACGCTATCGTTCGCGGGGGGTTCCAGTGGGAGCTCCTGGAACAGATAAAGTATACGTGATAGGATGGTCATTTTCACCGCCGCAACCCTGCCCAGCCAAGACAGTTTAAGCCTCCCCCATGACTCCAAGTCGCGCTGCACCTCTCGCGTTAGTTTCGAATAGTTCAACTTCGCTGTACTGGCGACTTTGGAGCCCATCTCAATCCCCAAATATGGGAGCCCGGAAGAGGACCATGTAAAATGGAAACGGGCCTTCAGGTCCCTTTCATGCTCCGCAGTGATAAACCTGCCCAGAGCCTGCGATTTAAGCATGTTCATTCGGAACCCCGAAACCTGCCCAAATTCCTCTATAACACCCATTAGCACCGGTAGTGAGGTTGTGGGCTCCGCCAAAGTAAGAATGACATTGTCTGCGTATAGCGAAATGAGATGCTCATCCCCCCCAAACCTCATACCCGTTATCTGAGGGTGGTCCCGGAGCCTCTGCGCCAGTAGCTCCATGTAAAGCGTGAACAGGAGGGGCAAAAGCGGACACCCCTGCCTGGTACCTCTTTGGACGGCGAATGGCAAAGAGAGCGTCCCATTAACCCGGACCGCTGCCCGAGGCTCTTGATAAGTGCATCGAATCCATGTCCTAAAGACTGAACCCAGTCCAAAGCGTTCGAGGACCCTGAACAGGTATGGCCAGTGAACCCTATCAAAGGCTTTCTCAGCGTCAATAGACAAGAAGTGCCCCGCCCAGCGGGAACATTCAGTTTTGTCCAAGAGATGGAGCAATCGCTTGGTATTATCGCTGCACTGTCTGTGAGGTATAAATCCCGACTGGTCGGGGTCCACAAGCCCCGGCATATAATAGTTGAGACGGTGTGCCAGAATGCCAGTAAACAGTTTGGCATCGATATTCAGCAGGGAGATCGGCCTATACGAGGCGCATTCCTCGGGGTCCTTCCCCGCTTTCGGGATAACAAAGATAGTAGCGTCTAACATACTAGGCGAGAGCGCACCCGTTTGACGAAAGGAGTTAAAAAGTCGCACAAGAACGGGAACAAGTTCCACACAGAAGGATTTATAAAAAAGCGCAGAGAAACCATCTGGGCCAGGTGACTTCCCGGTCTGCAACCGAGCAATCGCAGATATAACCTCTTCAGCCCTTATAGGCTGGTCTAACGAGGCTGAATCTGGCGCAGACAAAGGAGTAATTGCTATGTCCTCTAAGAAGAGTTCTGGGGATAAGTCACCGGGCTTCTCAGCCATGTACAGATTTCGATAGAATTCTGCGAATGCCTGCGCTATTCGGTCGCTTGTGCGCACCTCTGCCCCCGAGGGGAGTCGTACCATTTTTATCAGTGACGCTGCACGCTGTGCTCTCAACCTATGCGCCAGTAACTTGCCGCACTTATTACTTCCTACATAATACTTTTGTTTGACACGGACTACCGCATACTCTGCCCTGTCCCAGTCCAACCTCCTCAGCTGCTTTTGGACCTTCTCGAACTCTCTCCATATTCTAGGAGCACCGGTGTGTGTATATGTGAGCGCTCTAACACCCTCACTCGCTGCTCCAAGTTCCCCCTGAGTCGAGTCCTCGCCTTATTGTCCCTAGAAGAAAGCGACATCACCTCCCCCCTAGAGACAGCCTTCAATGCCTCCCACAGAGTTGCAATGCTTGTTGTCCCGTTGTCGTTAAAGCTAAGGTAATCTATTATTTCCCTTCGGATCTCCTCTACCGTTGCACCGTTCTGAAGCATCGAGTCCCTAAATCGCCATCCCGCCTGACTGACCCTCTCCATGTCCATGTGAATCTCAACTGTTACCGGAGCATGATCCGACAAGGCCCGCGGCTCAATCGCCGAGTCTCTAACCCTGGGGAGAAGCTCCTGGGATGCCAGAAAAAGGTCCAATCTGGCGTAAGTTTTGGTTGCCGATGAATAAAAGGAGTAGTCCCTCGACAGTGAAAAGCTGGCTGGGGCCCTGTTAGGGGGCCCCTGCACTGCCCATGCCAGTGGCATGGGCAGTGCAGGGCCCCCCAGGGGCCCCAGGACACCCGTTCCCGCCAGCCTCTTCCTGGCGGTGACAACCGCCAGAAACAGGCTGGCGGGAAGGGGGTCAGAATCCCCATGGCAGCGCTGCTTGCAGCGCTGCCATGGCGGATTCGCCCAACCGGGGCTAAATCGGTGGGAAACCGCTGGCCCCGGTTTTCTAACCGCGGCTTTACCGCCGCGGTCAGAATGGGCAAGGAAGCACCGCCAGCCTGTTGGCGGTGCTTCTGTCATTCGTGGCCCTGGCGGTTGAAGACCGCCAGGGTCAGAATGACCACTTAATGAGTTAAAAACAGACTGTAAAAACATGCGAAGCGCCTGATTCCATAGACTAGCTGCCAATTTACATCTAGTTACCTTGTTTCAATGCAGAGATACATTAAACAACCCCCACCATTGGGTGGTAAAAAACAACTAAGGATGTTTAAACATAGGGACAGATTTATGAAAAGTGGCGCTGAACTTACTGCAGCCCTACTTTTCGTGTGCCCCTTAGCACTCCCCTGACGCTACTATGTGTGTACCGTATTTAATATAAGGCGCACCATGGCAGTAGTTAAGGAAATAGCATCAGAACTTTTGACCATAGTTCGGTGCTTTGCATTATCAGCGTCAAAAAATCTGACGCTAATCCTGCAAAGCAACCAGAGACCCATTGAAACCAATGGGAGCCTTGTTTTAACGCCTGCTCCGAGCAGGCATTAAAAGTGTTGAAAAAATTGACGCAAGGAAATCTCTTTGATTTATTCGCACAATTTGTTCGGCCGTTCTAACAGGGGGACGCCTCCTTTGCATACATTATGCATGGTGCAGGTATGTTGTAGCGCAAAGGGTTACAATGTGGCGCAATGCATGCATTGTGCCACTTTGTAAATTTGGCGCGCCGATTTTGGCTTTGTTGGGCCACATTAGCATACACAACAATGACGCGAATGTGGAGCAAGGATCCGCTAGGGGCTCTTAAATCTGCCCCAGAGTTTCATAAAATTTCTAACATTTGAGGGGCATATTTATACTCTGTTTGCGCTGAATTTGACGCAAATTTGTCCCAAACCTAACACCATATTTATACTTAGATGCCCGACCCCATGAATGTCAAAATTCAGCAGTGTGCGTCATTTTCTGGATGCGGGAAACCGCCTTTCGTTAATGACATGCAAGGTAGGCGTTCCCGTCCAAAAAATGACTTTAAGGCATGTGTGCCTTATTTATACTCCTGCGTCATTTTGACGCACAGGAGGGGGCGGGCCTTAAAAAATGGCACCCAGCCTGGTTTGCGCCATTTTTTAATGCCTGGGTGAGGGCAGGCGTTAAGGGACCTGTGGGCTCATTTCCATGGTCTCTGACCATGGAAGCAGTCCACAGGTGCCATTCCCTGCCCCCAGGGACACCCCCTGCCACCCTCCACCACCCCTGGAGGACACCCATGGATGGGGGGACCCAGCCCAGGAAAGTGCAGGTAAGTTGAGGTAAGTAAAAAAAAAATTAAGTGGCATGGGGGGGCCTAACTTGGGCCCCCCTACATACCACTGTGCCCAATGACCATGCCCAGGGGACAGAAGTCCCCTGGGCACGGCCATTGTGCAGGGGGGCCTGACTTCTGTCTTTCCTAAGACAGGAGTCATTTCAATGGGGGTTGTGTGTCAAAAAATGGTGCAAGTCTGGTTAGAGCCATGATTTTTTACTCTAACCTGACTTGCACCATTTTTTGACGCACAACCACCATTCTTCCCTACACCTGCGCTGGCTCGTTAGAGTCATTTTTTTTTACTCTAACCAGCCCGCAGCGCCGACTACCGTGAGTCCATAAAAAAGGTGCCCGCCTGGCACGTAGGAATGGTGTTTGCCGGAGGTAAAAAAAATTACGGAAACCAGCGCCGGAGCTGCTTTGCATCAAAAAGTATAAATATGGCCCTTTGTGTCTAATTGGCCAAGCTGAGTGGAGAAATTTAGAAACAGCCACAACCACAATCGATGAAGTTTCATTTTCCATACCCTGAAAGCTTCACCTTTAGCTGATAGGTTAAATATCCTACACATTGGCACAATCCATTTGGACCTGAGTTTTGCATGAAATGGACAGAAAAAGAAGTGCTCCTCACTTTCACGAATATTCTTACAATAGAAACAGTATTGCGATCCCTGGTTCGTGTTACTCCACCAAGTGGTAAAGACCGCTAGAGGGAGTGACCCATTCCTAAACTGGAGGTACAGGGAACAAGCCCGGTGAGGGTGGATAAAATCCAATAATTCTTTGGCCTTGTACACTGATTTTACAAGGAGGAAGCACTTGTTAAACTCCCTTGTAAGGATGAAGATATGTGGCCCCTGCATCTAGTGGCCTTCTCTTCCATCAACTTTTTAACAAGGGCAGCATCCCCTCGCTTAATGGAATGGCGCTCAGCGTAGAACTTACCAAAACCCAGCTCACTCCACCCCTTCTTGAGTGCTCTTAGCAACCTAATCCCCCCCACCATTGGCCAACATGACATTTTGCACACCTCTCTTAAAAGGCACGATTAATCAGTGCCCCAAATTTTGATCCAATACAATAAGGATCTCAACGCCACCAAAAATGAGATCTCCTGGATCCCCAGGTCCAAACAGAGTGGGACAAGAGGCGTGCCCTTCCCTAGGCTCACCAGACTTCTAATAAAGTTTTCTGCTGAACTCAGGGGACTAATATTGCGGTGCCCCCATAATTCTTTCCCATAATGAGCAGCCCCCCTTGCTTGGGCCTTATAGATTTCCACTGCCAGCCATACAGGGGACGATGGGACCTTTTTGGCCAACATAAGTATGGCTCCAGCCCGCCGCTTTACGATTAGGGTACTCTTTAAGACTTGCAGGTCCCAGAGTCCTGATTCGTCTAGCCTGATACCCAGGTACTCAATTTCTGGACCCTTTTGAGCACTTCTGACCCCACTTTGATGACCCCACATGCCTTGCCTTTCTTTTGAAATATTAAGTATTTTGTTAGAGGGGTCTTTATTTCAAGACCAAAATCACTGCAAAACTGGTTAAAGCTATCGATCAGCCTTTGCAGACCCCTCCTGTTTTGGACAGCAACAATGTATTGTCTTCAAACAGGAGGGCTGGTATTTTGACTCCTGCCAGCATAGGGGAATCATTGTCACAATCAGTCAAATAAGCAATGCAGTTGTTGATGTAGAGGAGGAAAAATGTAGGGACAAGTACACAGCCCTGCCTGACACTTTGACCAACTGGAAATGCCCATGATAATTTTCATTTTGCTCCACACCGTACTCTAGCAAAGTTCTTCTCATGCAATAATCTAATTAGATGTAAGAGATTGGGCAGAATCCCCATCCCAGAGAGCACCCCCTACAGTTTTCCCTCTGGGCACCAGGTTGAATGTGGCATGCAACTCCATGAATGCCAGAAATATTTTTCCCCTCGACAGGTAGACTGCCTTCCACCAAACCAAGATGAACCAGAAGACCTGGTCAACGGCACTGACCTTATGCCTAAATCCAACCTGGAGCCCTGATAGGATCTGCTTGTCCTCGAACCCGCACCACCCCAAGAGGCGCTTAGGACCTGCTTGCAGAACATTTTTTTGAGACTGTCTATTAAGCTAATAGGGCGATAATTGGAGAGAACACCAGTATCTCCCTTTTCAAAAAATTTGGAACAAACTCTGCTTCTTTCCAAGATGGAAGAATTGCTCCTTCTGTCACAATGGCATTTGTGACCACATTGATGTAAGACACCCAAACGCCAAGATCAGCTCTAAAGACATAGGCGGGAATTTATCAAGCCTTGGGGCTTTTCCAAGTTTAAATGAAGCCACCACGTGTTCAGTTTCCTGAAGGGAAAAATGATTGTAGGATGGGTCTGACTCTTCACACTGTGCATGTTCTCAATCCTGTGTGGTTCCTCAGGTGCAAGGTTTGAAGCATACAAGCTCTCAAAATGGAAACCCTCTCACGGGGCAAAATAGAAGAGTCTGTGGGATATCCTGACCTCCTTTCACTTATGCTACTATAGACCAGAACTTCTTCTGGTCCCTATTCACAGCAGAGACTAGCAGATCAGCTCACATGTCCTTCTCAAAAGCTGCTTTTGCTTCATTTAGGCTTGCCCAATAGTTCGCCCTACAGATCCTTTTAAATTGAATGTCCCCCCCTTTTTAAAACTAGCAAGAGGTGTGCCTTCGCCATTTTACACTGGTCATTAAACCATCCCTTTGGCCACTTGGTACACCCACCAATATCTCTAGTTAAGACACTCCTCAGCTTAGAGAACAACATGTGATGTTCAACAAGGATCAAGTAATCTTCCCCCAGTTGGCAGGTATAGTCTCTAAATGAGTAGCCAATGTAAAGCAGAAGACCTTGAGGTTCTTTGGAGAAGAGACTACTGTTTCCCACCTCAGATTCTTCCTGTTGTTTGTGGCTACCAACTGTCCATCTATGTGGCCCACAGTTGAGGAGCATGGGAGGGTCATTGAAACTCTCAACTTCAATGACAAAGGGTTGTGATCAATCTCTCTATTACAAACATATCGACCATCTTGCTCCACAATCTTACATCCAGGAGGATATAATCAATTTAGCTGCGTTAGGGACCTCACCTAAAAGTCAGGACAAGCAGTTTGTCCAATGGTGAGTGCCCATTGCAAGCCAGTATACCATAGGTGATTGTAAGGTCCACAACTTGCATATCTGCTCTTGACTGGGACTGCGTTTTAGAGAGGCCAGCATCTGGAATACCCCACATCAAATGCTCATCTCTATCTAAATCGCTAGCCAAACTACTTGGCTCAAAGGTGAGGTTAAAGTCCCCTGCTATAAGCACATGGTGGGTACAAACATACTCCTCTGGGACTCTGGCCAGCAGTTGGAGAGTTCTTGGTTCCTGCCTATAGCTACTGGCCCTATTGTATATATTGATAATCAAGAGGGGCAGTAGATTACTCCTCATGAAAATCAGGGCTCGGATATCAGGGAAATCCAAGTATAAAGTGGCATAATTGAATAAGATAGAGTGACTCTAACCAGCACTAGTAAACTGCCTGCAGGGCGTCCCGCACTAGACTTGATTGCTGGAGCACTGTAACTTTTAAAACCGCACCTATTTACTTTGTCTAGTGGCCATGTTTCATGAAACAGGCGTATGTCGTGTGTACCAATAAACCTGCCCCAATCAGTATCCCCCAATTTGCTCCTAGATCCTGCAATACTCTAACTTAACAGTACACCAACTCCACAAGTCCGTATAGTGCCCCAATCATTGTCCGTGGACCACTGGGCCAAAAATGCATGGGCGAGGCCCACAGTAGATACCTGACTCCAAACGGAGAGAACACTGGAGGGGCATCAGATGGAAAATAAACACGCACCTCAGGGGGAGGGGGACACCTCAGCCTGATGAACGCACAACGCCACTGCTCCACGAGGGGGCTCCATGCCCATTGATGTATCCTGGGGAGTGCAAAGCCACAGTCTCTCAAGTCTTTTCAGTGGGTGGTTTGCCCACTGCTTTATCCTGGGGAGTGCAAAGCCACAGTCTCTCAAGTCTTTTCAGTGGGTGGGTTGCCCACTGCTTTATCCTGGGGAGTGCCAAGCCACAGTCTCTCAAGTGTCTCAAGTGGGTGGGTTGCCCACTGCTTTATCCTGGGGAGTGCAAAGCAACAGTCTCTCAAGTCTTTTCAGTGAATGGGTTGCTCACTGCTTTATCCTGGGGAGTGCAAAGCCACAGTCTCTCAATCTTTTCAGTGGGTGGGTTGCCCATTGCTTTATCCTGGGGAGTTACAAGCCACATTATTACAAGTGGATGCCCTTCTCCACTGGTTCTGGAGGGGGCTTTGTGCCCTGAGTGCTTCATCCTGCCAAGGACAGAGGTAGTGGATGCCTTTCTCCACTGGTTCTGGAGGGGGCTTTGTGCCCAGAGTGCTTCATCCTGCCAAGGACAGAGGTAGTGGATGTGATACTCCACTGGTTCTGGAGGGGGCTTAGTGCCCATAGTGCTTCTTCCTGCCAAGGACAGAGGTAGTGGATGTATCTCTCCACTGGTTCTGGAGGGAGCTTGGTGCCCACAGTGCTTCATGGGACGAATGACCACTGGGGATGGCAGCCATGTCTGCGGTGGTGCCACTGGCTCAGGATGTCGCTGGGCTGCTGGCGGTGCTTGCGGTGGTGTCAGTCGCGGCAGTGCTTGTGGCGGTGTCAGTCGCGTAGATGCTGGCGGTGGGCTCTGTGGCGGCGGTGCTGGCTGCAGGCTCTGGCAGTGGTGCTGGCTGCGGGCTCTGTGGCGGTGGTGCTGGCGGCGGGCTCTGTGGAGGCGGTGCTGGTGGCGGGCTCAATGACAGTGGTGCTGGCAGCGGGCTCTGTGGCAGCAGTGCTGGCTGCGGGCTCTGTGGCGGCGGTGCAGGTGGCAGGCTCAATGACAGCGGTGCTGCCGGTGGGCTCTGTGGCGGTGCAGGTGGCGGTGCAGGTGGTGGTCTTCTCCGCCGTACAGGTTGGCGTCAATGTGGACAGAAGGTGTGACACTGGTCCCTCAGTCGGTGCCACAATGCCCTCTCCTGACCTGCCCTTCAGTTTCTGGCCCTTCCCCACCCTGGATGGTGGCGCAGCTGTCTTGCCACTATCGCCTTTCGTTTTCCCTGAGCCCTTGGTGGCAGGTGTTTTCTACTTCTCCCTCCGGGATGTGGGCAACCTTTTTTAGTTTTGCAGGTGGCGGAATGTGCTTGCCCTCGCTCCGTGGCATACTGGCAGCCCTGATGGTTGGCGCACTCCAATAGCCCGCACTTGCTGGCACCACTCTGCCTGGGGATGTGGTGGCTGAGATGCTGGGTTTGGACCTGGAAAGCCTGGCCCTAGGGGACTGACGGGGGGAGGTGTAGGGAAGAGGTCAATATTAGCCAGGAAAATGTTTTTAGACACACTGGGACTGGTAGACGGAGGGGGTTTGGGAGTGGAGGTAGAGGTAGTGGTTGTAGGAGGTGTACGTCTGCTGAATTTGGGTGAAGGTGCATGGGCTGAAGGCTGTTGTGAGGTGGTTGGCTGATGGATGGGTGTGTGCCTGTGTTTGTGTACTTTGGGAGGAGGGCTCACAGACACACTGGTAGAGGACACAGGGGATATGTGAATGGTAGTTGGGGGGGTGAGTGCACGTGAGCGGTGTGTGGTGATGGGCGTGCTGGTGATGGAGGTAGTGGCTGAAAATGTAGTGCATGCAGGTGCGAGTGGAGACGAGACTGGGAGGGAGGAGGGAGACATGGAGGAGGGGGACACAGTGGAGGCAGTGGATGTTGGTATGTGTGCATGGGTATGATGCTTGTGTGAGTGCCTGTGGGATGTGTGGTGCTTATGTTTGCCTGAGCTGCCACCCTTGTGTGTTGATGTGTGTGCATGCTGGTCTGATGGTGTGCTTGGGATAGGCTGAAGTACAGGGGATTGGATCTGGGTGGAGGAAGTTGGAGGGGGGAGGCTGGACACAGGGACAATGGCTGCCATCAGTGCTGAGGCCAGAGCCTGAAATGCTCTCTGTTGGGCTGCCTGGCCAGAATTAATGCCCTCCAGGTATGCATTTGTTTGTTGCAAATGCCTCTCAATACCCTGGATGGTGTTCACAATGGTAGACTGCCCAACAGTTAGGGATCTCAGGAGGTCAATAGCCTCCTCACTGAGGGCAGCAGGGCTGACTGGGTCAGGGCCTGAGGTACCTGGGGCGAAGGAGATGCCCACCCTCCTGGGTGAGCGGGCACGGGACACACGCTGAGGGGCTGCTGGGAGGGCAGTGCTGGAAGAGGGGGTGGCGGCTGTACCTGTTGATGTGGGGGGCACAGAGGGCCCGCTACCGCAAGGGAGCTCCCATCAGAGGAGGAGTCGCTGTCACTGCTTTCACCTCCTGTCCCCACCGTGGAGCTCCCCTTGCCCTCCGTCCCACTAGTGGCTTCAGACTCCGTTGTTTCGCCCTCCAGGGCCAAGTGGGATGCAGCTCTCTCCTGCTCCGGTGCCACTGCTTCTCCGCCTGATGATGCAATTGCACACAAGAACAGGGGGACCACAAAAAGAAGGGGGAGACAGAAGAAAGACATGCTCAGTGCATGCAACACCACTACCGTTGGCGGACACTACAGACACAGCAGACCTCTGCACTACGCCATGCACTTATAGTTCCTAGGTTATTCACAGGGCCATGGGGTACAGGGCATGTGCCCGATTGCTGCCCACATGGAAGTCACAGGAGCCTGACTAGGTGTAGATGGCACTAACCACTAGTGCGGTTGGCGTGCCACTGAGCCTGCCTCACAAGGGACTTTGCCTACCAAGCTCGCCCTGGCCTACGGGAACCCACTGCCCACCTCCCCTACCCAGACACCTCGTAATGAGCGCAGAGTCAGATGATTGTGACTGTACTCACCCCCTTGTGGCTGCTGTGATGCCCTCAAGCACCCATCCAACTCCGGATACGCCACCGCCAGGATCCGGAACATCAGGGGGGTCATGGCGCGACGGGCACCCCTCCCACGTTGGGAGGCCATCCCCAGCTGGGCCTCCGCCATCTTCTTGCTCCAGTGACGAATGTCCTTCCATCTTTTACGGCAGTGGGTGCTCCGTCTGTGGTGGACCCCCAGGGTCCGGACATCCTTGGCGATGGCACGTCATATATCCTTCTTCTGGTGGGCGCTGACCTAGAGGAATAGTACAGGTGAAAAGGATAATCTTTACCCTCCCGGACCATCACAGTCATTGGCCCACATTCCCACCCTTGCCCTGACGCACATACACTCACCGTCCGCTCATGCAGGCCTCAGTCCGCCCCCCCATGTATCTTCCATCCACACCCCTCCAAACAGGCATTGCCCATGCAGCATGCTTACAGTGTACTCACCTGTTTGTCTGGAGGACCGTAGAGTAGCGTGTCCTGGGGGAGGACCCCATCCACAAACTTCTCCAACTCCTCCGAAGTGAAGGCAGGGGCCCTTTCCCCACACACATGAGCCATCGTCGCTTCCAGACCCAGGTCACAGCAGCACTTGCAGTGTAGGTCCTCTCCTGACGAAGGTCAGGTATCAAGTGAGTGAACAGACAGAAAATGGCGGTCACGTCCGCGGCGGTGTGTACCGTCACCGCCGGCGTACATCGTCCGTAGGGTCCAATAGGGTACATAGGGTCCAATGTTAACCAATGCAGGATTGCGCCGCGGTCTTCGACCGCCTACCGTGACGGTGTTGAACGCCAGTGCAGTTACCTCATATCCCCTTGTCCCACCTTACAGGTCAGGCAGCCGCCATTTCAGGGTGCCATATGGCATTAATAATAACTTCTTCACACCTATCTAGGCCTTGCATACACACAGTAACAGGCACATAGCGGATTAATAAATGTGTGCAAATGACATTTTGTAATACCTCAGTGTTGGCTGATAGGGCATGTCCGCTGGGGATGGTGATGAGATGGCGGCATCCTCTGGTGTACAGACCGCTGGTGGACCTGTCGACAATGGAAGAGAGACACGTAATAGTCACCTACAGACTTGATTGTGCAACAATCCATGAACTGTTTGCCCAGTTGGAGCCAGACCTGATGTCAGCCATCCGCCATCCCACAGGGATCCCCCCTCTAGTGCAGGTCCTGTCAGTACTCCATTTCCTGGAAAGCGGGTCTTTTCAAACTACAGTGGCCAATGCATCAGGGATGTCCCAGCCAATGTTCTCTAACTTGTTGTCCAGAGTGTTGTCTGCCCTGCTGAAACACAGGCGGAGGATTTGACTACAGTGAAAGGTTACTTCTATGCCCTGGGACATATCCCCAACATCATAGGTGCCATTGATGGGACACATGTGGCCTTGGTACCCTGCCGCAGGAGTGAACAGGTGTACAGAAACCGGAAGAGCTACCATTCGATGAATGTGCAGATGGTGTGTTTGGCCGACCAGTACATGTCCCATGTGAATGCCAAGTTTCCAGGCTCAGTGCCTGACGCTTACATTCTGAGGAATAGTAGCATCTCTTATGTGATAGGGCAACTCCAGAGGCACCATGTGGGGCTAATAGGTGAGGACAAGGACCCTATAAAGTGTGAATAGTTGTCTGGGTCTGGGGTTGTCCCTACGGGTTAGTGTGTGTCTAACAGTTGTCCCTCAATATTTTCAGGTGACTCTGGTTACCCAAACCTGTCATGGCTACTGACCCCAGTGAGACATCCCAGGACAAGAGCAGAGGAATGCTACAATGAGGCCTTTCCATTTCACAGATGTGGGTCCCACTGTGTGACCTCTGCTATATTACCTCATGGACTAGAGCTGTGTTATATCGGTATGTTGACAATACAATCGACATTGCTATTTTCCATAGTTATTGCTAAAACACATTTGTGAAAGTACAGACTGACTCCAGATTGTTTTGTGATTCAAGGGTGTTTATTTCAGTGCAAAATAGTGGAGGGGGTTGTAAAATGGGTAGAGGTGATGGTGGAGGATTGTCCATGGCAGAGTCCAGTCTATTTGTTTCACAGGTGCATTGTCCAAAGGGGCATGGGAAGTGGTGCTAGGGCAGTTGATGGATGGACAGGGTGACAAAGTGGGACAGAAGGATGACATTCAGGGGGGTCTCATTTCCTGGCAGGGGTCTTGGCATTGTTCTCTGTCTTTGTCCTGTATCTCAGGGACCGTTTGCGGGGTGGTTCTTCATCTGCACGGGGTGGGGTGCTGGTGTTGTGGTCCTGTGGAGGTGCCTCCTGTCCACTAGCGGAGGTGGTGGGCTGTTCACATCCAGGCTAGTGTCAGGGGGCCCTTGTTGTGCCACAGTGTCCCTCCTGGTGTTGACAAGGTCTTTCAGCACCCCTACAATGGTGACCAGGGTGGTGTTGATGGACTTGAGTTCCTCCCTGATCCCCAGATACTGTTCCTCCTGCAGCCGCTGGGTCTCCTGAAACTTAGTCAGTACCATTGCCATCGCCTCCTGGGAATGATGGTACGCTCCCATGATGTTGGAGAGGGCCTCGTGAAGAGTGGGTTCCCTGGGCCTCTCCTCACCCTGTCGCACAACAGTCCTCCGTCTCCTGAACCGTGTACCCACTGCCACTGCCCCCAGGTCTCAGATTGTCTTGGGGTGGTGGGTTTGCCTGGGTTCCCTGTAGTGGTGGACACACTGCTGCTTGACATGTCCTGGGGACAGAGGGATGGGCCGCTGGGTGGGTGCTGTGCTGGTGTTTCCTGAGGGGGGAGGCTCTGTGGTGGCTTGTGCCAGTGTCAGGGGAATCGACTGTCCTGAGGACCCAGATGGGCCGGGCTGGTCATCTTGATCCAGTTGGACAGAGCTGCTGTCATCACTGTGGGCCTCTTCTGTGGGTGGCGTGGACATGTCTGGAACCTCCTGTCCGGTGATGTTGGGTAGGGGTCCTGCAGGGGTGTAAAGGCATGATTATTGCATCTGTGTGTGCCATCGTGTGCAATGGGTGGGTGACCCTGTACTCCAGTTCTTGCATTCTTGTCTAGGTCCTTGTGTGATATTTGGTTTTGAGTCTGTTTGGGTATCTGTAGTGGACATGTTTTTGTGATAGGTGTCCATGCTTTGGTGTTGCATGCAGGGTTTGGTGTTGGGATGGGTGGGTTGTGATAGTGGGACATTTGTGAGGTGTTGGAGTGATGGGGGTGAGGGTGGGGTATGTGATAGCATGCAGGTAGGGTGGGGGATGTAATAGTTAAGATTTTACTTACCAGAGTCCATTCCTCCTGCTACTCCTGTGAGGCCCTCAGCATGCAGTATAGCCAAGACTTGCTCCTCCCATGTTGTTAGTTGTGGGGGAGGAGGTAGGGGTCCACCGCCAGTCCTCTGTACTGCAATCTGGTGTCTTGAGACCACAGAACACACCTTCCACTGTAGGTCGTTCCACCTATTCCTGATGTCATCCTGTGTTCTTGGATGCTGTCCCACTGCGTTGACCCTGTCCACGATTCTGCGCCATAGCTCCATCTTCCTAGCTATGGAGGTGTGCTGCCCCTGTGATCCGAATAGCTGTGGCTCTACCCTGACGATTTCCTCCACCATGACCCTGAGCTCCTCCTCAGAGAACCTGGGGTGTCTTTGAGGTGCCATGATGTGGTGTGGGTGATGTGTGAGGTGGTGTCGGTTGTGATGTGTGAGGGGATGTGTTTGTGTGTGTTGTCTGAGGTGCGTGGATGTTGTGTGAGTGATGGTGTTGTGTGCCTGTGGATGCTAGTGTTGTTTTTGGTGGTTTCTCTTTCTGGGCTTCTTTCTCAATTTTGGTCGTAGGGGTTTGTGGGTGATGTGGGTGTGTGTTTTATATTGGATTGGGTGTGTGGGAATGGTGTGTGTATGTGTATCAGGTGTGTGTATTTTAAATTGTCCAATGTGGTTGTGCTTTGTAAATGTGTGTATATTTTGAGCACGCCGTTGTGTACCGCCAATGGATTACCGCGGTTGAAAGACCACCGCGTGTCCCACACAGTTCAGGGGACAGAGGGGAACTGGGAGGACTGCTGTGCGACAAGGGGAGGACAGGCCCAGGGAACCCACTCTCCATGAAGCCCTCTACAACATCATGGGAGCGTACCATCATTCCCAGGAGACGATGGCAACAGTACTGGCCAACTTTCAGGAGACCCAGCGGCTGCAGGAGGAACACTATCTGGGGATCAGGGAGGAACTCAAGTCCATCAACACCATCCTGGTCACCATTGTAGGGGTGCTGCAGGACCTTGTCAACACCAGGAGGGATACTGTGGCACAACAAGGGGCCCCTGACACTAGCCTGGATGATGAACAGCCCACCACCTCTGCCGGCGCTAGTGGACAGGAGGCACCGCCACAGGACCACGACACCAGCACCCCACCCCCAGCAGATGGAGACCCACCCCGCAAACGGTCCCTAAGATCCAGGAACAAGAGAGAGAACATTGCCAAGACCCCTGCCAGGAAATGAGACCCCCCTGAATGTCATCCTTCTGTCCCACTTTGTCACCCTGTCCATCCTTCAACTGCCTTTGCTCCACTTCCTATGCCCCTTTGGACAATGCACCTGTGAAACAAATAGACTGGACTCTGCCATGGACATACCTCCACCATCATCCCTGACCATTTTACAACCCACTCCATTTATTTGCACAAAAATAAACATACATCAATCACAAAACAATCTGGAGTCAGTCTGTGCTTTCACAAATGTGTAATTGCAATAACTATGGAATATAGCAATGTCAATTTAAATGTCAACATACCGATGTAACACAGCTCTAGTCCATGAGGAAGGAAATAGAGCAGAGGTCACAAAGTGGGACCCACATCTGTGAAATGGAAAGGCAAAGTGACAAGTCAGGGTCCATACACTCGGTGAAAGTGACAGACTTATGATAGGTCTAACAATTGTATGAGATGTGGGAGGCAGTGATATCTTCTTACCGGTGTCTCACTGGAAGTATTGCTGGATAACATTGTTTCTGTTGTTGATCTTCTCTTCTTCTGCCTCCTCTTCTTCACTGTCCACAGGCTCCACAGCTGCCACAAGACCTCCTTCTGGACCATCTTCCTGCAGAAAAGGCACTTGTCGTTGCAAAGCCAGATTGTGCAGCATACAGCAGGCCACGATGATCTGGCACACCTTCTTTGGTGAGTAGTAGAGAGAACCACCTGTAATATGAAGGCACCGGAACCTGGCCTTCAGGAGGCCGAAGGTCCTTTCATTCACTCTCCTAGTTTGCCAATGTGCCTCATTGTAGCGTTCCTCTGCCCTTGTCCTGGGATTTCTCACTGGGGTCAGTAGCCATGACAGGTTGGGGTACCCAGAGTCACCTGTAAATGTCGAGGGACAACTGTTAGACACACACTAACCCTTAGCGACAATCCCAGACCAAGACAACTATTCACAGGGTATAGGGTCCTTGTCCTCACCTATTAGCCACACACAGTGCCTCTGGAGTTGCCCCATCACATAAGGGATGCTGCTATTCCTCAGAATGTAGGTGTCATGCACTGAGCCAGGAAACTTGGCATTCACATGGGAGATGTACTGGTCGGCCAAACACACCATCTGCACATTCATTGAATGGTAGCTCTTCTGGTTTCTGTACACCTGTTCACTCCTGCGGCGGGGTACCAAGGCCACATGTGTCCCATCAATGGCACCTATGATGCTGGGGATATGTCCCAGGGCATAGAAGTCACCTTTCACTGTAGGCAAATCCTCCACCTGAGGGAAAACGATGTAGCTGCACATGTGTTTCAGCAGGGCAGACAACAGTCTGGCCAACACGTTTGAGAACATAGGCTGGGACATCCCTGATGCAATGGCCACTGTAGTTTGAAAAGACTCACTTGCCAGGAAATGGAGTACTGACAGGACCTGCACTAGAGGGGGGATCCCTGTGGGATGGCGGATTGCTGACATCAGGTCTGGCTCCAACTGGGCACACAGTTCATGGATTGTTGCACGGTCAAGTCTGTAGGTGACTATTACGTGTCTCTCTTCCATTGTCGACAGGTCCACCAGTGGTCTGTACACCAGAGGATGCCGCCATCTCATCACCTGCCCAGGCGGACGTGCCCTATGGACGAGAACAGTGAGCAGAGAGTCAGCCAACACTGAGGTATTGCTAAATGTCATTAGCAAACATTTGTAAATCTGCAATGTGCCTGTTACTGTGTGTATGCAAGGCCTAGACAGGTGTGACGTAGTTATCATTAATGCCATGTGGCCCCCTGAAATGGCGGCTGCCTGATCTGTAAGGTGGGACAAGGGGATGTGAGGTAACTGTGCTGGCGATCTACAACGTCACGGTAAGCGGTCGAAGACTGCGGCGCAATCCTGCATTGGTTAACATTGGACCCTATGGGTCCCAGGAGCCAATGATGATGTACTCCGGCGGTGACGGTACGCACCGCCGTGGAAGTGACCGCCATTTTCTGTCTGTTCACTCACTTGATACCTGACCTTCGTCAGGAGAGGACCTACACTGCAAATGCTGCTGTGACCTCAGTCTGGAAGAGATGATGGCTCATGTGTCTGGGGAAAGGGCCCCTGCCTTCACTTCGGAGGAGTTGGAGAAGTTAGTGTATGGGATCCTCCCCCAGTACACGCTCCTCTACGGTCCTCCAGACAAACAGGTGAGTACACTGTGAGCATGCTGCATGGGCAATGCCTGTTTGGAGTGGTGTGCATGGAAGATAAATGGGGGGGGGCTGAGGACTACATGTGTGGACGGTGAGTGTATGTGCATCAGGGCAAGGTGGGAATGGGGGCCAATGACTGTGATGGTCTGGACGGTTAAAGTTTTACATATTCCCCTGTACTATTTCTGTGGGTCAGCGCCCACCAGAAGAAGGATATTTGGCGTGCCATCGCCAAGGACGACCGGACCCTGGGGGTCCACGACAGAAAGAGCAGTCACTGCCAGAAAAGATGGGAGGACATTCACCGCTGGAGCAAGAAGACGGCGGAGGCCCAGCTGAGAATTGCCTCTCAACGTGGGAGGGGTGCCCGTCGCACTATGACCCCCCCTGATGTTCCGGATCCTGGCGGTGGCCTATCCGGAGTTGGATGGGGGCTTGAGGGCATCACAGCAGCCACAAGGGGGTGAGTACCATCACATCCATCTGACTCTGTATGCATTACAAGGTGTCTGGGTGGGGGAGGTGGGCAGTGGGTTACCCTAGGCCAGGGCGAGCTTTGTAGGCAAGGACCCTTTGTGAGGCAGGCTATGTGGCACCCTAACCCAACCAATGTGAAGAGCCATCTACACCTAGTCAGGCTCCTGTGACTTCCATGTGTGCAGCAATCGGGCATAGGCCTTGTACCGCATGGGCATGTGATTAATCTCGCAACTATAAGTGCATGGCTTAGTGCAGAGGGCTGCTGTGTCTGTAGTGTCCGCCAAAGGTAGTGGTATTGCATGCACTGAACATGTCTTTCTTCTGTCTCCCCCTTCTTTTTGTGGTCTCCCTGTTCTTGTGTGCAATAGCATCATCAGGCAGAGGAGCAGTGGCACTTGAGCAGGAGGGAGCTGCATCCCACTTGGCCCTGGAGGGCGAAACAACGGAGTCTGAAGCCACCAGTGGGACGGAGGGCGAGGGGAGCTCCACGGCGGGGACAGGAATTACATCAGCAACAGCGACTAGTCCTCTGATGGGAGCTCCCTAGCAGTGGCGGGCCCCTCTGTGCCCTGCATAAACAGGTACAGCCGCCACCCCCCTTTACTAGCACTGCCCTCCCAGCAGCCCCTCAGCGTGTGTCCCGTGCCTGCTCACCTAGGAGGGTGGTCATCTCCTTCGCCACAGGCACATCAGGCCCTGCCCCAGTCAGCCCTGCTGCCCTCAGTGAGGAGGCTATTGACCTCCTGAGATCCCTCACTGTTGGGCAGTCTACCATTCTGAATGCCATCCAGGGTGTCGAGAGGCATTTGAACAAACAAATGCATACCTGGAGGGCATTCATTCTGGCCAGGCAGCCCAACAGAGAGCATTCCAGGCTCTGGCCTCAGCAATGATGGCAGCCATTGTCCCTGTGTCCAGCCTTCCCCCTCCAACTTCCTCCACCCAGACCCAATCCCCTGTACCTCAGCCTATCCCAAGCACACCATCAGACCAGCATGCACTCACCTCAACACACAAGGGTGGCTCTGGCAAACATAAGCACCACACATCCCACAGGCACTCACACAAGCATCATACCTATGCACACATACCAACATCCACTGCCTCCACTGTGTTCCCCTCCTCCACAGCTCCCTCCTCCCTCCCTGTCTCGTCTCCACTCACACCTGCATGTACTACATCTTCAGCCACTACCTCCAGCACGCCCATCACCACACACCGCTCACGTGCACCCACCACCCCCACTACCATTCACACATCCCCTGTGTCCTCTACCAATGTGTCTGTGAGCCCTCCTCCCAAAGTACACAAACGCAGCCACACACCGCCCAACAGCCATCCACCTCACAACAGCCTCCAGCCCATGCACCTTCACCCAAAGGCAGCAAACGTACACCTCCTACAACCACTACCTCTTCCTCCACTCCCAAACCCCCTCCATCTACCCGTCCCAGTGTGTCGAAAGAACGTTGTCCTAGCTAATATTGACCTCTTCCCTACACCTCCCACTCCCCGTCTGTCCCCTAGGGCCCGGCTTTCCAGGTCCCAACCCAGCACCTCAGTCACCACATCACCGGGCACAGTGGTGTCAGCAACTGCGGGTTTGGAGTGCGCCAAGCAACAGGGCTGCCAGTGTGCCACGGAGCGAGGGCAAGGACATTCCGCCACCTCCAAAAGTAAAAAAGTTGCCCACATCCCAGAGGGAGAAGGCGAAAACACCAGCATGCACACACCTCAACACACAAGGGTGGCTCTGGCAAACATAAGCACCACACATCCCACAGGCACTCACACAAGCATCATACCCATGCACACATACCAACATCCACTGCCTCCACTGTGTTCCCCTCCTCCACGTCTCCCTCCTCCCTCCCTGTCTCGTCTCCACTCACACCTGCATGCACTACATCTTCAGCCACTACCTCCATCACCAGCACGTCTATCACCACACACACACACCGCTCACGTGCACTCACCACCCCCACTACCATTCACACATCCCCTGTGTCCTCTACCAATGTGTCTGTGAGCCCTCCTCCCAAAGTACACAAACGCAGCCACACACCCACCCAACAGCCACCTACCTCACAACAGCCTCCAGCCCATGCACCTTCACCCAAAGTCAGCAAACGTATACCTCCTACAACCACTACCTCTTCCTCCACTCCCAAACCCCCTCCATCTACCCGTCCCAGTGTGTCGAAAAAACTTTTCCTAGCTAATATTGACCTCTTCCCTACACCTCCCCCCCGTCCCTCCCCTAGGGGCCAGATTTCCAGGTCCCAATCCAGCACCTCAGCCACCACATCACCAGGCACAGAGGTGCCAGCAACTGCGTGCTTTTGGAGTGCGCCAAGCAACAGGGCTGCCAGTGTGCCACGGAGTGAGAACAAGGACATTCCGCCACCTCCAAAAGTAAAAAGTTGCCCACATCCCAGAGGGAGAAGGCGAAAATACCTGCCACCAAGGGCTCAGGCAAAACAAAAGTGGATAGTGGCAAGACAGCTGCGCCACCATCCAAGGTGGGGAAGGGCCAGAAAATCAAGGGCAGGTCCACGTCGACGCCAACCTGCACAGCGGACAAGACCGCCACCAGCACCGCCACCGCCACATGCACCGCCACCAGCACCGCAGTCACTGAGCCCACCACCAGCACCGCAGTCACTGAGCCTGCCACCAGCACTGCCGCCACAGAGTCCGCCACCAGAACCGCAGCCACAGAGTCCGCCGCCAGCACTGATGCCACAGAGCCCACCGCAAGCACCGCCGCTACTGACACCTGTGCCAGCACCGATGCCACAGAGCCCACTGCAAGCACCGTCGCTACTGACACCGCCGACCAGCACCGATGCCACAGAGCCCGCCGCAAGCACCGCCGCTACTGACACTGCCGCAAGCACCGCCAGCGGCCCTGCGACATCCTGAGCCAGTGGCACCACCGCAGACATGGATGCCATCCCCACTGGTCAGTCTTCCGAGCCTGGTGGTCAGTTCCAGGAGCATGGGCAGTTTGCATGTTGACTTCCGTCAGTGGAGTATCACATCCACTACCCCAGTCCTTGGCAGGATGAAGCACTCTGGGCACAAAGCCCCCTCCAGAACCAGTGGAGTTTCACATCCACTACCTCAGTCCTTGGCAGGATGAAGCACTCTGGGCACAAATCCCCCTCCAGAACCAGTGGAGAAAGGCATCCACTACCTCAGTCCTCGGCAGGATGAAGCACTCTGGGCACAAAGCTCCTTCCAGAACCAGTGGAGAAAGGCATCTACTACCTCAGTCCTTGGCAGGATGAAGCACTCTGGGCACAAAGCCCCCTCCAAAACCAGTGGAGTGATCCATCCACTACCTCAGTCCTTGGCAGGATGAAGCACTCTGGGCACAAAGCCCCCTCCAGAACCAGTGGAGAAAGGCATCCACTACCGCAGTCCTTGGCAGGATGAAGCACTCTGGGCACAAAGCCCCCTCCAGAACCAGTGGAGAAAGGCATCCACTACCTCAGTCCTTGGCATGATGAAGCACTCTGGGCACAAAGCCCCCTCCAGAACCAGTGGAGTTTCACATACACTACCCCAGTCCTTGGCAGGATGAAGCACTCTGGGCACAAAGCCCCCTCCAGAACCAGTGGAGAGATACATCCGCTACCTCAGTCCTTGGCAGGATGAAGCACTATGGGCACAAAGCCCCCTCCAGAACCAGTGGAGAAAGGCATCCACTACCTCAGTCCTTGGCATGATGAAGCAGTCTGGGCACAAAGCCCCCTCCAGAACCAGTGGAGTTTCACATCCACCACCCCAGTCCTTGGCAGGATGAAGCACTCTGGGCACAAAGCCCCCTCCAGAACCAGTGGAGAGATACATCCACTACCTCAGTCCTTGGCAGGATGAAGCACTATGGGCACAAAGCCCCCTCCAGAACCAGTGGAGAAAGGCATCCACTACCTCAGTCCTTGGCAGGATGAAGCACCCTGGGCACAAAGCCCCCTCCAGAACCAGTGGAGACTGTTATCCACTTGAGAGACTGTGGCTTTGCACTCCCCAGGTTAGAGCAGTGGGCAAACCACCCACTGGAAAGACTTGAGAGACTGTGGCTTTGCACTCCCCAGGATAGAGCAGTGGGCAAACCACCCACTGGAAAGACTTGAGAGACTGTGGGTTTGCACTCCCCAGGATAGAGCAGTGGGCAAACCACCCACTGGAAAGACTTGAGAGACTGTGGCTTTGCACTCCCCAGGATAAAGCAGTGGGCAGACCACCCACTGGAAAGACTTGAGAGACTGTGGCTTTGCACTCCCCAGGATAAAGCAGTGGGCACTGAGCCCCCTCGTGGAGCAGTGGCGTTGTTCACTCATCCGGCTGAGGTACCCCCCCTTCCCTTCCCCCTGAGGTGCCTGTTTCATTTCGATATGATGCCCCTGCAGTGTTCTCTCCGTTTGAAGTCTGGTATCGAGTGTGGGCCTCATCCATGCATTTTGGGCCCAGCGGTCAACAGACAATAATTTGTGCACTATCCGGACTTGTGTAGTTGGTGTACATAAATGTATATACTTTCTTTCGAGGTTTGAGTACTGGTTTTAACATGATTACAATCGTTCAACTCATTTCCTTTTGTCCTTGCGTTCTTCCAGAGGAGTGGGGGGTGTAAATGTAATATTGCAGCATGTATTTGTGTGTATGTTGTTGTGGGTGAGGGTGGGGGTATTGCGTGTTGCGTGTGTGTGTCACTCTCTTTTCCCTCCCCCCTCCCCTGTGTTGTAGGTGCAGTACTCAACGTGGTCGTCACCGCCGTCTTTGGTGCTCCTGATAGAGGAGCAGGAATACCATCGCTGGAGTATTTGGAGTTCTGGCTCCATGGTGTCCTGGTTCCTCGTGGGGTGTGGAGTGGTGAGTGTTTTCCCTTCCAAGTCCTGTTTCCACCGTGTTTTTGTTCACGTTGGTTCCGCCCCAGAAAAGGTGGCGGATTGGCCTCTCATAATACTGTGGGCGGTACATTGTCTTCTGCCTGTCTGTTGGCGGTGACCGCCGCGCTGTTTGTTTGTACCGCCGTGGCTGTCGGAGTGTTAAAGTGGCTGTCTATGTTGGTGGTTTCCGCCATGGTCATGATTCCATTTTTTTTTCTGCCGACCTGTTGGCGGTATTACCGACCGCCAGGGTGGTAATGAGGGCCTATGTACCTCCATTCAGCTATTGACAAGTGTCTCTCCTGCTTTGTCTCCCCATCCCTGTTCTCTTGTGTTGGTTTTGTACAGCAGCAACATCTGGCAAGGGAGCTGAGGCACCGGCAAGTGGGGAAGCAGCGGCCCACGGATCCTCAGAGGCAGAGACATCCGACGCCAAGGGGACCATTGGGTGTGAGGGCAAGGGGAGTACCACAGGGGAGGCAACTACCACTGGAGGTAGTGACTCCGATACCTCCTCCGATGGAGGCTCCCCGGCTGTGGCGGACCCTAGTAGCCACACCACTACAGTGACATCGTTCGCCACCCCCCATTCCATCACCGCCCTCCCTTTTGCTCCCCACCGAGTTGCCCGTGCCCGCTCACCCAGAAAGGTGGGTGTCTCCTTCACCCCAGACACCTTCTCCCCTGCCCCAGTCAGCCCTGCTGCCCTCACAGAGGAGGCTATTGACCTCCTGAGAACCATCTCAGTAGGGCAGACAACCATTGTCAATGCCATCCAGGGGCTAGCATCAGAAGTGCAGCAGACAAATGCCTATCTGGATGGTATTCATGGTGCCGTGTCTGCCCTACAGAGATCTTTTCAGGCTCTGGCCTCCTCTTGGTCGGCAGCCAGTTTCCCTGGCCATTCCGTCCCCCCTCCAACCTCCTCTACCTCTTCCAGCACCCCACTGCCTTCACCCGTTCAAAGCACACAATCTGACACGCAGTCAAGCACATCAACACACAAGAAGCACACTTCAAAACACAAGCACCACACCTCCCACCACAAGCATTCACACAGCCAACATACACATGCACACACAACAACAACCACTTCCCCCAGTGTGCCCACCTATTCCGCCTCCCTGTTTGTCCCCTCTACATCCACACCCTTATGCACTGCACCTTCAGTCACTATTGCTGCTCCTCTTACTGCACTCACCATAAAAGCAGACACCCATACATGCACCCCAGACACCACACCTGCACTCACCACATCTACTGTAGTTGATACATGCAGCACACTCACCAGACTTGCAGACACCCACACAACATACATCCACACTAGCAGCCTGTCTTCTCCCACTGTGTCCACCCCCCCTCCAAAAACACACAAACACACCAAGACACCCATCACACATCCACCACACCACAGCATACTGTCCAGTCACCTGCACCCACTACACGCACCCCTACACCACATACGTCCACACCCTCTGCCTCCACTCCCACGCCCTCATCCAGGACCACCCCAATTGCTCCGAAGAAACGTTTCCTCTCCCGTGCTGACCTCTTCCAACCCACTGGCCCACCCAGTATTGTCCCTAAGCGTGCACACCTCCTTGCCCTTTCCACTCCTTCCACTTCACAGCCCACCCCTGTCTGCCCCTCACATTCCTGTGCCCCTTCCCAAGAGAAGAAGAAGCCCTGTGCAGAGCGCACGTCCAAGCCCCACTCCTGTTGCAAGGCCTTACCCCCACCACCTCGTGCCCCCGTTCCGGGAGGTGCCTAGATGCCCCTTTGTTTCCCCATTAGGTGGAGTACCGTGCACTTTTGGGAGTCAGGTTGGGTCCGTTGTGGCCCATGGCACTTGTAACGCTACCGACTGGTCATTGGCCTTGTTGGAGTTGTTGGCTCTGTGAGCTTTAATAAATAATTCTGTGTGGCCTGTGTTTTGGCGGCACACTGTTGCACCCTGGTCTATCATTTCATTGTTTGTGGTTGTGGAACATTTGTATGTACTATGGTCAAGTTGGATTTGCCTTGTGTCGGGTAAGTACTTCTTGCTGTG
Source organism: Pleurodeles waltl (assembly GCF_031143425.1). Taxonomy (NCBI): domain Eukaryota; kingdom Metazoa; phylum Chordata; class Amphibia; order Caudata; family Salamandridae; genus Pleurodeles; species Pleurodeles waltl. The sequence continues at coordinate 526,623,040 of NC_090447.1, read as the reverse complement.
GGGTGTATGGGTTGTGCTGCTGGGAAAGGTTGGGGGGCGTTGCAGGGTGGGTGGAGTGGGTGGGTATGCAACTGTGCCCTTTCCTCCTTTGTTTCGTAGGCTGAGGTACTTACCGTCGTCATCTTTGTCGGCAGTCTCGGTCGTGCAGGTATATGTCAAGGAGCAGGGCTGGCATGATCTGCAGCTCTCTATCCATGTCTGCTTCGGCGCGTTGTGTGGGCCTCCAGTGAGTGTTTCATTGGATTTGGTTCATTTCCGCCTGGCTTTGCATGGCGGTGGTTCCCGCCCCGAAACTGGCGGCGGACAAGTGGTTCATAATTTGATGGGTGGATTGGGCCTTCCTGTCGGTCTGTGGCAGACTCTGCCGTCATCGTCGGCACTCTTCTACTGGCGGTGGGTGGTTTTCTGGATGCCTGTGTTTCGATTGGTTCATTACTTGGCGGTCCGGACCGCTCCTCTGTTGGTGGTTTTGACCGCCACCACCGGTGGCGCGGTACGGACCGCCGTATTCATAATGACCACCATGGTCACTCCAAAGGTAGATCTTAAACAGCTCATAGGCAAGGTGTAGTATATTTAAAAAGTTGGGCACTTTTAAGTTTTATATTTCCTGGTAATAAAAATGCCCCTTATGTGTTTTTCACTACTGTGAGGCCAACTTCTCCCATAGGATAACTTTGGGTTATCTTATTACATTGAGTAAGTGATAACAATTGGCATGAAACTGGACAAAGGAAAGGGGAGTGACCACTCCCCTGTCCATCACCACCCCAGGGGGGGTGCCCAGAGCTCCTCCAGAGTGTCCCTGGGTTCTGCCATCTTGTTTTCAGGATGGTCAGAGAACTCTGGGAGCGTCTGAGTGGCCAGTGCCAGCAGGTGATGTCAGAGACCCCTCCTGATAGGTGCTTACCTGGTCAGGTGACCAATCCCCCTCTCAGGGCTATTTAGGGTCTCTCCTCTGGGTGTTTCCTCAGATTCAGATTGCAAGACTCCAGCAGGACTCCTCTGCATCCTTTGCTTCACCTTCTACTGTTGGATCAACCGCAGAACTGCTCCAGGAACTCTACAACTTGCAACAAAGTATCCAATATGGCTACTGCAACTCTGTAACTCCAGCTCCTGCCAGCAACTGCAACAGTTTCTAGGTCGTGCACGCTCCAAGGACTGCCTGCCTTCCTCTCGCACCGGAAGAACTGAAGGAATCTCCCGTGGAGTGACAAAGTCACTTCCCTGTTTCAGCAGACACCTCTCTGCAGCGATGACGACCAGTAATCTGGGTCCCCTCTCCTGACGACGAGCGTGGATCCTGGAACGTAGGTGGTGGACCGAAGTGACCCTGACTGACCAAAGGTCCAACTGTCCAAATTTGGTGGAGGTAAGAGCTTGCCTCCCCGTGCCAGACCGTACCTCTGTGCACCACGTTTTTTGCAGGTCCTAGGGCTTCTGTGCGCTTTTCCAAGGAATCCTTCATGCACAGCCTAGCCCAGGTCCCCAGCACTCTATCCTGCTACGCTTAGTTCCCTAGTTGTTTTCCGGTGGCGTGGGATCCCTTGGTGTAGTGCTACGACGACCGCCATTTGCAACCTTTCTATCCCCTTGTTCTGGTACTCCTGCGGGTGCTGCCTGGTCTTCTGAAGGCTTTCTGATGTGCTGAGAGCCCCCTCTGTTTCCTCAGTCTGAGTTGGGACCCCAGGTCCCTCCCGGGCCTGGGCAGTGCCTTTTCCCACCAAATGTGTCTCTTGCGTTAGACAAGGCTTGTGGGTGGAATCCAACGACGAACACCAGCCTGCATTCATCTACTCAATGTAGGACATCTCTTGCACCAAGCAGGAACCCACAGCTGTCTTCTTTGGTGCATCTCTGACTTTTTCTTCCAAACCGGAGGTTTCACTTTGCACCTTCATCCGGGTTAGCAGGGGCTCCTGTTCTCCCTGGACTCTTCAGCAGCTCTTGGACTTTGTCTCCTCTCTCTGAAGGTCTTCAAATCCAGGAATCCATTGTTGGTGTCCTGCAGACACACATGGAACTGAGAGCAGCTGCCGGACAAAGTAGTAGTCAGTGGGGGCAGTTATACTCTTGTTTAGGGTTAGGTAGCTCCAGACCTTTTAATCATAATAAAACAAGAAAGTCTTAGAAAGATGATTTAAATAATTCCAAACCAGTCAAAGACCCTGAAATGCTCCCTAGACTGCTTGGGTGAAATTGGGAACATCTTACGGTTTGCTTCACACTACACACAGTAGCACACAGTAATCTCATCACAACCACACTCCCTGACCACCATTTCATCACGGAGCAAGAGACACTCCTACGAACATTACAATAGGAGGATGTACAGGCAGCTCATGGTGGCAGTGACATTTAGTATCTCTTATTGCAGGGGTTTATGTTGTAAGGCCCAGATTTACAAAGGGGTTGGTGTGCCCTTGTGTCATGCAAGGTGACGCAAGGTAACACAAGCCCTTTAGTGGGATTTACTAAGCCATGCAAAGCCACCTTGTGTGGTTCTGCGTCGCTTACTAAATCCAGACTACAGCAAGGCAGCTCAAATCGCTGTCATGCATTACGCTGCTTTAGGAAGACGTTCCATGTTCTTCGTTACTTCCTCTTTCTATGTGTGCTGCATTTTACAGCACACATAGAAAGAGGAAAATGCCTCTAAGGATTGTTCTTGTGCAGGAAGGTGTCCCTTCCTCCTCAAAAACAATCCTGCCTGTAACATAGGTTGCCCTTGCATAATGGTGCAAGGGTGCCTGTGTCGATGCTAGGCAGCTACCAGCGCACCAGAGCAGGGAGAAAGCAGGCATGCATCTATCTTAGTAGATATGGCGCATTTCTGCTTTCTCCCTGTCACGCAGCGCAGCAAGTTGTCTTGCTGTGTTGTGTGAATTTTGATAAATCTGCCCCTAAGTCCGCGTCACCTGTGCTACAGGCTGTGAGTTCCTGTAGCCTTTTTCTCAAAGAGGGGCAGCAGCTTCAGCCTCACAATCTGTAGGGAGGAAGATTAGTCAGTGAGTTTTGGAGGTGGTCAATCTCAAATTTCCCAGATAAAAAAGCATTGGGGGCATGGTGAAAGGGTGAGATGATCAAGGTTCAGAATAATTTGTTCCCATGGGGAGGAGAGTCAGTACTGATTTGCATTAGTTGGGAGACTGGGGCTGATTTACAATTTGACAGGTAAGGTATTCTGTTGCAATGGAATACCCTGTCTGACAAACTCAAGGTCCACCTACCAATTGTGAGTCAGACAGACTGCAGGTTTTGCTCCGAAAGAGAAAACTTCACTCTGGATAAGCTATCCAAACCTCAGCCTTATTTAGAGAGGTTGGTTAGATTTATTATCTGTTGGTCACTACCAGGTATATCAGATGAGGGAGAGTAAAAAAGAAAAATGATCCCACACCACAGAGACATCTCCCATGGTGTGGGATGGGTCATTTTTTTTTTTTAGTTTTCAGAAACAACTCATGCTTTAGGAGTTCATTTTTGAAAAATAAAAAGCTTTAGAAAAGTTTGATGGCCAGCCTTTATGTTTGACAGAGCTGCTTACCACCCTTTTCCTTCATTGACAGGAAGCACCATGACAGCAGTTCCTACCAATGTATACAGATGTCCATGGGACTAGCGGACCTCTCTATATTTGGCAGGCAGTGTAAAGGCAGGGTGGGTGACATAAAGTCCTCCACCACCCTGTTTGCCTTTTCTCCGGCTGCAAAACCTTGTATAAGGCCCTCTGTCTAGAGTGGCACAGTGAGCGAAAAACAATGGGTTGGAATGCCTGAGCAGTTGCCAGTCGTTATACTATTTGCAGTCATTCATCCCATCACCTTTTAGGTGTTTTATTGACAGTAGTACTCCTGGAAGCCTGAGACTGGGAAAGCTTTCCAAAACTACTAATGCCAATGTCAGTGAATTCAAAAAAGATTTAAATTCACATCCATTCGAGGAGTAAAAAGGAACAAGTTAAAAAGTCTAAGCGAAATCAGGACAGCAAGAATTAGTACTGACATAGCAGACCCTACACAGGCCCCTTACACGCAACTACCAAGCCAAGAATGCATTTTTGGGTGGGCGGAACACCCCAAACACCCCCCCTGAACCTACACCCCTGGCCTTCAGATGGTAGCCTTATTCCTAGCCTCTAGGAGAATAGTAATTTAGGGCCTGATTCACAGATGTAAACTTACAATTCTGTGTAAGTTTACAATTGTTTGTTATTCACAAAGGTATTTTACTACTTGTATCTTTACGACTGCAGAGTCTCAGCCCATAAAAAGATAAGACAGTGCTATCTTTTTATGTGCAGAAACTCTGCAATCATATCGATACTAGTAGTAAAATACCTTTCTGAATACCAAACAATGGTAAACTTACAGAAATTTGAAAGTATACCTTTGTGAATCAGTCTCTTAGTATATAATAGGAAAGCATATCTTTTTGTGTGGGTGCCCCTTTTTCTCACTGGATGCACAAGCATATTTGACACTGAGCACAGGGAGGTTGCTGAACACCTCATAGTGCATGTGCTCCACTTCCTAAAGTATGGGAATAGTGGTTAATTCTAATAGGCATTCCAACTCTTCATTAAAGCTGGAGTAATATGATGCAAAACAACCAGTGACATGAAGGTCAGATATCTCATATGGGCTACAGTGTGCAGCAAACTGTGTGAGTTTAAAAGCATGACTTCAGATTGCCATTGCAGTGCTGAACTCTTGTTGCCAAAAGCCAGTGAGGCATACAAAATATGGAGTTAGAGTATCACTAGAATGGCAAGATTGAACGTGCTATTTCATCATGTGGGCTGCGCTATCCCTGCCTCTTTGTAAAGCCAAGGTTATAAATAAAAGTCATATTTTGGGCTTGGGAATAGCTAGAAAACTCATTCACTGTTGTAATATTAAAAAAAAAAAACATTACTGAATGGGGATGTTTTAGTAATTATGCCACAGGGATGGCTTATAAAAATTGTTCATCTCTGCTTGAGCCTGAAAAGCCACCAGCTGGTTTTGGAAAGCTCACTCCCTTCCAGTGGCAGTATTTAATTTCCTCAGATTTTGTCATGAGGGAAGTGGCCCTCAAAGACTAGCAAGGAATCTCTATGGACAGATAGCCAGGGGATTGGAGAAGTTCCAGACAGTGGCCCTGTGGTCCTTCCATCTTGACCTGCCCCAAAATAGCATACGATATTATCAGACTATTTGCAATAAAAAGACATGAACTGCAGTCAAAGAGGGCTGAACTGAAATGTGGCAACATTCTGAGGGTAGGGCACTGTGTTATCACCAATCACTAGCCACTGGAAACAATTATCAATCATTCGATCAATCAGTACTTCTACAGCGCAGCTAATCACCCGTGAGGTCTCATTGCACTGTTTGCGGGCGTGCTGCTTAATCAAATAGCTAGGTCCTTCTTAAACTGCTTCAGTGATGGGGTCTGTCTAAGTTTGACAGGCAGCGTATTCCAAGTCTGGACTGCGAACTAGGAGAAGGATGTTCCTCCTGCTGCGCTGTTTCGGATCTTGGGAATGGCTGCGAGGACAAGCTGGGAAGAACAGAGTTGTCTGTTGGGTACGTAGAAGGGGAGGTGGTGGTTGAGTTAGGCCAGTCCTATGTTGTGTAGTGCCTTGTAGGTGTGTATCACAAGTTTGTAGGTGATGCGCTTGTTGACTGGGAGCCAGTGTACGTCTTTGAGGCGGGAGGAGATGTGGCTGTGTCGGGTCATGTCCAGGATGAGCCTGGCTGCTGCATTCTGGATTCTTTGTAGTCTTGATTGCACTTTTGTGGTGTTGCCGCTATAGAGTGTGTTGCCGTAGTCTGGTTTGCTACTGACAAGTGTGTGGGTGACTGTCCCCTTCGTCTTGGTGGGGATCCACTTGAAGATCTTTCAAAGGAGTCAAAGGGTGTGAAAGCATGACAACGGGACGGCATTGACTTGGCAGGTCATGGACAGAGAGGAGTCCAGGATGATGCCCAGATTGCGTGCATGGTCGGTGGGAGGCTGGGGCGTTTCCCAGTGTGGTAGGCCACCAGAAGTTGTTCCAGACAGAGGGGATGGAGCCGATTACAAGGATCTCCGTCTTGTCTGAGCTGACTTTTGAGGCAGCTGGCCTCCATCCAGGCATCAACATTTCTCATTCCATTGTGGTAGTTTCTCTTGGCCTTTGCTGGGTCGTTGGTCAGTGAGAGGATCAGTTGGGTATCATCGGCATAAGAGACGATCTTTAGACCGTGTTGTCTGATGATGTTGGTGAGCGAGGCCATGTAAATGTTGAAGAGTGTCGGGCTGAGAGAGGATCCTTGGGGGACTCTGCAGCATGTTTCTTTGCGTTCTGATGTGAATGGTGGTAGCCTGATACTCTGTGTTCTTCCGGTGAGGAAGGATTTGATCCATTCCAGTGCTTCATTGTGGATGCCAGCATCATGGAGTCTGGCACAGAGGGTTGAGGGTCAAATGCAGCGGAGGGGTCCAGGAGAATGAGTGCGGTTATGTCTCAGTGGTCTAGTATGGCGATTTTGTCACCGGTGGCTGCTAGGAGTACTGTTTTGGTACTGTGATTGCTCCTGAATCCAGACTGGGAGGAGCCTAGGCTCGGGTGTGTCTTGAGGAATTCAGTGAGTTGCTGATGATGGCCTTTTCTGTTACTTTGGCTGGGAAAGGGAGCAGAGAGATGGGTCTGTAGTTCTTCAGCTCCCTTGGGTTGGTGGTGGGTTTCTTGAGTAGCGGGTTGATCTCGGCGTGCTTCCAGTCGGATAGGAAGGTGGCTGTCTCGAAGGATCGGTTGATAGTCCGGCAGTGCTCTGGTGCTATGGTGGCGCTGGCCAGGTTGAATATGTGATGTTGGCACGGATCCGAGGGTGCTCCCAAGTGGATGAAGTTCATGACTTTCCGGGGTTCCTCTGTGGTTATGGGGGCTCAAGAGTTCAAGATCTGGTGTGGTGCGGGGTCCATGGTGGTATTTCTGGGTGGTGCGGGTGGCTTTTGGTTCGTGAAGCCTTCATAAATGTTCTGGCTTTTCTGGTGGAAGAAGGTGGCAAGTTCGTCGCAGAGGTCTTGAGAAGGAGGGATGTCTAAGGTGTCTGTCCTGGGGTTCACAAACTCTTTGACAAATGTGAAGAGCTCCTTACTGTTGTGAGCGCTGGTGCTGAGGCATTCTTAAATTGTGGCTTTCTTGGTGGCTCTGATGTTCTGGTGGTGCACAGTAACTGCATTCTTGTAGGCTATGCGGTCTTCGGTTTATTTGCTGCTCTTCCATTTATGTTCCAGTTACCTGCAGGAGCGTTTGGACTCCTGTAGGACTGTCATGAACCATCTAGGTGTTTTGCTTTGTTGGTTTCCTGTGGATTTCCTGAGGGGAGCTACACTGTTAGCTCATTCCAAGATCCAGCGGTGTAGATTATGTGTGGATTCCAGCAGTGTAGATGATGTGCTCTCACCCCAGAGACATTAGAATATCTTATCTTATTGTATCTTATCTTATCTTATAAGGATTTATACTGCATATGCATATGGCTGCTCCATGAGGAGCTTCTCAGTGTGCCTGATAGGAAGCTGAAAGAGTACTTACACCACCAGCAGCAACTAAAACAACTAGGTCTTAAGGTGTTGGGTGAAAGTCAGTAAGTTAGATCTAGGGCTTAAGTGAAGTGGAAGCCTATTCCAAAATCTGGACCTGAGAAAACTGAAGAAACAGCCTCCATGTCTTGTTAATTTAAAGTGTGGTGTGATCACCAAATTGAGAGCAGGGGAACTGAGAGGTCTAATAGGGCAATAAGTCTGTATGAGAGTTTTGAAGAGAGGAGGATCAGTATTCTTCAAGGTGTGATGAGCGATGTACAGTGCCTTAAACTGAATATCTTTCTCTGTAGGAAGCTAAGGGAGGCTCCATAAGTGATTGGATTCAGAATGAGATTTAGATGTCCAAGCAATAGCACTGCAGCATTTTGAGTAATTTGAAGTCACTTCCACGAGGCCTTGGTAATACCAAGTTACAAAATGTTGTCAGAACCAAGCCGAGAAATAATAAGAGCATGAATAATCATTCTCTGAATGGAAGGGGACTTTGCCCTGGTATCCTAGAAGCAGCCTTTTCCGGTAGAGGAGTGGTCAAGTGAAAGAACTATTGCATTCATGAAAACCTAGGACTTAGAATTAAATGTGATCTTTGGAGGACTGGGACAAGTTGCTGAGCCTGCTCAAGAAAGGCATGATGTCAACAAGCAAGGTCTCCTAAATCATCCTGCAAAAAACTTTTGGAATAAGAAAGAAAATTCAGTGGGACCTAGCACTGAAGGTGTACAGCCTTTTGGAGCCCTATCTGGCTACAGCTCTCACTCTCATTCCGATGGAGGACTTCAAGCTTCCTAGCTGTAAGTCAGAAAGCAAGCATGAGAGCATGAAATGGTGGCAATGTGCTCACAGTGCAATGCCGCATTGGTGATAACATTTTTGCCATTAGTCCTACTCTGAGCTTTTCACAAACAGTTTAGTTCAGGCTGAAAGTTGTTCATAGTAAAGTTTTGGCTATCTAAGTAGTGTTGTGTGTCTGGAGAGAGTGAGCTCTCCATAAGCGATGGTGCACACTACAAAGACCAACCTCAGAAGGGGCTTGTGCAGCCATGTGCGACTAGTTGTCCACAAAGGGTTGGTTGTTTGAAAAGGGTTTGGAATAGAGCAAAAATCATGCGTCGTAGAGGTTTGCCCTGCTAAGAATGCTTGTGTCTCAAGAGAGTAGGCTCTCTGTGAGGAGTTGTGCTTGGGGTGCACACTGTGTGCACCAGGTGTGTAACTACCTGTGTGCAATTGGTTGCCCACAAAGGACTGGCTAGCTGCAAAGGCTTCAGAACAGCACAAAAGCTGTGCATACTAGTGGTTTGGTCGTCTATGGACACTTCAGTGCCAGGAGAAAGCCAGGAGAAAGGATTTTGTTTAGGGTGAAAATCATGTGCAGCAGAAGTTTACCCACCCGCGTGCAGTTAGTTGCCCACAAGGGTTTGGCTGCCTCAAAAGAATTTGGAACATAGCAAAAGCTGTGTGTAGTAGAGCTTTGCCCACCTAAAATCGCTTGGGTGTCTGGTGAGAGTAAACTCTCCGTGAAGGGTTGTGCAATGGAATACAGAGGCTGTACATTGTGTGCACCACGAGTTTTCCCACCCATGTCTGATTGGTTGCCCAGAAGTAGCTGGCTAGCCACAAAAGCTTCATTTAGGGTGAAAGCTGAGCATGCCAAGGGGTTGGCCTCCTAAGGAAACTTGAGTATCTGGAGGGAGTGGGCTTTCTGTAAGGGATTATGCATAGGGCAAAAATCGTGAGCAGCAGGAGCTTGCCCACCCATATGTGGTTGGCTGAGCACAGGAGCTCACTGACTGCAAAGATTTGGAACAGGGCGAATGCCTTGCATAGTAGAGGTTTAATCTCCTAAAGATGCTTGGTATCTGGAGGAAGTCAGCTCTTCATGAGGAGTTATGCACACAGCAAATGCCATGCGCAGGAGGGGCTTGCCTACCCATATGTGATTGGTTGCCCACAGGGGGTTGGCTGTCTACAAAGGGTTCGTTATAGAGTGAAAACTGTACATAGTAGAGGTTTGCCCACCTAAGAATGCTTGAGTGTCTGAAGAGAGTAGGCTCTATGTGAGGGGTTGTGCAGAAGGCGTGCACTGTGTGCACCAGGTGCTTATCTACCTGTGTGAGATTAGTTCCCCATAAGTGACTGACTAGCCACAAAGGCTCTGGAACAGAGCAAAAGCTTTGCATAGTACTGGTTTGCCTATCTAAGGACACTTGAGTGTCTGAAGGGAATGGGCTTTCTGAAAGGGATTATGCAAAGTGTAAATATCATGCACAACAGGAGCTTGCCTACCCATGTGTGGTTGATTGCCCACAATGGTTTGGCTGTACAACAAAGGTTTAAGAAAATAGTAAAAGCTGTGCATAATAGGGGTTTGGCCACTTAAGTACACTTGAGTGTCTGCTCAGAGTGGACATTCCATTAGGGGTTGTGCACAGAATGAAGAACAGTAGTGGCTTTCCCACCTCTGTGGGCAGTTGTTGCTCATGAGAAATATACTATCCATGAATGGTTTGGTACAGGTTAATGGCTGTGCGTAGTAGAAGCTTGGCTACCTAAGGAGGCTTGGTTATGTGGAGGGAGTGTGCTCTCTGTGAGGGTTTGTACACAGGCTGAAGAGCATGCACAGCAAATCTATGCCAACCAGTGAATGTTTGGTTGCCCACAAGGTTTTGGCATGGGATGGAAACTGTGCAAGATGAGAATTCAGTCACCTAACTAGACTTGGATGTCTGCAAGGGGCTATTCTCCAAACAGTTATATCCACAAAAGGTTGATTTGTTTTTCAGTTTTTCACTGGTACCTTGGTACTCCCGTCGGACTCACCTCGGACCCTTGTGTGATCTTGTGGGAGTCCTGCTGTACCATATGGGGGCCCACACTGGCTCTAATCGGGAGTACTGCATGACCTGCCAGGTACAAATTTAGGTTTTTTGGGGAAGGATAGAGGTGTGTCCTTCTTGGACTCCCCCATAACTGTTAGTGCATCACTGTACCACTACCACCCCTATTATATCATCATTTTTTTCATTTTCAGGACACAGGGACCAAATACCCGTGCCCTGTAATGGTAGCTGCAACATCACTATGTTAGTTGCAGCCAGTCCATCAGAGCGCTTGGTCCTGGTCCCGTGGGTCTGATATGGCCAATGGGAAAAGAGACCTCTCAACTAATAAGAGCACCTATTGTTTTCAATTTGTGGTGCCATCCAGAGATTAATTTATTGTGAACAAAATTTCCCAGAACCAACTGAACAGATTATATCAAATCACAAAAATAATTCTTTCTGGGTAAAGATCTAGCTTTCTGTCATATTTGGTTTAATTCTCTTCAGCCCTTTTTTCTGTATTGAGCCTGAAAAGTTCTATGTGGAATTACATGGAGAAAACGTGCCTTATGACCCTCCCTTTTTTTCAACCCCTGCTTCATGGATTACCCTGAAACTTTACGGGAAGGAACTGAGGTGTTTTTTAAAAGCTTTCTGAAGATTCATTAAACAGCCCAAAGTTATTAGCAACACAAAAGGAAACTCCTAAGGAAACTCTGACCTAATTATGACTACATAATAATGGACTTGTAGGGCTAGGACTGGACATAGAGCAAATCTAGGGGGGCAACATTAGTCCTGATGGAAGCCTAGGGCCCATAGTTGCCAGTGAACAGACTGAAACATGCTGACCATTATAGGGCTGTACGGACAATAATATCCATCAAGATCAACATACATTGGCCCGTATTTAAAAATAAAAGTAAAAAAGAATGACTGTAACCGGGTAACGCAGGCGTAGGGAAGAATGGGGGTTGTGCGTCAAAAAATGGTGCAAGTCAGGTTAGAGTAAAAAATCATGCCTCTAACTGGACTTGCACCATTTTTTGACGCATAACCCCCATTGAAATGACTCCTGTCTTAGGAAAGACAGGAGCCATGCCCCCCTGCCCAATGGCCATGCCCATGGGACTTCTGTCCCCTGTGCATGGTCATTGGACAGAGTGGCATGTAGGGGGGCCCAAGTTAGACACCCTATGCCGCTTAAAAAAAAAATACTTACCTCAACTTACCTGTACTTACCTGGGATGGGTCCCCCCCATCCATGTGTGTCCTCCAGGGGTGGGCGAGGGTGGCAGGAGGTGTCCCTGGGGGCAGGGAAGAGCACCTCTGGACTGTATCCATGGTCAGAGACCATGGCAATGAGCCAAAGGTCCCTTAATGTCCGCCCTCACCCAGGGCGTAAAAAAACGGCGCAAATCAGGCTGTGAGCCATTTTTTACGGCCCGCCCCCTCCTGTGCGTCAAAATGACGCCGGAGTATAAATAAGGCGCACAGGCCTTAAAGTAATTTTATGGACGGGAACGCCTACCTTGCATATCATTAACGCAAGGCGGTTTCACGCATCCAGAAAATGAAGCACACTGCTGAATTTTGACGTTCGCAGGGTCGGGCGTCAAAGTATAAATATGGTGTTAGGTTTGCGTCGAATTTGCGTCAAAAAGTTTTACGCAAATTCGGCGCAAACAGAGTATAAATATGCCCCATTGCTTTTAAACTATACCAAGGAAACCCAAAATAAATGGAAACTAGGGTGACCCTTAGATGTTTTTATCTCGATAACTGCTAGGACAATATCCAAAGTGCTCCCTGTGACACAGTTGAGCTTATTTGGTTATTAGGGGCCAGGATAAGACCTCAAGGTAAAGCATGCCCCTAATATAGTGGGTGAGGGTCTTCAAGAAAAATAAGAGCATTTCTGTTTTACAGGTACACATTTCTCAACATTGGCATCACTTGTTTGGGTTATAGGATACCATTTGTTCAATTAATGTAGTAAGGGAGCTAGGGCATTATTTAGAGTTTGTACCTTCTCCACCAAATCCTCGGTCTGGCCACCTGATTTACTGGCAGGTGGGCGTTAAGTGTGTCAGTGACAGGGCTTACTCTGGCTCCGTCACTGACTTACTCCTCTGACGACCTGTTGGACTATGGACCATCAGAGGTTCACGTATATCACCATCTGCCTGATTTAGAGTGGACAGTGTTTTTTAACTTTTTGTCACCACCAGTTGAAACCTGGCAAGGACGGGTAGTAAAAAAAAATAATGACGCCCCCATACCATAGGAGACAACTCCTATGGTATGGGGGGAATAATTAATTTTGCTATTTTAAATACTTTAAAAAGAAAATCAAACTTTAGGATTTTGGTTTTGAAAAAGCATAAGCTTGTTGAAAGTTTGACGGGTGGCTGCCATGTTTGATAAAGCCATCCGTCAAACCTTTACATTGATGGGAACTGCTGTGAAGGAGGTTCCTGCTAAAGTTAAGAGCTGTCCGCAGGGATGGCAAACATCTTTAAATGTGGAGTACGCCTGCGTGATACTGTATTTTACTCTGAAATTCTGCAATAAACCTGCTTTGTTTTTTACTGGGAAAACTGCTGACATTTATAATGGAATTGTTGGACTTGGCCCTTTCTTCTGGGTCATCCCCAAACGTTTTGCCTTCCTCCCCCTTTCCTGACCTTGTTTTTGTTGGCTTTAGGATTCTGGGCACTTTACCACTGCTAACCAGTGCTAAAGTGCATATGCTCTGTACTCTAAACATGGTACCTTTGGCTTATCCACAATTGGCATATTTAATTTACTTGTAAAACCCTAGTAAAGTGCACTATACGTCCTCAGGGCCTGTAAATTAAATGCTACTAATGGGCCTGAACCAGTGATTGTGCCACCCATTACAGTAGCCCTCTAAATATGTCTTAGGCCTTCCACTGCAGAGCCTGTGTGTTTGCAGTTTTAAACTGCCATTCTACTTGGCAAGGGCACCCCCTTGCCAGGCCCAATCCTGCCTATTTATTACATACGAGTCACCCCTAAGACAGGCCCTAGTTAGCCCAAGGGTAGGGTTGAGCATATTTAAAAAGTTGGACATGTACCTTTAAGTTTAACATGTCCTGGTAGTGAAAAACTGCTAATTTCGTGTTTTACTACTGCAAGGCCTATCTCTCTCATAGGTTAACATTGGCAGTACCTTCAAGCAACTTTTAAGTGTAACTTCCAATTCGGAAAAGATAACAACTTGGAGTTTGTTGTCTCCAAGCTTACAATGTAAAATCACAACTAAGGGTGAAGTTGGATGTTAAATTGTAAGTCTGACAATGTCACTTACTTTCAGAAAGTTCGAATTTTCTTACTATAAACATTTTGTGCCTCTGCCTGTCTCTGAATACACATCTGGGGCAAATGACAGCTGGATTTTGTGCATTCGCTTTAGACAATCACACACACAAAGGGAGCTTGGTGTGACATTTGCATCCTGATGGTCCATCACCAGGCTGATGGAGAAGCTGATACTTACACCTGCCTCTCCTCACACAAAGGGCTCCATATGCCCCTGCAGAGTGTCATTAGCCAGGGAAGAAAGGGCAGGGACCTTGAAATCTTCAAAGGCCTCTTTGAAGTCTCCCCCACATTACAGGCACATTTGGGTATAAGTACTGGACCCCAAACCCCACCAAAGGAAAACTCTACTGGGACCAAGGACACTCTGACAGGAAGAAGGACTGCTGTGCTGCCAGGAGGGACTGCCACTCTGCAGCTTCATTGCTGTGTTGGCCTACTGCTTGCTGTGTGCTGTGCTGTAGGAGGGACTGCCACTTTGCTACCTGCTCTTTTGTGTTGGCCTGCTGCCTGCTGCTTCTTGCCTGGAGTCAGAAGGACTGTACCTATTCGCTACATCCCTGCACCCAAGATTCTCCAAGGGCTTGTTGGCTTGCCCCTAGTTCTCCTGCAGTCTCAGGCACATCAAACACTGCCTGCAAATCTCCTGGTGCTGCTGGACCCTGCCATCTGTGACTCCTACCCTTGCCTGAGGCCCCCACTCCAGTCATGTGCCTCAGAAGTGGATTCTGCTGCTGTTTTCTGCAAAAACCGACACATTGACCAAACTGCATGTGAAAAATCAACACATCCCTCCTTTGATGCTGACGTAGAGGCTGTTCAACAACAATGGATTCACAGCGTGCATGGCTCAATGATGCATCACATTCATTTCAACAGAGTTTGATGCCATGTCAGGATCTGACTGTGAGACTTGATGACGGAGCAGCTCTCCGACTGAGCGGATCGGAACCAACACACCGTGCCCTTGACGTCAACGCTTTGCTCCATCAAAGGTACTGTTTCAGAACACCATGCTTGTGTTCTGTAGCCGGCCTACCCTCTATTGTGGTCGGCCTGAACTATGGATTTGCACCTGTCTCGCGGCTTCAAGTAACCTTTTAACCACTGGTGACTTCTAAGCACTGTTTTTACATTTAATAATTAAAAATTCATATCTCAACTTATATTTATCAGATTGTTTTCATTTTGGTCTTGTTTTCCTCAGACAAATATTCTCTATTTTTAAAACTGGTGCAGAGTCTTTTTTGTGGTGTCTTTCACTGTGTTGTGTTACTGTAATTAAGTGTTGTACAAATACTTTACACATTGCCTCTTAAATTAAGCCTGCCTGCCTGCTCTGTGCCAAGCTACCAGAGAGTGAGCACAGGTTAATTCAGGTTGTGTATCTGACTTACCCTGACTAGGATTGTGGTCCCTACTTTGCCAGGGTGCAAACCTCTGCCAACCAGATACGTAATTTCTAACAGGAATCATGAAGACAATTGTTGAGGCGTATATATTCCAGTCAGTAGTTCAAACAGCCTTCCCCTGATTTCTTAATTTGAGGTAAAATAATTGTTATTTGTACAGGAATCAGGTTCACCTTTGGATACTTGCAGAAATACTTTTTACCTAAGATCTCTAAGGCTTGTGTAGCAGGAATCTCCTAACTCTCAAATAACTCCTTTGTGGAATGAGTGGACCTTTCCAGCAGAAAGCTGTCAGTAGTGAAGCCTCTCATCAGCAAATATGACCTTGATCCCTCAGATGTTAGTAGTTACAGGCTGATTACTTTGATGCCTGTGTAGTCCAAAATAGTAGCCTAATGGCTTCAACGTCTTCAGGAATATAACTATTTGGTGGATAAAACTCAGTTGGAATTCACACCATATATGGGAACAGAAGCCACATTGGTCTCAGTCCTAAACCAAGTGTGATTACATTTGGACAACAACACCCCCAACTGCCTGATTATGCTTAACTGATCCTCTGTTTTTTATATGGTTTATAATTCCATCTTGATTAGGCAGCTTACGGAGGTAGGAATTTCTGGCCTGGCTGTAGACTGGTTTAAATCTTTTTTGGAAAACAGAAGAGTTATGGTCAAGAGCATTTCATACTGTTCCAATATTTTACTTTCATCATGTAGAGTGCCACCGGGATCTGCACATGCCCATTTTTTATTTCCTATTTTTGTGAAACCTTTAGCGCAAGTTGTAAAGGGATATGAATTTAAGACGCTATCCAATGTTGATGATTACCGGATGCTTTGATGTTTGATAACACTGACAGTGAAATGGAAGAGCCCTTCAAAAGTGTCTATATAACTTTAAGGCATTGGAAGGATTGTAGGTTTTTGAGATGCACTGCCCCCAAGACAGAAGTAATTCCCTTTGAAAACAAATAACCTGTGGACACTGCAGATGTGGCCAGATTTACTGAGCCAAGCACCGGTGGCTGCCCTGAAGTTTAAATGTCTGGGCTTCATGATGGATACCGCGCTCAGTCCTGTGCCCCAGATCAACTCTGTAGTTCTAGCTACCTTTTTACAGTTGACACTTCTACATACATTTCCCCGTATGTGCTGAGTATTTTAAAAATGACATTGTCAATGTTTGGCTTATGCTAATGCATGTTATCTGGGCCTGCCAGAGAAAGCCATTCAGAAGCTTTAGGTCATCCAATATAACTGTAAGAGCAATAATTAGTTTGAAGAAATGTGTCTCAATCTTGAAGCTCCACTGGCTTCATGTCAACAAACAAACTAAATTTAAAGTTGTATGATTTTGCTACAAAGTTGCCAATTTTGGAACCCTTAGTTGCTATCTGATCTAAAGAATAAGTCATTGATTCTGAACACTTGGCAACAACCCCTGTGCAAAGGCCGCACCACAGTTTCTGTGCAGAATCTATGGGATGTTCTCTTCCTGAGTATTGTTTGAATACAGCAGTCTTTTCAAACTGTGTGTTGTGCCCCCACCTGGGGATCTATGGCTGTGTTCCCAGGGAGGGCGCAAATGCCTTTCCAAATACTTGTAACTGAAGATGGCCTAAAAAGTGCAACATTGTTTATTTATTGCATTTCCACACTGTCTTCATATATTTCCAGGGTTAAAATGCATAAAACGTTATGGCAACTGTGATTCTGAGTACCGCGGTGTTGGGGTCAACCATGGCTAAGTCACTGAAAAGAACAACATTTTCTGTACGAATGTTTCACCTTTGTCCAATTTCACATGAAATAATAACCATACCATGAATGAAAAATAAATGCTACTTAAATGATCCATTGAGAACACTTTCTTTTGTGTTAGGAAAACTCAATTGGTTAATTTGATCACTGCAGATGTCTGTTTGTGAGACCAGAAAGTCACATAATTGAATCTTGTTTGGTGCAGTGCGTAATAGTAACTTGTGAATTTATTATACATAGTAGAAGCAGGACCATTGGAATTATGCAGCACAGGAGGACCAAATTTTGCAGCAGGGTTTGTTGTGTGTCAATTTTAGCTCTTTGCCTCGGTACAGTATTTGGCTTAGCTTCGGCTTGCGGCCGGTGCCCTTTTACCCAGATAGTATGGTCTGCTTTCATTTATTCGATTTTATTCATTTTAGCACAGCTTGTTTTAGCACTAATGGTTTTAGGGCCAGATGTACGATGGATTACCGCGGTCACATACAGCGAAAATCACAATTTTCGGCCACAAAATGGGCTGGCACGATGTACCCTCCCTATTTTGTGAGTCAGTCGCAATTACTGACTCACAAAATAGGGATTTGCAACTCAAACTTAAGAAGGGGCGTCCCGAGGGTGTCCCTTCCTAATTGCGAGTTGCAAGGGGATGTATGATTGTTTTGTGACCGCAGTTGCAGTTGCAAAACAGTTGTAGTTACCAACAATTTCTAATCAGGACCCTTTACCGTTTGTGAATGGATGTGAAAATATTGTTTCAGAGCTGGCTCCTCTGGAAAAAATGAAAAGACACTTTTTAATTTTGCTTTTTGAAATGCTCCCATTTTCCTTTAAGGAAAACGGCCTGCATTTAAAAAAAATGCTTGATTTAAAAGCAGTCACAGACATAGTGGTCTGCTGTCCCCAGCAGGCCAACTTCCTTGTGAGTGCAGCCATTACCAATGGGGTCGCAAATTGTGACCTACCTCATGAATATTAATGAGGTAGGTCATTTGCAACCTCATTGGGAATCGGAAACAGTGTCATTGACAATGTTGTGCATTTGTTTTTGCCACTCGCAAATGAGTCGCAGATTGCGAGTCGCAAAAGATCTTGCCCTTAGTTTCATAATCAGTCACCATTCTGCAAGAGCATCACTATAAGGGTTGTGGATGACATATTTTGCATTGTGTTCTTTTACCCTGGGTTAACAGGAACAGAATGCAAGGCACACAGCTTAATATTTTGTATTGCCACCACAAGACTTCGTAAACAGTCCGGCGCTCAAGTACATACCAACGTCAGGCTTCTGTGCAAGAACAAAACATGTCCCCTATATGAACATCTTGTGGGACAAATAAAATTGGAGGGGAACCAGCAAGGATTTTCTATTCTTCATGTCGGTTTGCGGCTGACCTTAGCCTTTGTGTCTCTACAGAGCCTGACCCGAAGACTGGAGGCCTGACTTTGTACCAAGGTAACAGGGTGGGGTGTGCTTCTCTTGGACACAGCACGGACAGATTTGGCTTACATCTCCATGCTCTCACTGGGAGCTAGAGATTAAGTTCTAGGTCGGAATTGTATATCCATGTCATTGCAATATGTTGGGGTTTTTCATATTTACATCTCTGATTCTCACAATCCTGATTATGTTATTCCTCATCATCGCAATCACTGCAGTTCATGCATTTTATTGTAGATTGCAATCTTTTAAAAAAATTTATTGAAAACTATCCTGCATCTCCTTTCTTGCCTATGTGTGTGTAAGAGACTCGTATGTGGAGAGAAAATAGTAAGGGTTGTTCACCACAATTTCCCTGAGGGGTTTTCAGAGTTCCATTTGCTAGGCTGCCACAAATCATCTTTACTGTTTGGGTTTGGGTAAGGTGCGGCTAGAGAGAAGGGAGGGTTGGGCCGACAGCAGCCTGGTGTGGGAGTGACTCAGTTGCCTACAAGCAGAGGTGTTGCCATCCCAAATCCAGCAGTCTCAATTGTTATGACAGTCCTCACAACATGGCACAACCAACAATGGTGTAGGCACTAATTTTACAAGTCTCCTGAGTATTTCTGTCTCACACACACTGAAGGTACCCTGGGGCATATTTATACTTTTTGACGCAAAACTGCGCTAACGCAGTTTTGCGCCCAAAAAATTAGCGCCGGCTAACGCCATTCTGAAGCACCATGCGGGCGCCGTATTTATTGAATGGCGTTAGCCGGCGTTAGCCGACCGGCGCTGCCTGGTGTGCGTGAAAAAAAACGACGTACACCAGGCAGCGCCGGCGTAGGGAAAAATGGCGTTTGGGCGTCCAAAAATGGGGCAAGTCAGGCTGAGGCAAAAAAAAAGTCTTAACACGATTTGCGCCATTTTTTTTGGGCGCCCAGACGCCATTAACATGACTCCTGTCTTAGCAAAGACAGGAGTCATGCCCCATTGCCCAATGGCCATGCCCAGGGGACTTATGTCCCCTGGGCATGGTCATTGGGCATAGTGGCATGTAGGGGGGCACAAATCAGGCCCACCTATGCCACAATTTTTTTTTTTTTTAAATACTTACCACAACTTACCTTTTCTTTCCTGGGATGGGTCCCTCCATCCTTGGGTGTCCTCCTGGGGTGGGCAAGGGTGGCAGGGGGTGTCCCTGGGGGCAGGGGAGGGCACCTCTGGGCTCATTCTGAGCCCACAGGTCCCTTAACGCCTGCCCTGACCCAGGCGTTAAAAAGAGGCGCAAATGCAGGGTTTTTTGCCCCGCCCACTCCCGGGCGTCATTTTTGCCCGGGAGTATAAATACCACGCACATGCCTAGGAGTCATTTTTTAAGACGGGAACGCCTACCTTGCATCTCATTAACGCAAGTAAGGTGTTCACGCCAAAAAATGACGCTAACTCCATGAAGTTTGGCGCTAGACGCGTCTAACGCCAAAGTATAAATATGGAGTTAGTTTTGCGTCGAATTTGCGTAGAAAAAAACGACGCAAATTCGGCGCAAACTGAGTATAAATATGGCCCCCTGAGTACCATAATATGGAGATTTCCGTGGTCTTAGGGACAATCCTACTCAGCTAAATAGGGAACACCTATCCAGGCTGTAGGTTGTTCAAGCTTGAACCTCAAAAGTACTTCCCCTGCTGGTGTTCCAAACTTTAATACCTAGTCTTTAATATGGCAAATGTGGTAAACATAAGGGAGAACCGTAGACATCCGCTGATTCAGTTTCTTTTAGCTCATGGCTTAACAGGAGAGGGCGGGAATGTTACCTTCATCGTGGAAGCCCACGGCACATATAGAACAGAAATATTCTGCTCTTGGGTCACCTTTCCTGAAACAAATGCAAATACACCTACATTTCACGCATACAGAATAGCAAACGTACCACAGCAGTTCCAAGCTTATCAATACTTAGAGATAGATCTCAGAATACCACCCCTAAGGAAGGTACTAAACAAGCACAAGAGGGTTCTAAAAAACGCTGGGATAAACAAAAAAAAAATAGTCAAAAGAAGTCAGAGAGGAGAATCTCCGCAGCCGAAGACCTCTGAGAGAAGATATCATCTCTGAAATAGAGAAACTTTAAAAACTCCTGATAGATATCAATATATTGATACACATCCCTCTCGTTCCTTTCTGGACAACCCAGACAAACGGAGTGAGAGAGTGGGATGATCTGAAACACGAACTGACTATACAAAGCTGAAGAAGGACACAAAATGTTCCTCAGAAGCTTACATTAAAAAGGCAACAAAACTCCTCATCAAAAGACCCAATTTAAAAAGAAAAAGGTGGCTGCAATGCCAATCAAAAATGCCAGCCATGCTGAGAACGTTGTTGAAAAACAGGACGTGGGCAGTGACTCTGCTAGACAGCACGGCAGAGGTCCCGATTTGTCACCAGAACCTTATAGATTATCTAGATGTGACAGTCCTAACAACTTTCTTGTAATTGAGACAGCAGACAGGCACGTCTCCCTACCATCAGGGTTTATGAATTAAATATTCAAATTGAGGGGGACATAGAGCACACCTTTGAAGTAATGTTTTGGGAAAACTTAAACTTTGATATTCTATTGGCAGAAAACGATTGGCCACCTGAATTTGTCTGCAAGCTCCCACATGGTGAAGATGTAATTTTGCCTTCTTTCTCAGTCCTGGCTCCAGAATTGGACAGGAAGCCTATGCCGCTAATTGGGCTCTGGCGCAGGCTCCTGCACTGTATTGCAACCACATAGGGTGGTATAAAGATTCTCCCTACCATGTAATACTCATTTGATATTCACCACAGACTCAACCGCTATATTCTATGAAACATGAGGCTGAAGCTCCAGGAAGAGAGATTCTTAAATAACTTGAGCAACCGGGAATAACAGAGCCCTAGGTCTCTGCAATGAATAACCAGCTATTCCCAGTTGCAAGACCAGATCATTAATATAAAATAGTCTTAGATAACAGACACTTAAACGGTCATACACACACCTATGCAATACAAAATGCAAACAGCACAGCGCTAATTAACAACATAGTGTGCAAAAAATAAAAAACAACCTCGGATGTTTCCAATGTTTTTTTCTGCCAAATCCTAGCTGTAGGAAACTAAAAGTCTGGATCTTAGCACCTTTAGCTCATTAGGCTTGCAGTGGCGCTTTTTTTGTTTACCACAAGGGTAAGAGAACAGCCCAGGGTTGTTTTCAGCCCGAGTAACATCAATACTACATGAGATTTATCCTGAGACGTTGTCCTATGTGGATGAAATTTATCTAACAGATGACGACCTTAACATACATCTGGCCAGGGTGGATCGGATCATGCCAGGATTTGCCACCCAGGGCTACAAATTCAATTTCAAGAAAACTAAAATTGCCTTCTTCAGTGTCCTATTTTTGGGATACGAACTATCTGATGAAGGCAAGAGCCTGGCCCTGCACTTTCTAGAAAAATGCGCTCAACTCCAACCTCCAGACACAAAAAATGAAATTGCAGTCATTTCTGGGTTTCTTTAACTTTGGCAGAACATACATACCTGATTGTGCACAATGCATAAAGCCACTCTATGATTTAATTTGTCCAGGTTTTTGATGCTAACAATGGACAGCAGAACACACATGCATTCTCAGAAAACTGCAGAAGGACATGCTAGAAGCAAAACACTTACATGCACATGATAACAAAATGGATATGGTCATCAGAACAATCGCTGATGCCATAGGATTCACCTAGTCGCCTTAAATGAAAGTGACACAGTAACCAGAGCATTCAAATCACATTTGTACTCTAAGGCAGAACAACGTTTTGCATCAACAGAAAAAATACTGACTGCTATTCAGATGGCTGTCATCAAGGAGAGGCCACTTTCCCAAGGGAAACACATTATTGTTATTACTCCGGTGTCTGCCCTTTAGGCAGTTACCAAATCCAACGTTCCAAATGCCAAAGCATTTCATCCACGCTGGATTCAATGGGCAGCCTCCCTGAGTACCACTAATGTTGATTACATCTTTGACCCAAAACTCCAGACACAAGAATTCCTCCAATACAAACAGGAGTACCCCGCACCTACTAACATATTACCACTTGACCAATACCGAACTATCATTTACACTGATGGTACAGCACAACCTACTGTAGGCACTAAACATCAATACTCAGCTGCTTGAGCAGTTGTAAACGGGGCAAAGAGGGATGGTACCTTCCACCCTCAAAACACTTACATGCAGACCCTAGGGGACTGCATTGCACAATTGTCAGAGCTTAAGGCTCATGTCTTGGCACTGGAACATACGGATCTGGACCAACCAACACTAATTGTGTGTGATTCATACTATTGTGTCCAGTCCTATAACGATTACTTGAATCACTGCCACCTGAATGGCTTCAGAGATTCCAAAGGGAACACCATCCAACACAGAAACTTGTGGGGGAGGGTAGCTGACCTTTGGGATAGACTACCAAAGGCTCATGTAGTACATACATTGGGCCATCAACGTGTAGGAATACACGTGGTGTATGAAGCTGCCAAATCTGCAGTAGCTATGTCTTCTCTTGCTGCAATAACTTGTTCTCATTTGAGGATGGATAATGAGACGTTTGCTGCTGTGAAAGCGTTGGCTGACGGCAAGCCTTTACTGAAAGCATATCCTGTGAACTATTGCTAACATATCTGTGCCCAAAATATTTTGGGCCTCATCACGACCCTGGCGGCCGGCGGTACACCGGCGGTAAAACCGCGATCAGGTATTGATGGCGCCAGTGTATTATGACCGTGGCGCATTAGCCATGGCCATACCGCCGGCCCCGCCACTTGACCGCCAGGCTTCCCCCAGGCGGTCATAACCCCCAGGGTAGCGCTGCAAGCAGGGCTGCCCTGGGTATTGTGAGTCCCCAACCGCCAGCCTTTCGGGGGACTCGGGGTGCCCCTGGGGGCCCCTGCACTGCCCATGCACTTGGCATGGGCAGTGCAGGAGCCCCCAGGCACAGCTCCATCGTGCATTTCACTGCCCGAGTTTCGGGAAATGACATGCGTGACGGGTGCTGTTGCACCCACTGCACATCAACATTGCCGCCAGCTCCATTATGAGCCGGTGGCAATGTTGATGTGACTTTTCCGCTGGCCCAGCGGAAATGTTAAAATAGGGAGCCACAAATACCGCCAGCACTGGCGGTATTGTGGTGCCCGCGGCTTCGGCGGTCTTTTTGTAAGACCGCCAAAGTCGCAATGAGGGCCTATATTTTCAACCATTCCAGGAGAGGGAGATCATGTGATCCCCAACCAAGACCAGAGATTAGATCTCATCAAAGCAGCACATGAGGGTGTTGCTTCTGCTCACGCAGGGGTTGTGGCTACAATATCTCTATTACAAAAACACTTTTGGTAGCCAGGTCTTTACAAACATACCAAGCAATATGTCCTTCGGTGTGACATTTGCCAACAAATTAAAGGGTCCACCATGAAACGCCCATCGCAGACATCCCTCCAAATTTCCAACAAATCACTACAATGTATGTCCCTGGACCATTGTGGTCCCTCACAGCCTGATGGTGCATACAAATACATCTTAGTCGCTGTTGATTCTAGTTCTAGATTCCTGTGGGTATAGCCACGATGGATGGCTGACACTCAAACTGTTCTTAAAGATTTGCAAGTCAGATGCCTGGTCTGCAGCCTGCTGCCGCAAACACTCCAGAGTAGGCATTTTTTCTGTGCCTCACAGAATGCTTCCTTGGTGAGTCCCCCTTCCTGCTGCCACTGAGTCAGTTCAGAAACCTCCCCTATTTCAGCCACCTGTTCCCCTGTAGGTTCTGTGGCATCCCCCTCAGGTTCAGCCTCCTCTTGGACCGTGGGCACTTCTGGGGCGGGTTTCCAGTGCCCCCTGCCCTTCCTCCTTATGGCAGACACCTGGGCCACTCTTTCAGGCTCCAGGGTCTCCTGATCAACCTGACGGGCTGCCATCGACCGGGTGGACACACACACCCACCCAGGCAAACCCAACATGTCCAAGTGAGACCTGTGTTCCACCTCCTTCCAAGGGGAACCCTCCAGGCTATTGCCAAGCAGACAATTTATAGGCATGGTTGAACTCACAGCTACTCTCAAGGCACCTGAGACCCCCTCCCCATTGAAAGGAAACCTGCGCCACTCTGCACAGGTGCTCAGAGTTGTCTGCCACAAGTACCTGGTGAAGTACATGTGGCTCTACCTGCTCTTCAGACACCAGGTGACTTCTCACAGTAGTCACACTGGCTCCTGTGACTCTCAGAGCCTCTAACCTCTGTAAATTGATAGTCATCTATTGCCTGTACTTCTTAGTGATCTCAGGCACAAGGGTCCACTGGACCATTTCACTGTCCCCTAGTGAGACAAGGGTCATCTCAGCTGGCTCCCACCCACCTGGAACCAACTGATCTCCAAGAGCTACACTGGCCAAACCCTGTGACTGAGCACCAGTGGCTGCCGGTGTCCACTTGGGACATTTGGGATCCCCCCTCATATGACCTACCTGGTCACATGCATAACACTTATGGGGACCCCTCTCTGCAGGTTTCCCTGTAGAGATCCGTTGCTTCTTTTCAATGGGGGGCTGGGCATCCTTACCCTGGGGACTAGGTTGGGGCCCTTTGAGAGCTCCCCCTGTTTACCCTTAACCCCCACGTCTTCTGATGGGGACCCTGACCATCCTTGGCCTGGTCTCCCCCTTACCTCTTTTGGACCCTGGTGCTCTCCCAACAGTCTGCCTCCTGCGCAGGCTTCCTGGGATCAGTCAGCTTGTTGTCAATCAGGTGCTTGCTCTTCTCTGGAAAACAAAGACTGTACAAGTGCTTCCAAGCAATTAAATTGTAAAACTCCTCATAAGTTGTTACCTTACTTCCCCTCACCCAACCATCCAGTGATCTGCAAAAACAGTCTACACACTCTAACCAAGTTTGGGATTCCTTCTTCTTATAGGACCTAAACATTTCCTCATACTGCTCAGGAGTAAAACCAGGGCCCTTATTTATACCTTTTGGGGAAAAACTGCACTAAAACAGTTTTGCACCAAAAAGTTTAGCACCTGCTTGGACCATGTCTGTACACAGCCAGGCACCATATTTATGGAATGGTGCAAGCCGGTGCAAAGGGTAGGCTAGTATAAAAAACAAATGACGTTAGTCGGGTGGGGCTGGCGGTATGGAAGAAGGGGGTTTTGCACCCAAAAATGATGTTAGGCAGGTTAGAGTAAAAAAAATGACTCCAACCAGCCTAGAGTAATTTTCTGACACAAAACCATCCATACCACATGACTCCTGTCTTAGAAAAGACAGGAGTCATGCCCACCACCCCAATAGCCAGCACAGGGGACCCTGTGCCATGTATGCGGGCCATTTCAGGGCCCCCAATGGCACTTTGAAAAATAAAATTAAATACTTACCTGTACTTACCTAGGATGGGGTCCCCCATTGTCCGCTGTCCCTCTGGAGTGGGTGAGGGTGTCCCTGGGTCCTGGGGAGGGCACCTTTGGGCTTATTCAATGGTGTTTCGCCATGGACATAGGCCCACAGGTCCCCTAATGCCTGCCCTGACCCAGGTGTTGAAAAAATAGGACAAAGCAAGCTCTGCACCATTTTTTGACCCCTCCTCCCTCCCGTGCACCATTTTTGCACGGGAGTATAAATATGGCATTCAGGCAATAGATGTTTTTGCATGGGAACGCCCACCTTGCATCTCACCTTGCATCCTGCCTCCTTGGCTGTCACTCACCTTTGTGTAAATGAGGAAACAAGCCGGTGCATGGAGTCAGGGATCACGGCGTTGCTGGATCCTGATGCGGCGTCCGTTCCGGTGCAGTGGAGCGAAGGAGCAGAGGCGTCACGAAAAGGCGTCAGGTCCTCTCATACCTCTCAAGCAGAAATATATCACAAAGTCCAGTCTTTGTCTCCTTTCACAGGCAGAAGCAGCAACTGCAGGCTAGCCCAACAAAGCATTGTCACAGGCAGGGGCAGCACCTCTCCTTCAGCTCTTCAGCTCTTCTCCTGGAAGAGGTTCCTCTTGAATCCTGGATGTGATCTTGAAGTAATCCACAGTCTGGGATTTTGGGTCCAATACTTATACCCCTTAAAAGTCTCTGTTGTTTACAGGAGCCTGCCTTGCCAAGGCCTGGCCCAAGACTCATACCAGGGGGTTCAAAACTGTATTGTGGGCAGGCATAGGCCATGCAGGTGTAAGTGAGCACCCCGCCCTCCACTCTAGCCCAGATGGCTCATCAGGATATGCAGGCTACACCCCATCTCCCTTTGTGTCACTGTCTAGAGGAGATGCACAAACGTCCCAACTGTCAGTCTGATCCAGACAGGGAATCCCCAAACAAGTAGAGTCACAGAATGGTTAAAGCAAGAAAATGCCTACTTTCTAAAAGGGGCATTTTCAAACTAGCAATCTTAAGACCAACTTCACTAAAAGATGTATTTTTAAATTGTGAGTTCAGAGACCTCAAACTCCACATTTCTATCTGCTCTCAAAAGGAAACTGCACTCTAAGAATATTTAAAGGCAGCCTCAATGTAAACATCGCAACAGTAAAAAAACGAATTTGGCAGTATTTCACTGTAAGGACATAAAAAACACATCAGTACATGTCCCACCTTTAACATACACTGCACCCTGCCCGTGTAACTACCTAGGGCCTATGTTAGGAGTGTCTTACATGTGCAAAAAGGGAAGGTTTGGGCCTGGCAAGGTCGAATTGGAAGTTTAAAACTGCACACACAGACACTGCAGTGGCAGGTCTGAGCCATGATTACAGGACTACTCATGTACGTGGCACAATCAGTGCTGCAGGCCCACTAGTAGCATTTGATTTACAGGCCTCTGCACTTTACTAGGGACTTACTAGTAAATCAAATTTGCCAATTATGGAAAAGCCAATTACACATACAATTTCACATAGGGAGCACTTGCACTTTAGCACTGATCAGCAGTGTTAAAGTGCCAGAGTGACAAAAACAGCAAAAACAGAGTCCATCTCACAGCTGCAAAGCAGAGGCAAAAAGTTAGGGGAGACCACGCCAAGGATGCCAGGTCTAACATGTGGCTTAAAAACAATTACTTAATGTATCCATGGCACTATCTGCGGATGTTGTTGACATTGCTTGCCTTTCTGCTTTGGATTGGTTTTGCTATTGTTTTCTTTCTCTTGATAAACAGTCATTATCTTCCTGACCTTTCTGCTGTTGAGACGGTGGATGAGGTTTTAGCACCTTACTTGTCTTCCCATGAGGTCCGAAGAGACTTGTCCCTTCTGAACATTTCAGCAGTTTTGATTCCAGATGGGATTGTGTGGGATAAAGTACCATTTGACATATATGGTCCTATTGAGGACATTCAAATTCCATATGTGTTTAAAATTTCAGTGACTGATGTTATTACACCTGGCATGGTTTCCGATGACTGGGATGTTAAAATAGTTGATTCCATGCTTTCTGAGTTTAAATATTATACTGTATTTGAAAGGGTAGATATGTAAATGAACACAGCGAATTATGGTGAAATGTTCTGTTATCACCATTACAGACATTACTTCCTGCACCAAGCTAGTACTCTAAGATTAGTTTATAGTTACACAAAATGGGAGAATTATTCAACTCCACTTGTGGGGAGTTTCTAAAACGTACGGAGATAAGTTTGCATATTTTACTGGGCATGACACTAGAAATGCTGAATTGTACAATTTCAAATTGCCACCTTCTAAGAAGAGGAAAATACTGCTGACCGATACACCGACTCCTTTATTTCCCAGCTAGATGTTGAAGGATATGAGTATTGGAAAAACACTGTTGATTAGAAGAGAATATGGGGAACAAAAGATTGGCAGATAAAGGGTAGGGGAGCTTTGTTAAGAGCATGCATTATTCCTCTACAAAAGTTTTAAATGACACCTTCCAACAAACATCCTGTTTGGGGTTAGGAAATGTAAAAGACATGAATACTCACAGTATCCCCACACCAGCTAAATTTCACAAACATTTCTAAATGTCACTGAAGAACAACTCACTGCTTGGCTTCAGAATGGTACCCTTAGTTCCTCACCTTCATGCCCCAGCAGTGGTTAGTGTGGCTATCTGGACGCAAATGGGTTTGAGGCATGTTTTGGTAATTTCTTAGAGCAAGTCAGCAAGTCCCACACTTTGTCTTGGCTCAACATTCAGGTAT
The DNA here is from genome assembly GCF_031143425.1 of Pleurodeles waltl. NCBI lineage: Eukaryota > Metazoa > Chordata > Amphibia > Caudata > Salamandridae > Pleurodeles > Pleurodeles waltl. The sequence goes on along the minus strand of NC_090447.1, from coordinate 526,594,468 downwards.
CGTCACTACATACAGTGTGGGTAAACTGTGCCAACAATGGTTACGTTCCTCCACTTTCACAGCTGTCAAAGAACACCTTAGTCTCCTGTCTGTGGTAGTCAATCTACAAGATTGCCTGTGAGGACCCAGGAAGCTACACTCAAAACTCTCCCAAATGGACGCTGCTGCATGTTTAAGGCAGACTGATAAGGAAAACATGGAAAAGGCTTTATCTGTTGTCGATAATGGCATGAACACTTTGTCCACCAGAACTCACACCTTAAATAATATTTTGTCATCTGCGATTGATATTATTCAGAATAATGTATCCTTTTTACAACATGGACAACGTCAGCTGTGTTCCATCATGCAGTTAAGTTGGACACTGCAGATTCTCAAAAGTGGCAGCGTGCCTTAGAAGCACGTTAACGGTACTTAATTGTTTGCCGCTTTCAATTTGTCCAGACAACAACAGATAATGGCTAACACAGAAGCTAGTCACATCAAGCTTAACACTGAGAAGCTGTAAAAGTTGCCTTTTACTGTGGCAGAAATCCCCTCGCCAGTATAGCAAATCCATGGAGTAATAAATCTGACCATTTGCACCTTTTGATTCATGAAATGTTGAAAGCATTTTGCAGTAGGCAGGTTTGTGGGGTTAGGAGACAGTCACATACACGAAGTGTGGGAGTTGCCTTTCGATTACAAGTGCCTGAATGGTCGAACAGAGTTCTTTCCTAGCAGAAGCGAATGTTAGACTACTGTTAGTCATTCTATGATCTGTAAGCAGGTGTCCTTGCATGGCCTTTGCTGAGGTCACAAATTTGGCATGCTATCTGAAGGATACTCCTGTCTCTTTGGTTCGTCCAGTTTTTCAGGTGCTTTCTAATGGGAGTTATGTGGTCCTGAACAATCAAAGCTGCTGTGGAATGAAGCCTAGAATCGCTTATGTGATTCCAGTTGCTCAGTCACTTGTTGCAGCCATGTTTTATTCCCCCCCCCGCACAGGAGATTAAAGTGGCACACTTGTGGCCCCACATTGCTAAAATTTTGAGAAGCTGAGCAGACTCAAGGCGCTAATGTTCCAAAAACTTGTGGCTTTGACATCAGCCAAGGAGACCTACGATCTCCAGGTCTCAAGATCATCAGCAGAGATACAGTCCCTATTAAGTACCAACTTCCCCAAACATTTTGGAGAATTGGTGACCAGAATCTTTAATGCATTGAATACAGCCTGATTGTGCACTTTTTTAAGTCTATCAGTTCTGGATTTGTCAGCACCTTCCAGACCGTGTTTGGAGTCATACCTTCAGCCATACATTCATTCTTTTCGACTGGCAGAGTTCTGTTGCTGCTATTTTTAACATCCGGTGGCTGTCCCATCTCAGCAAAGCAGAAGGATGGAGCTACCATCAACCCAGCTGTGTCATGATCGCATGATGTAGTATTTTGGAGCTTACTTGATTGAGGAGCTGGAGCTAGATTGGTCATTGACACTCCGACCAGTCCTAACATGTGTGGAGACATTTTTCCATTGCACGTGGTGCCTTTTTGAGTAGGCACCTGTAAGGTTTTTTTCCCGTGCAGCCTGTGCCTCCTGCGGAAAAGGATCTGCTAATGTTCTTGGTGAGGGTTAATTCACGGACCTGTCCCTTGAAACGGAGGTTGATTTGTAAGGCATCCTATGAGTCACCGCTTGTGGATCTACAGGCTCCAACGACATCTAGCACAATGGATAATGCTACCTTCGCAGCTCTCTCTGCACCTGCAGCTTCTGCACACTTCTGCTCGGTGGATCCTTCTGCCAATACATTCGTCAACTTGTCGCCTTCCGCCCCGAATACAGTATGTTATATGAGAGCCCTTACGACAGGTTGACTAAATTATGCAGCAACAATAGGCAAAATATGTGGCATAATGCTGCACAATTTATGATAGTATTACTTCATGATTTTGTCAATTTTACATATGCTAGCACTGTTTGGGCAAAGGTTTCTCCTCATTAGCACTGGTTTAACACTCAAATACATCAATAAGCAACAGAAAGGTGCCCAGTCAATCTTTGAGATGGGCCTTCCACTGCACGTCAACATGTGTTGCTGCTTTTTAGTAACTTTTGATCTGTTTTAACTAGAAACATTTTTTTGTTAAAATCTGCAGATTATGCAGAAGATGATGGATTATGCGACAAATGCGTCAAATCCATAATCATGCAGAAAGTGCAGCAGTTGCAAAATTACATAATTCCTGTGACCCTGGCTAAAAGATATAGGCTGCCACAAAATTATTGTTTATGAGACAACAATTCCTTTGAAAAAACCTTTTCGTAATAAGTAGACACAATGTACCAAGTGCAAACATTCTTATGAGTTCATTTTCATGCTTTTCAAAGCTCAACACCATTAGATCAGCTCTCAAAAAGAATACATCTTGTCACCATGAAGCTATAAGTGACTCCCTAAACTATAGCCTGTACTTGCTTCCAAGCAGCCTTTACTTTTGGTGATTAACCAATTGCACACATTTGCATTTTATTCGGGTAGGAGGGACCCTGGTGAGAAGGCCTGTTTCTTCTTTAGCTATCTAACCATGGATGGCGTCAAAGAGATGGACCAGGGAGGAGGGTGCTATGTAGAGGCTATTTTTTTTGTTTAAAAATGGACACACATCTTCTGCAGGGAGATGCCCAGAGGAAGGTGGGAAGAGATGTGGGCTCTTTTTTGTTTTTAATGGCCATCACTACATTTAGTCCAGCAGGTACAGTGGAACAGTGGCAATGCTACGAGGGGCCACTGCATCCCAGTTATGGTTGTGTTACTAGCAAAAAGGTGGATGGGCACCCCTTTTCCTTGCTGGCATTAGGGCTCAGGTCACACCTTCTCTGCAGGGATCAGATCCCACGCAACAGGGGGGCGATATGCGTATTTTTTCCTTTTTGTTTTTTACAAAATGGGCCAGACAGCCTGCTTTGGGCTTCATGCCTTGGAGTGATGGCCCAGTGGGGTGGGGAGATGAGTAGGGATCATTTGTGCTGAAAGTCCAGTGGCATGGAGACCCTGGGGTATGAGGTGCCAAACCCCAATTAATGTTGTTTTACTGTCCGTCCTTGCTTAAGTTAGGGACCAATGCATCATTACTGTGCCAGTGTTGCTTTGGGCAATGGCACACGAGAGGGGGAAATTTAAGCAGAGGAGACAACTCAGCTTAGCATCAGAGAGATGGCAGAAAGGGGAATGGGGCAAGGTGGAGGCCTGTGTTTTCAACAAAAGGCAGATGTGTCTGCCCACTTCACAAAGTAATTACTCTCATTGGTGAAGCTGGTACAATGGCACTTGTGTCCAAAAGTGTGAGATGACCACTGCATCACAATTATAAATGCCTTGGAGGCTCATTTTCCTTGCTGACATTAGGGATAAGTGCACTCTTGCTGTGAAGTGCCGCATAAGGTGTGGAAGCTCATTTTATCCTGAAAGGGACAGAGATTCTGTTTCAAGATTGAAGTGATGACCATGCATCTGGGGAAAGGATGAAAGAAGCTGAGGACATAGCCTGCTGCTCAGGACTGCAGCTATCACTACTGCAGAAGGTGCAGTTGCATTGGGTCCCAGGAATGTGAGGGGCTCACAACACCCCAATTATAGTGTTATTTGGTCAATATCTGCTTTTGCTTGATGGATTTGCTCTTTTATAGCGTGGATTATGAGATACAGTAACAATGGATTTCACTTTATTTTATTGTCACTCCAGAGCCCTCGGAACCAAGGCAGCATAAGGAAAGAAACCAGATGTGGAGGGAAGTCTAGAAGTTTCTCCCACTTCAAAGCTGGCACCAGGTATAAATATTGGACCCTCAGACCAACTCTTCTGATCACCTCTGTACCTGTGAAAGACTCAGAAGAAGGACTGCTCTGCTGCCATGGTGTTGGAAGGACTGCCTTGCTGCCCTGCTGCTTGAGGAAGGAAGACTGGACCTGTTACTTGATCCAGAACCACCGGAGTCACTCCAAGGGCTAGCTGATAGGCCTCCTGTTCTGAGATACAGGGAGATAACAAGCTCCAGAGACTTGCCCTGCATCTATCAAGCTTCTCAGACACAGCAGGACCTGCCCGTGCCTCGCTGCTAGAGTGAGTCCTGCTCCCCAAGAGGTGCACCCCAGGCCCAAACCTCTTATCTGGTATCTGAGTGTACTCCTGGCACAACTGTGGGGTTGCTCAGAACTGACACAGCGTGATGGAACTCAATGCAGCGCAATGCAGGATTTCACAGCGCAACATCTCACAGCTCCTTATCAGCAGCCTCATTGAAATGGGTGCAGTGCAAAACATCTCGATGTGGAAGCTCACATTGCTGCACCTCGCAGCTCATGAACGGCAGCCTCATTGGAACTGACAGAGCAAAATGCATCTTGAAGTAAGACCTTCCATCGCTGTACCTCGTAGCTGCTGATCGCTGGCCTCATCAGAACCGATGCAGCATGACAGATCTCACTGCAGGACCTTGCATCACAGAATCTTGGAGCTCCTGATTGGTGACCTCATCGGACCTGACACAGCATGATGCAACTCAACACTGTACCTTGCTACTTCTGCTCGGTGGCCCCATCAGAACTGACATAACTCGATGCATCACGACACAAGACCTCGCAACTCAGTCCAAGAAAACCAGGTACATTGACTCCCAGGCTGAACTTGGTCCTATACCCAGCCCATGCTCCATCGTGCTCAGTTTGAACTTGCAACTGTCCTGTCTGGTGTGACCAGATACACCCTTCTGGGGCTTTTGCTTTTTTTGGCACTACTTCTACCTAAGGCTTTGAAATTGAATATCTCTGGTTCTAATGATTAGATTTTTGTTGTTTTTATATCATTTTATTTATTAAATTGTACTGTTCTAGATGGGTGTGGAATTTCTCCTGTGTTTTGTTTTCACTTTATTACTGTTTGAGTGTTGCATAAATACTTTACACATTGTACCTAAGTTTAGCCTGACTGCTTTTGTAGCAAGCTACTATAGGGTTAAGAGCAGGTTCATTTAGGGACTTTTGTAGTTCACCCTGACAGGGATTGTGGTTGATGCTTCAGAAGGGTTAAAACCCCCCTCAACCAATAACCCAATGTCTCACAGGTAGCTATATAGAATAAGGAGGCGTGCATACAATTTACCTTTTTTGCCGCCCAAGTTAACCCTCTTGTCTTTTTAACTTCAACTCGATAGCTGACTTTTTTCTGTGGCTCTTCAACAAAGTCATAATCCCAGGTCAGGGTGTACTGCCCAGGTATTGATACTGATACTTGTAGGTTTGTTGGTTGTGGCAGCTGTTTGATACCTGAAAGACATTACAAAGTTTGTTTTAAACAAAATGCTGTACTGCAACCACATGGCGATCAGTAATTCAAATTATGTGGCTTGAACAATAAAGGTACATATGTGGTACAAATAGTGTAAGTACAGGATAACAATGTAAACAACAAACTTTATAGTGAGACAATGTTTGCTCTTTCCGAAACCCCTCCCATTTGAGCAAGGACTCCCACCCAACAGCGACTCCCAATAGCCCCAACTCGCCTTTGCTCATAAATACAAGGGAGACATGTTTGTGGGATAACAATTGGCTACCTTATATTAACAAACAGGAAAGAATGACATGGTGCATCAACATCACATACATTGGTCATCGTGAAATGCCCATGCATCCCCCTTTTAAGTATAATATCTTCCATCTGGCCGTAATTCTGTTCATGGCTGTTCCAGCACAGCCTTCTTCCATGATGGCCTTCGAGGTCTGCTACACAGCGTTTGACAGCTACTTGACTTCCCCCCCTTGCTACCTTTAGGTGGTCCCTACGACCTCCCCGGCCACAAGTGCTGTGGCTGCCAGCTTCTGATGGCTTGAGGCCTCTTTCACCTGCTCTCCTTGTCCCTGTCATGAGGCATCCCAAGGACCATGTTAGAGCAGGCCTCTTTTCGGCTTTTGTGCTTCAGGCCAAACTGAGTTTTTCTCTGCCCTAGCGCAAGGAAGGTAATGGTCCGCCTGGCCACTCTTTGAACTGTGAAATATAAGAATATTCAGTGTTCAGTGGCCAACTCGGACATCTGGTTCTCAGTGGCATTACACCTGGTGCATCAATAGAAACTAGGCCTCAGTCCCATTGGAACTGCGGCAATCACTGGAACGAGTCCTATTGAATGTGCGAATGCCATGGCCTTGGCTAAAGGACTGGTAGGAGAAGGCATTGCACTTCAAATTTAATTCGTAAAGTGCATCTTCTTGGTGACTGATGTCTGGGCTCAGGACTCACAGAAGTGGCAGCGGTAGGTGGTGATCTTTGAAAGTGGTGGAGCACAATACTTGCCCAGTGTGTGAGCTTCTTCTGGAAGTGCTCAATTTGACCCAATGTTTTAGAATAAATGTGCTAGAATGTCCACATATGTCAATAGAGACCACCAGTGTCCCAGAGGCAGCATTTGATCATGGGTTCCCCCTTATTTCAAGAAGCATTTTTCATGGGTGCCCCCTTATTCCAATAATTATTTACAATGTGCCCATGCTAGGAGATTAGCATTGACGTCATCCATATACCATGCGTGACCCATACATCAAAAATTACCTCTGGTATGTCTTAACCTTAATTTTGTTATAGTGGTCTGCATCATATGTCCCCATATATAACAAGGTTGTCCTCCCTTAAGCCAAAGATTACCTCCAATATCACACCATTTTGCCATGAATGTCCCATATACAAAGAAGTATCTCCAGTATGCCAGTGTCTGCATTTTACCACACATGCTCTCTCTTATGTCAATAATTACCTCCAAATTGCCAGCGCATGCACGTTGACATTGATGCCTCCATTAGAGAATAACCTCCAATAAGACACAGAAAGCAATAGACTGGAAAATGTAGCATACTATCTCCCTCTGACTGTCGCCCTCTCTCTCTCTCTCTCTCTCGCACACACGCCCACTCTCACATTTTCACTCATTGTTTCACTTAATATCTCACACACTCATATATTGCCTCGCTCACATGTTCTCACACTCGCTCACATGGCCTCGCACTGCCTCGTTCACTGTCCCACTCATAAACTAACTCACTCACCTGTCTCTCACTCTTCCTCTCCCTCTGACTTTATTATCCTCACTCTCACTCTCTCTTCCACTCTTACTCCCTCAAACCTCACTCAAACGCACACTCATTCTCCCCCTCAACCCCTCGCACGCAACATTTAACAGCATTTTTCCCTTGCACTCAGCTGCCCATTTCAGCTTCTCAGTTTCTCTCCCCAGCAGGTACATTAATCATTGGAGTTACCTTGGAAATTTTATTGTTGACTTTTAACTGTTGGATATACAAGGAACTCTGGAGTGCTTTTAAAACTGTTGCACTACTACAAAACTGGCTCCCAATAACAAAAGAATCCCCGACCCATCCAGCCTCCCAGGGAAACGCTGATGCCCGGCATGGCCGATCCGGCCTTGCTTGTTGGAGGATGTGGGCTGGATGTTGATTTGTCAGAGATTCAACATAAATGTCAACCTGTAGTGGGGCTAGTTTATGAGACAGGTATTTACAGAATTAGGCCCAGAGGCCACGCTGGCTGCATTTGCAGCTGAGTTCACTGTGTTTATCACCTCCTTTTATCTTGTGCAATAAGACGTACCCCTATTCATCTTTTGGGTGTCATCTGCACCTAATCTAATGAAGGTGTTTTACTGCAATAAAGTTTTATGTTAAATCTCATAGTTGGGTACAGGAGCCTCCTCTCGCCGGCGTCCTGTGTTCTTGAGCCACTGTGGGTTTTTTAGAGCATGTGAAGACATGGCAAACTCCATTTTCAAGGGAGTGGGGTCAGATATTGCTCCTTGTTAGCAGTCCAGTTCACAAATCACAAGGAAGGCCCACTCATTAGCCAGTATCATGCCCAACATATCGAATATTTTATGGGATGGGCAGTAGACAGAATATTGTTGTTGTTTTGCAAGTTCCATTCATAAGTCATGTAGGCTATACGTATTGATAATAATATATTTGAGAGTGGACTTGTGAGTTGGTCTAGCTGATTGGGCCTGTTGAGCTCAGGATTCCAAATCACATTAGAATTGCCATTCCTAACACTCCTGTGGTATCTGTGTGCCTGTTGGAAATATGTTGTTTCATTAACCTTAAGTGCATACACAATTATCAGGGATATCTCCATCCAATCCAATAATCCATATCTGGTAGAAATAGGGTCTTTGGTTGGCAGTCAGGTTACCCCCTGTTCAAGCAATGACACTCACCCTAGTCAGGGCAAAGGAGAAACACAACTGGTTAACCCCCACTCACCCCCTTATGTAGCTTGGTATGAGCAGAAGGCTTAACCCTGGAGCAATGTGTAAAGTTTTTGTACCAACACACAGAGTAATACAGTGAAAACACTACAAAATGGACACCACACCAGTTTAGAAAAATAGGTAATATTTATCTAAATCAGACAAAACCAAAATAACAAAAATCCAACGTACACAAGTCAGGAAATGAATTTTCAAAAGAACAGAGTCTTACTCCATAGAAAACAATGGAAACGTTGATTTTACACAAAGTACCTGGTTAGCGTCAAAAATAAAGCCGCACGGGCGAGCGTGTGCTTTGGAAAAATCACAGATGGGTTGATTACTTACTCGCAAGTGAAGTCGTGCGTAGTTTCTTCATCTGTCGGGTAGGCGATACTTCTTTTTTCTCTCTTGCAAGTGAGCGATGCGTCGATTTCTGGACAGGGCACCACGGATCCGCGTAGGTTAACAATGACTTTTGACGCCCAGGGACAATGCATGAGAAATCCAGTCGCACTGTGTTAGAAAACCACGTTGCATGGGAATTGGCGGATGTTGCGTCGTTTCTCTAGCCACGATTCGTTGATCTCCCAGCCGTGATGCAGGTGGAGTGTAGATTCTTGCTGCGAAGCAGGTGGCGCGTTGGTTATCAGCCACATTGCAGATGGAGCATCGAACTTTCCCCGCACAGCATTCTGTGTGTGGATTTCAGCTCTTGTTCTGCCAACTTCACCTTTCAAGCACCCAGGGACTGGAGAGGGCACCACTTAGTACGGCAGGGGTCTCAGCAGAGAGTCCAGGTGCTGGCAGAAGAAGTCTTAGATGGCCTTCAGACTTCAAAACAGGAGGAAAGCTCAGTTAAAACCCTTGGGGATTCTTCTCATGCAGGAATGCACAACAAAGTCAGGTCTGTGTCCCCTTTCACAGGCAGAGCAGCAACTGCTGGATAACCCAACAAAGCACAGTCACAGGCAGGGGCAGCACTTCTCCTCAACTCTTCAGCTCTTCTCCTTGGCAGAGGTTCCTCTTGGCTCCAGATGTGATTTAAAGTCTGGGGTTTTGGGTCCACTACTAATGCCCCTTTCTGCCTTTGAAGTAGGCAAACTTCAAAGGAAAGCCTCTGTTGTTCACAAGATCCTACCTTGCCCAGGCCAGGCCCCAGACAGGTTGGAGACTGCATTGTGTGAGGGAATCTGAACATTAAGCTATGAGATAGATAGGCCTTGTACAGTGAAAACCAAATTTGGCAGTATTTCACTGTTAGGACATGTGAAACACATCAGTACATGTCTCACCTTTAACAGACACTGCACCCTGCCCATTGGGCTACCTAGGGCCTACCTTAGGGGTGCCTTGCATGTATAAAAAGGGAAGGTTTAGGCCTGGCAAGTGGATATACTTGCCAGGTTACATTGGCAGTTTAAACCTGCACACACAGACACTGCAGTGGCAGGTCTGAGACATGTTTACAGGGCTACTCATGAAGGTGGCACAACCAGTGCTGCAGGCCCACTAGTAGGATTTGATTTACAGGCCCTGGGCACCTCTAGGAAACTTTTCTAGGGACTTACTAGTAAATCAAATATGCCAATCATGGAAAAGTCAATTACACGTACCCTTTACACAGGAGCACTTGCACTTTGACACTGGTCAGCAGTGGTAAAGTGCCCAGAGTACCAAAAACAGCAAAAATTGAGTCCAGCACACAGTCAAAACATGGGAAGCAGAGGTGAAAACGATATGGGAGACCACGCCAAGGATGTTAGGTCTAACACATGTCCCCCCCAGCTGAAAGTGGGGAGAACTACCCAACCTGATGGGAGTTCTCATCACTAAGGTGGAAGAATCTGGAAATACCATCAGCATTGGCATGTTCTGCTCCAGGGCGGTGTTCCACCGTAAAGTCCATCCCATGTAGGGAAATTGACCACCTCAACAGTTTTGGATTTTCACTCCTCATCTGCATTAACCATCTGAGGGGCCTGTGGTCAGTCTGAATCCGGAAGTGAGATCCAAACAAGTAGGGTCTTACCCTCTTCAGCACCCAGACAACAGCAAAAGCTTCACGCACAATTGCACTCCACCTACGTTCCCGGGGAAGAAACCTCCTAGTAATGAAGGCTACAGGCTGGTCTAGTCCCTCTTCATTTAGCTGTGACAACACTGCTCCCACACCATGCTGTAGAGCATCAGTCTGCACGACAAATTATTTGGAGAAGTCAGGTGCCATAAGCACGGATGCCGTGCACATGGCTGCCTTCAGGGCATCAAAAGCTGTCTGCAAGACCCAGTCCAGATCACATTTCTGGGCTGCTTTTTGGCGGTTAACTCAGTCAATGGAGCAATAATAGTGCCATACCCCTTGACCAGCTTCCTATAGTATCCTGTGAGACCTAAAAAGGCTCTCACCTCAGTCTGGGTCTTGTGAGGCTCCCAAGCCAGAATGGTATCAATCTTTGACTGTAGGGGTGCCACCTGGCCTCTCCTCACCTGGTGTCCCAAGTACACCACAGACCCTGCCCTATTTGGCACTTCCTAGCCATAATAGTGAGGCCTGCCTTCTGCAGGGCCTCTAACACTTTGTAGAGATGTTGCAAGTGTTCCTCCCAAGTGGTGCTGAGCAAATCAATGCTATCCAGGTAGGCTGCACTAAAATTATCCAGTACAGCCAACACCTGGCTAACCAACCTCTGAAAGGTGGCAGAGGCATTCTTCATCCCAAAGGGCATCACCCTAAATTGGTAGTGCCCATCTGGGGTGGAAAGTGCAGCCCTCTCCTTAGCCCTCTCAGTCAGAGCAATCTGCCAATATCCGTAGGTCAAGTCAAAAGTACTTAGATATTGGAGAGCCCCTAACCGGTCAATGAGCTCATCAGCTTGGGAGATGGGGTGCCCGTCAGTCTTAATGACTGTATTGAGTCCCTGGTCATCCACACAGAACCTGAGTTCTTGAGTGGCACCAGGAGCAGCAGTCTTTGGGACCAAGACCACAGGGCTAGCCAAAGGGCTACTGGAGAACTCAATTACCCCAAGGGCTAACATTTTGGATACCTCATCCTTTATGTTGGCCCTAACCTTGTGAGTCACTCTGGAAACCTTATGTTTAACAGGAGACTGTCCCCGGTGTCCACATCATGTGTACATAGATGAGTGACCACTGGGATCAAGGAAAAGAGAGAAGCAAACTGCCCCAACACTTGGCCAAAGTGCCTGTGTTGCTCTGGGGTCAGCGAGGGGGAGAGGTATACACCCTCCACTGAACCATCTTTCTCTTTCGCAGACAGGAAGTCAGGAAGAGGCTCACTCTCTTCCTCCACCCCATCATCTGTTGCCAAGAACATTGTGACCTCTGTCATCTCAAAATGAGGTTTGAGGAGGTTCACATGCAGGACCCTCAAAGAGTTCCTGGGAGTCTGCAAGTTCACCAGATAGGTGACATCACTCTTGCGCTCCACTACCTCAAATGGCCCACTCCACTTATCTTGGAGAGCCCTAGGTTCCACTGGGGCCATTACCCAAACTTTTTGACCAGGCTGGAACTCAACCAGAGTGGCATTCTGGTCGTACCACCACTTCATATCTTCCTGGCTTGCTTCCAGGTTCTCTTGGGTGAGCTTCCTGAAGCAGGCTGTCGGGTCTCTAGAAGCCAGCATGTAACTGAATACATCCTGGGGGGGCTTACTGGAGGCTTTCCCCAAGTCTTCCCTAACTAGACTCAAAGGTCCCCTGACAGGGTGCCATACAGTAGCTCAAAAGGGCTAAACCCAAGACCCTTTAGAGGCACCTCCCTGTAGGCAAACAGAAGGAATGGCAAGAGGACGTCCCACTGATGCCTCAAGGGCTCTGACAGGCCCATGATCATGCCTTTCAAGGTGCAGTTGAATCTCTCAACCAGACCATTACTTTGGGGGTGGTAAGGAGTGGTGAACTTATATGTCACCCCACACTCCTTTCACAGAGACTTCAGATATGTTGATATGAAGTTGGTACCCCTATCAGATACCACCTCCTTGAGGAACCCCAGGCAGGTAAAAAACCCCCATCAAAGCACATCCCACCACAGGGAAGTTGATTGACCTCAAAGGAATGGCTTTTGGGTACCAGGTGGCAAGGTCCACCAAGTCCAGGATGAACCTGTGGCACATGGCTGTCTTGGGATCCAGAGGCCACACAATGTCAATACCAACCATTTCAAAGGGGGTGCTGACAACTGGGAAACGTTGGAGGGGACCCTACTCTTCCCACTTGCCTGACAAGTTTGGCAAGACCTACAGTGTGCATCTGGGTGCCTGCAATTTTTGGGGCCAGTAGAAGTGAGTGACAAGCCTTCAAAGGTCTTGTACTGCCTCACATATCCAGCTAAAGGCACATTATGAGCCAGGCCCAGTAGGAAGGCTCTGAAGCACTGGGGTACCACCATCACATGGGCTTACCCAGGCTCAGCAAACTTAGCCTCGCTATATAAGAGGCCGTCCTCCCAGAAAATCAACTGTGGTCCAGGCTCCTTGTCAGATGGCTGGTCTGCAGCCTGCTGCCGCAAACCCTCCAGAGTAGGGCATGTCTTCTGTGCCTCACAGAATGCTTCCTTGGTGGGTCCCCCGTCCTGCTGCCACTGAGTCAGCTCAAGGACCTCCCCCAGTTTAGCCACTTGTTCCCCTGTAGGCTCCAGGGCATGCCCCTCAGGTTCAGCCTCCTCCTGGACCGTGGGAACTTCTGGAGCGGGTTTCCAGCACCCCTTACCCTTCCTCCTTCTGGCAGACACCTGGGCCTCTCTTACAGGCTCCAGGGTCTCCTAATCACCCTGATGGGCTGCCATGACCAGGTGAACACACACACCCACCCAGGCAGACCCAACAGCTACAAGTGAGACCTGTGTTACACATCCTTCCAACGGGAGTCCTCCAGGTCATTGCCAAGCAGATAATCTACAGGTATGGTTGGAGTCACAGCTACTCTCAAGGCACCTGAGACTCTCCTGTGCAAAAGGGAACCTGCACCACTCTGCACAGGTGCTCTGAGTTGTCTACCGCAACTACTTGGTGAAGTACATGGGGATCTATCTGCTCTTCAGACACCAGGTGTACTTTTCACAGTAGTCACACTGGCTCCTGTGTCTCTCAGAGCTTCCACCTTCTGTTCACTGATGGTCACCCACTGCCTGTACTTCTTAGTGTTTTCAGGCACAAGGGTTCTCTGGACCATCTCACTGTCCCCTTGTTAGACAAAGTAATCTATAACTGGCTCCCACCCACCTGGAACAAACTCCTCCCCAAGCGTTACACTGGCCAAACCCTGTGACTGAGAACTAGTGGGTGCCTGTGTCCACTTGCGACATTTGGGGTCCCCCCTCACATGACCCACCTGGTCACATGCATAACATTTGCGGGAACCCCCCTCTGCAGGTTTCCCCTTAGAAAACAAAGGCTTCTTTTCAACTGGGAGCTGGGAATCCTTACCCTGTGAACTAGGTTGGGGGCCTTTAGAGACCTCCCCCTGTTTACCCTTACCCCCCTTATTCTTCTGAGAGGGACCCTGCCCATCTTTAGAGTGGTCTCCCCCATACCTCCTCTGGACCCAGGTGCTCTCCCAATGGTCCGCTTCCTGTGCAAGCTTCCTGGCATCAATCAGCTTGCTGTCAATCAGGTGCTGGTGCAGCTCTGAAAAACAAAGACTGTAGAAATGCTCCCAAGCATTCAAATTGTACAGCCCCTCAAAAGTTGTTACCTTACTGCCCTTCACCCAACCATCCAGTGACCTGCAAAAAGAGTCAACAAATTCCAACCATGTTTGGGATTCCTTCTTTTTGTAGGGCCTAAACTTGTCCTTGTACTGCTCAGGGGGAGACCATATTTTGTGAGTAGGGCATCCTTCATGACAGAGTGATCAGTATAGGGAAAGATGCGGAAGACATTGTGACGCAAAGGGTTAATTAGCGTGAGCAGTGTAGATAAGTGTAATGCCTGTTGAAACCCCCATCACAGAAGGAGACCCGTTTGAGCTGGAAATGATAGAACAGGATGATGTAGATGATGTAGTGATGTGGAGCCTATGGCAGAGGCAGGGAAAAAAGAGGGTGCCACAAGATTGGGCCTTAATGGAAATAGAACGCATAACTGATGATCGGCCGGTCACTTTAAAAACATGGGTCCCTTACTAGGTTGGACAAGAGAAGGAGGGGTTGGCAATAAAGTAGGCAGAGCGCAGGAGTTTGCCATCGTGAAGTGGAAATGGTATATGCAGCAGAGGGCAAAACCGGGACCAGCAGGAGTGTCGAAGTTACAAGAAGATAAGCTAGGGGCAGTGGACTTGCAGGCAATGGCCCCTGCGCCAGAGCCCTCTAAAATGGAATCCTCACCATTTAAGAAAGCCCCGCCTTTTGAACAACTCACCGAAGAAGAACAGCAAAATGCATGGTTCACAGATGGTACCGCCCGGTATTATCAAGGAAAAAGACAATGGCAAACAGTTGCATTCCAGCCTGCTACAGAAACGATGTTGCTGCGAGGAGGGGATAATGAATCAAGCCAGCTTGCAGAACTGCAGGGGGTAGCAGCAGTGATCGAACAAGCCCCCATCGGAGAGAAAACATTTGTGTACACTGACAGTCGGGCCACTTACCAAGGACTAGTAAGCTGGGCCCCGACATGGCGCAAGGATGGATAGAAAATTAAAGGCACCCCCATTTCGGGAGGCAAGCAGCTATGGGAAGAGATGTGGGAGAAAGGGCAAAACTGTCAAATCTATGTGGGACATGTGGATGCCAATTGCCCATCGGATACCTCACTTGCATCTCTATTCAACAACACCGCAGATCAAATGGCCAAAACGCGAACGGTGGTCATCAAGGAGGAAGCTGAAGCCGCTTTAGCAAACATGGCCCATGCAACATCCGGACATCCAGGAGAGAATGACACTTATGCATGGGCACAGCAACGACAAATTCCAGCCATTAAAGAACAAGTGCAAAAAGCAGTAAAGGAGTACCCCACATGCAACCAGTTTAGACAAATGCCCTTGCAAAAGAAGCCTAGCGGCCATATCAGAAGAGGAACTGCAGCTACTACAGTGTGGCAATTGGACTATATGGGGCCGCTACCAAAAGAAGGAGGAAAAAGCTACGTATTGACCATGGTGGACACCTACTCTGGCCTTATGTTGGGTATGCCCTGTAAGTCTGCAGACCAAAAGTCCACTTTGCGAGGGCTAAACTACCTGATAAAACATTATGGGGCACCTGATGAGATCCAAACAGATAGGGGCAAACACTTTTCAGGGAAAACAGTGCCGGGCTGGGCGCAGGAACAGGGAATTCGGTGGATTGTGCACCTTAGTTATTATCCACAAGCTGTAGGCATGATTGAGAGATATAACGGATTGTTGAAAGAACAGCTAAAAAAGTTATCAGCACATGATAGACTTGCACAAGTGATTTGTGAACAAGCGTACACCCCCCACATTGAAGAAAGATCTGCCCCCCCGATAACACCCAGAGAGGTGAGGGAGGATTTCGAAGCACAGGAAGGAAAGTATGGGTGAACCATCCAGGGAAAAAGCCAGAGGCAGGAGAGCTATTGAGTCAAGGGGTGGGGAGTACGTATATTATACTTTTAAAGAACTCAAATGTACCTGTATTTGTACTTGCAGTGAGACTTACCCCACGGTCGTAAATGATGACATCTGCATCGATGACGTGGTTCATGATTATAACCGGAAAAAGACTATGAGTCCGACCGAATAAAGTCCTTCATGTCACTTGTGCACCTCAAGCCGCTAACATAACTGATGACCAGGGAAATGTTTCACTTTGCAATGTGGAGGTACCTGGAGGCAAGTGGATGGCTGCCAAAGCTGTGACCTGGAAGGTAACAGTACAGCAAATCCGACATGCCAACGGACTGAACGAGTTGCAGGGAATGCCCGCAATGGTACAGGCTTTGAGTTATCTGCTAAACATGATATGTAAATATTGTGATACCAGGACACATGGTGGCTGTTACAATGAACAATAGAACACCAGCCTTCATGTTTTATGTAACCGAAAGACGCATGATTAACAACTTAAGCAGCGTTTCTATAGTGCGATATAGAATAGGATGTAAGCAAAGTCCTGCATGCAAGCATAATTAATCGCATTGTGTTACAGATAAATATTGCCAAGGGGAATGTCTCAAAGTATGATCCATTATGTGCACCATGGACACCACAGTTATGGCCCTTGCCCAAAGTTACGCAATAGAAGAGATCTTGGGTCCTTGATAGCTGGGGCCACCGGAATCGGGGTAGGGGCCCTGAAGTCTTTTGATGTTGAAGCCATTAGGAATAAGCTATCTTCTACAGGATATAGTACAGGAGAGGCCATAAAAGTAATTTCTCAATGGGGGCCCACACACTCACAAGAAGTATGGAAAGTCCTGCGTGGGTTGTATCGCGATTGGCAATGGCATAATTTCACTTATGAACAATTCGAAGAAAAAAAAAAGGCTTTTAAAACCGACAAGCAGCATCCAAGGGCATCCAGTGCATACTATGGCAAAGCATTGTTAATCTACAGTATGCTGACTTTAACACAGAATGGAGACAGCCTCAGGGTGAATATTGGAGACAACAATTGCAGTTGCCTGAAGAAATATGGGTAAAGCCCATACAGTTTCACGGTGAGGAAGAAATGTGTTATGCTCTTTTTGATATAGTAAGAAGTGATTTTCCTCCTGACATATGGTGCCCCTTTATATTGCTCCCTGTAGTGATAAGTAAAAGAATAGTGGATACCTCACACTGACAAAAAGTAGATTGATTATACAAATCACACTGCAGATCCCACTAGATGTGCAGATTGGTCTAAGGGGTGGGTATGTACCCACACTGGACGGGTGCTAGATCCATGTCTTCTCACAATACCCGGAGAATGTGAATGGTTACCATATCCTATTAAATGGCACAGACTTATATCAGATAGGGACAGAGAGTATATGTTATGTCATTAATCATCCCTTACTTATTAACTGATTTATACAAACCACCGGAGAGCAAGTAATGTGTATGCGCAATATTACCAGCATTATTGACATAAGCACTCACATCTTGTACCGATCGACTAAGTACACCATAACCACATTACAGATGCAAATGCGTGCGCAGTTAAAGTGGAACATCTCACTTGTTGTTAAGCTACACAGATAAGAGGCAATCAGGCACTACGCACAAGTTACCTTTGCTAAATGTGATATGGCAGCTAAATACACCAAGGATACAGCCATACTGATGACCATAAACGCTAAACAGCTTATGCACACTGCTTCATGCATCCAGCAAATAACTGAGCATCATTGGTATGACATCTTCTTAGGCTGGGCACTAGGAGCTATAACGATGCTAACTATAGTGTTACAACATCTAATTTGGTTATTGATTGTTTGTGTTACGCTAATGACTATACTATGTAGACTATATGTATGCACAAAGCAGCTTCATACTAAATATGCAGGTGCTTAGAATAATGTTGACCAGTATTAGTAGCAACCTAGCTAGCGGAATGTCAAAGTAAATGATATCCGTTTCAACATGCATCACGCTCATCTAAGGGGTGGAGTGATCAGTTTAGGGAAAGTTGCGGAAGACATTGTGACGCGAAGGGTTAATTAGCTTGAGCAGTGTAGATGAGTGTAATGCCTGTTGAAACCCCCTCCCAAACATTGTGGAAAAGTTCATGATATTATTTTCAAGCTTGTTTGTGTAGAAGATTCCGTCTCAACCTTGAGAACGAGAGTACAGGGATAAGATGGAATTAAAACAAAGGCTGGAGAAGTGCAGAGCAGCCAAGTACTGATAACATAGCTAGAAAATGCCAGAATGAGATAGAATCTAAGCTTCGAGTTATTTAAGCACTGAAGTGTGGGTGAGGGATTTGGAAGCTCGCAGATGGAATTGTGGAAGCTGCCATGGCCCAGCACTGCCTCCCTGTTTGCTGACCGTGGTGCTTGAGGGGGAGAGAGGTCCAAGCAGGCGGTAGAGGGCTTCCCAGCAGGTCATGGACTAAGTTAAGTTTCCACACAGGGATGAAAGGCCTTTGTTTCTCTGCTCTATTATTATGACTGATTATTTATGCTTGCACTGTGTTTATAACCTGAAGTATTCAGCTCGTTTATATTTTGCTTTCTAAACCTCTTAGTGTGAACTGCTACAGTAACTGAAACATGCATTTTGGTGTGCAGTAAATCAAAGCTTATCTGAAGTATTCAGTTTGTTTATATTTTGTCTCCTGAACATCGTAGTGAGAGCCTGCTGCAGTAACTGAAACATGCATTTTGGTGTGCAGTAAATCAAAGCTTATCTGAAGTATTCAACTCATTTATATCCTGCTTCCTGAATATCGTAGTGTGATGCATTTTAGTATACAGTTAATCAAAACATATATCTGTCAATGAACTGTTTGCTTATATCTATAGATACATAGATGCTCCTTGTAGTGTACTTATATATAAATAGATGCTTTTCATTGCTATTCTGATTCTACTATTGTTAATGTGCTAAACGCCTACATTTTACCTGCAATTCTAGTAAAGCTAAATTGAATTTATAATTGGCGTGTGGTCCTTCATTGAGCGTCCTTATTGACTTATACTGAACAGGTGTCAACTAGTCAGCTGGATAAGACACAGAGTAAGTGAGCCCCTGAGGTTCCCCTAAGGATGTTAGAGTATCCCTCCCCTCTACCTCAAAGTGCTTCCACAGACCTGTCCCCTCCACCAATGTGCTTCAGGGACCAGACCAGATTCATGTGGAGAGCAGACTCATACCCTTCAACAGATATATGTCACCCTCCCTCTGGTAATCCTTCATTAAGTCCTTTGAGATGTGTACCCTCCTGTCAGGCTGCACTGATGTACTGCTGCCACCATCTTTGCTAGACTGGTTCCTCTGGTCCAGCTCCTTTAAGCTGAGCTCAAGAGCCAAGAGCATCTTTCTCTCTTCGAAGGCTAGCCTCCTCTCTTCCATCTAAACCCTTCTCTAATTCAAGTAGGTGTGCCCTCTCTGCCTGTCTGTCCCGCAACTCTTTAAGAGTCAGACCCTTGGATGGCATACTGCTACCTGACCTGGAGAACCTTACCCCAGGCATAACAGGTACACCCACTACACCACTGTGAACACTCTGCACCTCCTTATCCTCCTCCTCCTCTGTGTGTCCCCAGCCTCTTTGGCTGTCACCCAGGACCTCAGTGCCTTTTGCAGCTCCTCATTCCTGGTGGAAATCTTAATGGGACAGGAAAGATCAGAACTGTTTCAGTTGAGCAACTGTGTAACTTTCCAGTTTTCCTATCTCAAAAACAGCCCAAGCTGGTGCATCTTCAGATTGAGACATGATGGCAAGTCAGAATTGCAAAGTTCCAAGGCGGAAAAAAGAGTTCCCAATGAGAAGTTCAAAAAAATCAACCAGAAGATCACAAAAAAAATATGGAAGCAGGAAAAAAAGTCCAAAAAGAGAAAAAGCAAAAAGAAGTAGTGTGTGGTCACGTAATGGTCTGCACTGAAAAACAGTAGTGTAAACTTAGTCACCATACGTCAAGTACAAATACAAGTCCAATCCTCACCGCTGATGACCAATGTTAAAAATAGGGTTTTTGGTTGGCAGTCAGGTTACCTCCTGTCCAAGCAAGGACCCGCACTCTAGTCAGGGCAAAGGAGAAACACACCTGGTTAACCCCAACACACCCCCTTGGTAGCTTGTCACGAGCAGAAAAGCTTAACCCAGGAGCAATGTGTAAAGTATTTGTACCAACACACACACTAATACAGTGAAAACACTACAAAATGGGCACCGCACAAGTTTAGAAAAATAGGTCATATTTATCTCAATCAGACAAGACCAAAACAACAAAAATCCAACATAGACAAGTCAAGATATGAAATATCAAAAGAATAGAGTCTTACTCCATAGAAAACAATGGAAACGTTGATTTTACACAAAGTACCTGGTTAGCGTCAAAAATAAAGCCGCACGGGCGAGCGTGTGCTTTGGAAAAATCACAGATGGGTCGATTCCTTACTCGCAAGTGAAGTCGTGCGTAGTTTCTTCATCGGTCGGGTAGGCGATACTTCTTTTTTCTCTCTTGCAAGTGAGCGATGCGTCGATTTCTGGACAGGGCACCTTGGATCCGCGTAGGTTCACAATGACTTTTGACGCCCAGAGACAATGCATGAGAAATCCAGTCGCACTGTGTTAGAAAACCACGTTGCATGGGGATTGGCGGATGTTGCGTCGTTTCTCTAGCCACGATTCGTTGATCTCCCAGTCGCGATGCAGGTGGAGTGTAGATTCTTGCTGCGAAGCAGGTGGCGCGTTGGTTATCAGCCGCATTGCAGATGGAGCATCGAAATTTCCCCGCACAGCATTCTGTGTGTGGATTTCAGCTCTTGTTCTGCCAACTTCACCTTTCAAGCACCCAGGGACTGGATAGGGCACCACTTAGTACGGCAGGAGTCTCAGCAGAGAGTCCAGGTGCTGGCAGAAGAAGTCTTTGATGGCCTTCAGACTTCAAAACAAGAGGAAAGCTCAGTTAAAACCCTTGGGGATTCTTCTCATGCAGGAATGCACAACAAAGTCAGGTCTGTGTCCCCTTTCACAGGCAGAGCATGTCAGAGTCACAAGATCCTCGGGGTCTGTGCACGTTCCCAACACTTCCACCACAAGACAGCTCCAATACTCTGATTAGATTTATCACAGAGTCTAAGAGAGTCCAAGTGGGGAAAAGGGGATTAGGACGGGAACAGCTGGGAAGGAGACCTGTAGGAAGCAAAAGGTTAAAACACAACATCAAAATTACATCTCATGAAATCAGTACCATGCTACAACTCTAAGCTTTGTCTTTTCCGAAAAAACATGAACAACCCTAGAATAGTCCTAGAACTGACTAGGCTTTAGATGACCGAATACCTGAGGAGGAAACAGGAAAAGTTAAATAGGACTTTCAGATTCAAGTACTTTCTTTAGCATGAGAATCAGGAAACACTCTGAGCAATTTCTAAACAACCATATGAATCTCCTTTTAAGAATACTTATCAGGAACACACAGCATTACATCTAGAACTCTGGTATTGTTGTGTTCATCTCAGAAAAAAACATTGGAAAGTGAATTGCGCACATTTCAGATTTTTATATGAGTATTAAACACCGTAAAGGATTGTGCACCATGAAATCACACAACGTAGATTCAAGGAATAAATCACGCGACATGTCAACTTGAAATGCTTCCAAGAAAATGTCTTAGAATTGTAGCGCACAGTAATTTACATTATTTATACACGAGGAAAGAATTGCGCGTCTTGCCGATTCAAATGCCACCATACAAATGCCAAGAAATGGTAGCGCACAATGAACAACATGAAAAGCACTCAGGAAAAAAATTGCGCGTCTTGTCGATTCAAAGGCCACCCTGCAAATGCCAAGAAATGGTAGCGCAGAATGAATAACATGAAAAAACACTCAAGGAAAGAATCGCGCGTGTTGCCGATTCGAATGCCACTATGTAAATGCCAGAAAATGGTAGCGGACAATGAACAGCATGAATTACACACGAGAAGTGAGCCACCATGTAAATGTCAAGAAAAGGTAGCGCGCAATGAATAACAAAATTAAATGCTCATGAAACGAGTTGCACGTCTTGCCAACTCGTAAAACATCATGTAAATGTCAAGAAATATCAGTGCGCAATGAACAACAATGTAATAACGAAGTCAAATCTTTATGGAATAAATTGCGCGTCCTCCCTATTTCCAAACCACCATAAACATTCCAAAAAATGGCAGCGCACAAGTAATCTGTTATTCATTTAAGAATTAAAATCAAGAATATGAAAATTCTCAATTACGGTGTTGGAAAATGTCTAAACACCGTCTTACCGCCTGGAAACAGTGATCACCAATAAGAGATGAGTGCAGAAGATTGGAAAATCCAAATAGGCCGCCGGGACAGGAGCTCAGGAAGAAGCTGCTGCTCTGCACCGGGACCTCTGAATAGTGAGCACTGGAAGTTGGGCTGACTCTCTTTTATAGAGTCTTGGCCCAGCCTAGAACCACGCCCAGGCATGTTGCAGGGAAAGTCTCTAGAAGGCCCTGGAAAGGGACCACACCCTAACACACTCTGAATGTCTGCAGCAATACATTGCAAATGTACAGTATTTATAAGCGCCTTAAAAATGAATCTTTTGGATGGAATTCTGCAATGCAAAAGGTTAAACAATAACATATCATCACAATGCATAAATTATATTATCTTGCGAGTGTTGTTTTTTTGCATTCTAGATGCCCGTAGAGCGCGCACTGTCCTGGTGTTGACAGAGCAGCAACTGCTGGATAACCCAACAAAGCACAGTCACAGGCAGGGGCAGCACTTCTCCTCAACTCTTCAGCTCTTCTCCTTGGCAGAGGTTCCTCCTGGCTCCAGATGTGATCTAAAGTCTCGGGTTTTGGGTCCACTACTTATGCCCCTTTCTGCCTTTGAAGTAGGCAAACTTCAAAGGAAAGCCTCTGTTGTTCACAAGATCCTGCCTTGCCCAGGCTAGGCCCCAGACAGGATGGAGACTGTATTGTGTGAGGGAATCTGAACTTTAAGCTATGAGATAGATAGGCCTTGTACAGTGAAAACCAAATTTGGCAGTATTTCACTGTTAGGCCATGTGAAACACACCAGTACATGTCTCACCTTTAACAGACACTGCACCCTGCCCATTGGGCTACCTAGGGCCTACCTTAGGGGTGCCTTACATGTATAAAAAGGGAAGGTTTAGGCCTGGCAAGTGGATATGCTTGCCAGGGTATATTGGCAGTTTAAACCTGCACACACAGGCACTGCAGTGGCAGGTCTGAGACATGTTTACAGGGCTACTCATGAAGGTGGCACAACCAGTGCTGCAGGCCCACTAGTAGGATTTGATTTACAGGCCCTGGGCACCTCTAGGACACTTTTCTAGGGACTTACTAGTAAATCAAATATGCCAATCATGGAAAAGACAATTACACGTTCCCTTTACACAGGAGCACTTGCACTTTGACACTGGTCAGCTGTGGTAAAGTGCCCAGAGTACCAAAAACAGCAAAAATAGAGTCCAGCACACAGTCAAAACAGGGGAAGCAGAGGTGAAAAAGATAGGGGAGACCACGCCAAGGATGTTAGGTCTAACACATGTCCCCCCCAGCTGAAAGTGGGGAGAACTACCCAACCTGATGGGAGTTCTCATCACTAAGGTGGAAGAATCTGGAAATACCATCAGCATTGGCATGTTCTGCTCCAGAGCGGTGTTCCACCGTAAAGTCCATCCCATGTAGGGAAATGGACCACCTCAACAGTTTTGGATTTTTACCCCTCATCTGCATTAACCATCTGAGGGGCCTGTGGGCAGTCTGAATCCGGAAGTGAGACCCAAACAAGTAGGGTCTTACCCTCTTCAGCACCCAGACAACAGCAAAAGCTTCACGCTCAATTGCACTCCACCTACGTTCCCGGGGAAGTAACCTCCTAGTAATGAAGGCTACAGGCTGGTCTAGTCCCTCTTCATTTAGCTGTGACAACACTGCTCCCACACCATGCTGTAAAGCATCAGTCTGCACGACAGATTCTTTGGAGAAGTCAGGTGCCTTCAGCACGGATGCCATGCACATGGCTGCCTTCAGGGCATCAAAAGCTGTCTGCAAGACCCAGTCCAGATCACATTTCTGGGCTGCTTTTTGGAGGTTAACTCAGTCAATGGAGCAATAATAGTGCCATACCCCTTGACCAGCTTCCTATAGTATCCTGTGAGACCTAAAAAGGCTCTCACCTCAGTCTGGGTCTTGTGAGGCTCCCAAGCCAGAATGGTATCAATCTTTGGCTGTAGGGGTGCCACCTGGCCTCTCCTCACCTGGTGTCCCAAGTACACCACAGACCCTGCCCTATTTGGCACTTTCTAGCCTTAATAGTGAGGCCTGCCTTCTGCAGGGCCTCTAAAACTTTGTAGAGATGCTGCAAGTGTTCCTCCCAAGTGGTGCTGAACAAATCAATGCTATCCAGGTAGGCTGCACTAAAATTATCCAGTACAGCCAACACCTGGTTAGCCAACCTCTGAAAGGTGGCAGAGGCATTCTTCATCCCAAAGGGCATCACCCTAAATTGGTAGTGCCCATCTGGGGTGGAAAGTGCAGCCCTCTCCTTAGCCCTCTCAGTCAGAGCAATCTGCCAATATCCGTAGGTCAAGTCAAAAGTACTTAGATATTGGAGAGCCCCTAACCGGTCAATGAGCTCATCAGCTTGGGAGATGGGGTGCCCGTCAGTCTTAGTGACTGTATTGAGTCCCTGGTCATCCACACAGAACCTGAGTTCTTGAGTGGCACCAGGAGCAGCAGTCTTTGGGACCAAGACCACAGGGCTAGCCAAAGGGCTACTGGAGAACTCAATTACCCCAAGGGCTAACATTTTGGATACCTCATCCTTTATGTTGGCCCTAACCTTGCGAGTCACTCTGGAAACCTTATGTTTAACCGGAGACTGTCCCCGGTGTCCACATCATGTGTATATAGATGAGTGACCACTGGGATCAAGGAAAAGAGAGAAGCAAACTGCCCCAACACTTGGCCAAAGTGCCTGTGTTGCTCTGGGGTCAGCGAGGGGGAGAGGTATACACCCTCCACTGAACCGTCTTTCTCTTTGGCAGACAGGAAGTCAGGAAGAGGCTCACTCTCTTCCTCCACCCCATCATCTGTTGCCAAGAACATTGTTACCTCTGTCCTCTCAAAATGAGGTTTGAGGCGGTTCATATGCAGGACCCTCAAAGGGTTCCTGGGAGTCTGCAAGTTCACCAGATAGGTGACATCACTCTTGCGCTCCACTACCTCAAATGGCCCACTCCACTTATCTTGGAGAGCCCTAGGTTCCACTGGGGCCATTACCCAAACTTTTTGACCAGGCTGGAACTCAACCAGAGTGGCATTCTGGTCGTACCAGCACTTCACATCTTCCTGCAGGCTGTCAGGTTTCTAGAAGCCAGCATGTAACTGAATACATCCTGGGGGGGCTTACTGGAGGCTTTCCCCAAGCCTTCCCTAACTAGACTCAAAGGTCCCCTGACAGGGTGCCATACAGTAGCTCAAAAGGGCTAAACCCAAGACCCTTTAGAGGCATCTCCCTGTAGGAAAACAGAAGGAATGGCAAGAGGAGGTCCCACTGATGCCTCAAGGGCTCTGACAGGCCCATGATCATGCCTTTCAAGGTGCAGTTGAATCTCTCAACCAGACCATTACTTTGGGGGTGGTAAGGAGTGGTGAACTTATATGTCACCCCACACTCCTTTCACAGAGACTTCAGATATGTTGATATGAAGTTGGTACCCTTATCAGATACCACCTCCTTGAGGAACCCCATGCAGGTAAAAAACCCCATCAAAGCACGTCCCACCACAGGGAAGTTTATTGACCTCAAAGGAATGGCTTTTGGGTACCAGGTGGCAAGGTCCACCAAGTCCAGGATGAACCTGTGGCACATGGCTGTCTTGGGATCCAGAGGCCACACACTGTCAATACCAACCCTTTCAAAGGGGGTGCTGACAACTGGGAAACGTTGGAGGGGACCCTACTCTTGCCACTTGCCTGACAAGTTTGGCAAGACCTACAGTGTGCATCTGGGTGCCTGCAATTTTTGGGGCCAGTAGAAGTGAGTGACAAGCCGTTCAAAGGTCTTGTACTGCCTCAAATATCCAGCTAAAGGCACATTATGAGCCAGGCCCAGTAGGAAGGCTCTGAAGCACTGGGGTACCACCATCACATGGGCTTACCCAGGCTCAGCAAACTTAGGCTCGCTATATAAGAGGCCGTCCTCCCAGAAGATCAACTGTGGTCCAGGCTCCTTGTCAGATGCCTGGTCTGCAGCCTGCTGCCGCAAACCCTCCAGAGTAGGGCATGTCTTCTGTGCCTCACAGAATGCTTCCTTGGTGGGTCCCCCGTCCTGCTGCCACTGAGTCAGCTCAAGGACCTCCCCCAGTTTAGCCACTTGTTCCCCTGTAGGCTCCAGGGCATGCCCCTCAGGTTCAGCCTCCTCCTGGACCGTGGGAACTTCTGGAGCGGGTTTCCAGCGCCCCTTACCCTTCCTCCTTCTGGCAGACACCTGGGCCTCTCTTTCAGGCTCCAGGGTCTCCTAATCACCCTGATGGGCTGCCATGACCAGGTGAACACACACACCCACCCAGGCAGACCCAACAGCTACAAGTGAGACCTGTGTTACACATCCTTTCAACGGGAGTCCTCCAGGTCATTGCCAAGCAGACAATCTACAGGCATGGTTGGAGTCACAGCTACTCTCAAGGCACCTGAGACTCCCCTGTGCAAAAGGGAACCTGCACCACTCTGCACAGGTGCTCTGAGTTGTCTACCGCAACTACTTGGTGAAGTACATGGGGATCTATCTGCTCTTCAGACACCAGGTGTACTTTTCACAGTAGTCACACTGGCTCCTGTGTCTCTCAGAGCCTCCACCTTCTGGTCACTGATGGTCACCCACTGCCTGTACTTCTTAGTGTTTTCAGGCACAAGGGTTCTCTGGACCATCTCACTGTCCCCTTGTTAGACAAAGTAATCTAAGCTGGCTCCCACCCACCTGGAACCAACTCCTCCCCAAGCGTTACACTGGCCAAACCCTGTGACTGAGAACTAGTGGGTGCCTGTGACCACTTGGGACATTTGGGGTCCCCCCTCACATGACCCACCTGGTCACATGCATAACATTTATGGGAACCCCCCTCTACAGGTTTCCCCTTAGAAAATGAAGGCTTCTTTTCAGCTGCAAATCCTTACCCTGGGAACTAGGTTGGGGGCCTTTAGAGACCTCCCCCTGTTTACCCTTACCCCCCTTATTCTTCTGAGAGGGACCCTGCCCATCCTTAGAGTGGTCTCCCCCATACCTCCTCTGGACCCTGGTGCTCTCCCAATGGTCCGCTTCCTGTGCAAGCTTCCTGGCATCAATCAGCTTGCTGTCAATCAGGTGCTGGTGCAGCTCTGGAAAACAAAGACTGTAGAAATGCTCCCAAGCATTCAAATTGTACAGCGCCTCAAAAGTTGTTACCTTACTGCCCTTCACCCAACCATCCAGTGACCTGCAAAAAGAGTCAACAAATTCCAACCATGTTTGGGATTCCTTCTTTTTGTAGGGCCTAAACTTGTCCTTGTACTGCTCATGGCTGAGACCATATTTTGTGAGTAGGGCATCCTTCATGACAGAGTGATCAGTATAGGGAAAGTTGTGGAAGACATTGTGACGCGAAGGGTGCATTAGCGTGAGCAGTGTAGATGAGTGTAATGCCTGTTGAAACCCCCTCCCAAACATCGTGGAAAAGTTCATGATATTATTTTCAAGCTTGTTTGTGTAGAAGACTCCGTCTCAACCTTGAGAACGAGAGTACAGGGAGAAGATGGAATGAAAACAAAGGCTGGAGAAGGGCAGAGCAGCCAAGTACTGATAACATAGCTAGAAAATGCCAGAATGAGATAGAATCCAAGCTTCGAGTTATTTAAGCACTGAAGTGTGGGGGAGAGATTTGGAAGCTCGCAGATGGAATTGTGGAAGCTGGCATGGCCCAGCGCTGCCTCCCTGTTTGCTGACCGTGGTGCTTGAGGGGGAGAGAGGTCCAAGCAGGCGGTAAAGGGCTTCCCAGCATGTCGTGGACTAAGTTAAGTTTCCACACAGGGATGAAAGGCCTTTGTTTCTCTGCTCTATTATTATGACTGATTATTTATGCTTGCACTGTGTTTATAACCTGAAGTATTCAGCTCGTTTATATTTTGCTTTCTAAACCTCTTAGTGTGAACTGCTACAGTAACTGAAACATGCATTTTGGTGTGCAGTAAATCAAAGCTTATCTGAAGTATTCAGTTCGTTTATATTTTGTCTCCTGAACATCGTAGTGAGAGCCTGCTGCAGTAATTGAAACATGCATTTTGGTGTGCCGTAAATCAAAGCTTATCTGAAGTATTCAACTCATTTATATTCTGCTTCCTGAATATCGTAGTGTGATGCATTTTAGTATACAGTTAATCAAATCATATATCTGTCAATGAACTCTTTGCTTATATATATATATATATACATAGATGCTCCTTGTAGTGTACTTATATATAAATAGATGCTTTTCATTGCTATTCTTATTCTACTATTGTTAATGTGCTAAATGCCTACATTTTACCTGCAATTCTAGTAAAGCTAAATTGTATTTATAATTGGCGTGTGGTCCTTCATTGAGCGTCCTTATTGACTTATACCGAACAGGTGTCAACCAGTCACCTGGATAAGACATTTGGTACCAGGAGTGGGGTATAAGTCAATAATGCCTCTTTGGGGACGTAAAAAAAAGTGAGGCAGAGAGCGGAAGGCAGCATGGGGCAGAAGCCAGATCCATTCCCGGGTGGTTAGCAAGTGACCCGTTCTCTGGTGTGGCAGGACTCCTGAACCTGTGGGCAGCGCTGGTGTTACGGGAGGCATTAGATGAGAAAGTGACTCCTCTCTTAGTGGAAGATGCGGTTGAGAGCGTGAAGCTAAGAGGGGCGAAGCTGGAGCTGAAAGCACCAGGGCAAGTGGGATGGCTTTTCCTGTCTGCACTCCGTACGGTATACAGGAAAACATTAACACAAGATGCAGAGATAAGAAAACTGCGGGATGAGGTTGCAGCCTTGTAGGAAAGGCAGTTACTTATGAAAGAGACCATAGAAAGTGCAGTGACTCAGGGTGATCAAATGGGGGCAAGGTGCACCGCATTAGCAGTACGAGTAGCAAAACAGAAGAGTAGGCAGAAGCCTAAAATGCCCTCAACTGTGCAAATGAGGGCACTGGTACGCAAACAGAAGAGTAGGCAGAAGCCTAAAATGCCCTCAACTGTGCAAGTGAGGGCACTGGTACGCAAACAGAAGAGTAGGCAGAAGCCTAAAATACCCTCAACTGTGCAAGTGAGGGCATTGGTAAGCAAATAAAATTGGGATCCATATACTTGGGATGGAACAGTCTTAGACAATGATGTTTGGAATTGGGAGGATGAGGTGGAAGTACGTGTAACAGAACTAGGTGGAGTTGAAAGTGGAGAAGGACGTGTAAGTGAAATTGAAGGTGAAAAGGGAGTGAATGGTGGGCAAATACAGAATTCCTGTTTGGTAAGAGATTATACGCAGAGTGAGTTGTTGCAGAGAACCCGTATGTTTAGGCAGATGCCTGCAGAGCCTTTGTTTAAATGGTTGGTGAGGTTGTGGGACAATGGAGCAAAAGATGCATTACAGAATCCTTTTACGTTAGGTCCCAACACAAAAGGAGACCCGTTTGAGCTGGAAATGATAGTACAGGATGATGTAGATGATGTAGTGATGTGGAGCCTATGGCAGAGGCAGGGGAAAAAGAGGGTGCCACAAGATTGGGCCTTAGTGGAAATAGAACGCATAACTGATGATCGGCCGGTCACTTTAAAAACATGGGTCCCTTACTAGGTTGGACAAGAGAAGGAGGGGTTGGCAATAAAGTAGGCAGAGCGCAGGAGTTTGCCATCGTGAAGTGGAAATGGTATATGCAGCAGAGGGCAAAACCGGGACCAGCAGGAGTGTCAAAGTTACAAGAAAATAAGCTAGGGGCAGTGGACTTGCAGGCAATGGCCCCTGTGCCAGAGCCCTCTAAAATGGAATCCTCACCATTTAAGAAAGCCCCGCCTTTTGAACAACTCACCGAAGAAGAACAGCAAAATGCATGGTTCACAGATGGTACCGCCCGGTACTATCAAGGAAAAAGACAATGGCAAACAGTTGCATTCCAGCCTGCTACAGAAACAATGTTGCTGCGAGGAGGGGATAATGAATCAAGCCAGCTTGCAGAACTGCAGGGGGTAGCAGCAGTGATCGAACAAGCCCCCATCGGAGAGAAAACATTTGTGTACACTGACAGTCAGGCCACTTACCAAGGACTAGTAAGCTGGGCCCGACATGGCGCAAGGATGGATAGAAAATTAAAGGCACCCCCATTTCGGGAGGCAAGCAGCTATGGGAAGAGATGTGGGAGAAAGGGCAAAACTGTAAAATCTATGTGGGACATGTGGATGCCCATTGCCCATCGGATACCTCACTTGCATCTCTATTCAACAACACCGCAGATCAAATGGCCAAAACGCGAACGGTGGTCATCAAGGAGGAAGCTGAAGCCGCTTTAGAAAACATGGCCCATGCAACATCCGGACATCCAGGAGAGAATGACACTTATGCATGTGCACAGCAACGCCAAATCCCAGCCATTAAAGAACAAGTGCAAAAAGCAGTAAAGGAGTACCCCACATGCAACCAGTTTAGACAAATGTCCTTGCAAAAGAAGACTAGCGGCCATATCAGAAGAGGAACTGCAGCTACTACAGTTACTACAGTGTGGCAATTGGACTATATTGGGCCGCTACCAAAAGAAGGAGGAAAAAGCTACGTATTGACCATGGTGGACACCTACTCTGGCCTTATGTTGGGTATGCCCTGTAAGTCTGCAGACCAAAAGTCCACTTTGCGAGGGCTAAACTACCTGATAAAACATTATGGGGCACCTGATGAGATCCAAACAGATAGGGGCACACACTTTTCAGGGAAAACAGTGCCGGGCTGGGCGCAGGAACAGGGAATTCGGTGGATTGTGCACCTTAGTTATTATCCACAAGCTGTAGGCATGATTGAGAGATATAACGGATTGTTGAAAGAACAGCTAAAAAAGTTATCAGCACATGATAGACTTGCACAAGTGATTTGTGAACAAGCGTACACCCCCCACATTGAAGAAAGATCTGCCCCCCGATAACACCCAGAGAGGTGAGGGAGGATTTGGAAGCACAGGAAGGAAAGTATGGCTGAACCATCCAGGGAAAAAGCCAGAGGCAGGAGAGCTATTGAGTCAAGGGGTGGGGAGTACGTATATTATACTTTTAAAGAACTCAAATGTACCTGTATTTGTACTTGCAGTGAGACTTACCCCACGGTCGTAAATGATGACATCTGCATCGATGACGTGGTTCATGATTATAACCGGAAAAAGTGTATGAGTCCGACCGAATAAAGTCCTTCATGTCACTTGTGCACCTCAAGCCGCTAACATAACTGATGACCAGGGAAATGTTTCACTTTGCAACGTGGAGGTACCTGGAGGCAAGTGGATGGCTGCCAAAGCTGTGACCTGGAAGGTAACTGGACAGCAAATCCGACATGCCAACGGACTGAACGAGTTGCAGGGAATGCCTGCAACGGTACAGGCTTTGAGTTATATGCTAAACATGATATGTAAATATTGTGATACCAGGACACATGGTGGCTGTTACAATGAACAACAGAACACCAGCCTTCATGTTTTATGTAACCAAAAGACGCATGGTTAACAACTTAAGCAGCGTTTCTATAGTGCGATATAGAATAGGATGTAAGCAAGTCCTGCATGCAAGCATAATTAATCGTATTGTGTTACAGATAAATATTGCCAAGGGGAATGTCTCAAAGTATGATCCATTATGTTCACCATGGACACCACAGTTATGGCCCTTGCCCAAAGTTACGCAATAGAAGAGATCTTGGGTCCTTGATAGCTGGGGCCACCGGAATCGGGGTAGGGGCCCTGAATTCTTTTGATGTTGAAGCCATTAGGAATAAGCTATCTTCTACAGGATATAGTACAGGAGAGGCCTTAAAAGTAATTTCTCAATGGGGGCCCACACACTCACAAGAATTATGGAAAGTCCTGCGTGGGTTGTATTGCGATTGGCAATGGCATAATTTCACTTATGAACAATTCGAAGAAAAAAAAAAGGCTTTTAAAACCGACAAGCAGCGTCCAAGGGCATCCAGTGCATACTATGGCAAAGCACTGTTAATCTACAGTATGCTGACTTTAACACAGAATGGAGACAGCCTCAGGGTGAATATTGGAGACAACAATTGCAGTTGCCTGAAGAAATATGGGTAAAGCCCATACAGTTTCACGGTGAGGAAAAAATGTGTTCTGCTCTTTTTGATATAGTAAGAAGTGATTTTCCTCCTGACATATGGTGCCTCTTTATATTGCTCCCTGTAGTGATAAGTAAAAGAATAGTGGATACCTCACACTGACAAAAAGTAGATTGATTATACAAATCACACTGTAGATCCCACTAGATGTGCAGATTGGTCTAAGGGGTGGGTATGTACCCACACTGGACGGGTGCTAGATCCATGTCTTCACACAATACCGGGAGAATGTGAATGGTTACCTTATCCTATTAAATGGCACAGACTTATATCAGATAGGGACAGAGAGTATATGTTATGTCATTAATCATCCCTTACTTATTAACTGATTTATACAAACCACCGGAGAGTAAGTAATGTGTATGCGCAATATTACCAGCATTATTGACATAAGCACTCGCATCTTGTACCCATCGACTAAGTACACCATAACCACAATACAGATGCAAACGTGTGCGCAGTTAAAGTGGAACATCTTACTTGTTGTTAAGCTACACAGATAAGAGGCAATCAGGCACCACGCACAAGTTACCTTTGCTAAATTTGATATGGCAGCTAAATACGCCAAGGATACAGCCATACTGATGACCATAAACGCTAAACAGCTTATGCACACTGCTTCATGCAGCCAGCAAATAACTGAGCATCATTGGTATGACATCTTCTTAGGCTGGGCACTAGGAGCTATAACGATGCTAACTATAGTGTTACAACATCTAATTTGGTTATTGATTGTTTGTGTTACGCTAATGACTATACTATGTAGACTATATGTATGCACAAAGCAGCTTCATACTAAATATGCAGGCGCTTAGAATAATGTTGACCAGTATTAGTAGCAACCTAGCTAGCGGAATGTCAAAGTAAATGATATCCGTTTCAACATGCATCACGCTCATCTAAGGGGTGGAGTGATCAGTTTAGGGAAAGTTGCGGAAGACATTGTGACGCGAAGGGTTAATTAGCTTGAGCAGTGTAGATGAGTGTAATGCCTGTTGAAACCCCCTCCCAAACATCGTGGAAAAGTTCATGATATTATTTTCAAGCTTGTTTGTGTAGAAGACTCCATCTCAACCTTGAGAACGAGAGTACAGGGATAAGATGGAATGAAAACAAAGGCTGGAGAAGTGCAGAGCAGCCAAGTACTGATAACATAGCTAGAAAATGCCAGAATGAGATAGAATCCAAGCTTCGAGTTATTTAAGCACTGAAGTGTGGGTGAGGGATTTGGAAGCTCACAGATGGAATTGTGGAAGCTGCCATGGCCCAGCGCTGCCTCCCTGTTTGCTGACCGTGGTGCGTGAGGGGGAGAGAGGTCCAAGCAGGCAGTAGAGGGCTTCCCAGCATGTCGTGGACTAAGTTAAGTTTCCACACAGGGATGAAAGGCCTTTGTTTCTCTGCTCTATTATTATGACTGATTATTTATGCTTGCACTGTGTTTATAACCTGAAGTATTCAGCTCGTTTATATTTTGCTTTCTAAACCTCTTAGTGTGAACTGCTACAGTAACTGAAACATGCATTTTGGTGTGCAGTAAATCAAAGCTTATCTGAAGTATTCAGTTCGTTTATATTTTGTCTCCTGAACATCGTAGTGAGAGCCTGCTGCAGTAACTGAAACATGCATTTTGGTGTGCAGTAAATCAAAGCTTATTTGAAGTATTCAACTCATTTATATTCTGCTTCCTGAATATCGTAGTGTGATGCATTTTAGTATACAGTTAATCAAAACATATATCTGTCAATGAACTCTTTGCTTACATCTATAGATACATAGATGCTCCTTGTGGTGTACTTATATATAAATAGATGCTTTTCATTGCTATTCTTATTCTACTATTGTTAATGTGCTAAATGCCTACATTTTACCTGCAATTCTAGTAAAGCTAAATTGTATTTATAATTGGCGTGTGGTCCTTCATTGAGCATCCTTATTGACTTATACCGAACAGGTGTCAACCAGTCACCTGGATAAGACACAGAGTAAGTGAGCCCCTGAGGTTCCCCTAAGGATGTTAGAGTATCCCTCCCCTCTACCTCAAAGTGCTTCCACAGACCTGTCCCCTCCACCAATGTGCTTCAGGGACCAGACCAGATTCATGTGGAGAGCAGACTCATACCCTTCAACAGATATATGTCACCCTCCCTCTGGTAATCCTTCATTAAGTCCTTTGAGATGTGTACCCTCCTGTCAGGCTGCACTGATGTACTGCTGCCACCATCTTTGCTAGACTGGTTCCTCTGGTCTAGCTCCTTTAAGCTGAGCTCAAGAGCCAAGAGCATCTTTCTCTCTTCGAAGGCTAGCCTCCTCTCATCCATCTTAACCCTTCTCTAATTCAAGTAGGTGTGCCCTCTCTGCCTGTCTGTCCCGCAACTCTTTAAGAGTCAGACCCTTGGATGGCATACTGCTACCTGACCTGGAGAACCTTACCCCAGGCATAACAGGTACACCCACTACACCACTGTGAACACTCTGCACCTCCTTAGCCTCCTCCTCCTCTGTGTGTCCCCAGCCTCTTTGGCTGTCACCCAGGACCTCAGTGCCTTTTGCAGCTCCTCCTTCCTGGTGGAACTCTTAATGGGACAGGAAAGATCAGAACTGTTTCAGTTGAGCAACTGTGTAACTTTCCAGTTTTCCTATCTCAACAACAGCCCAAGCTAGTGCATCTCCAGATTGAGACATGACGGCAAGTCAGAATTGCAAAGTTCCAAGGCGGAAAAAAGAGTTCCCAATGAGAAGTTCAAAAAAATCAACCAGAAGATCACAAAAAAAATATGGAAGCAGGAAAACATGTCCAAAAAGAGAAAAAGCAAAAAGAAGTAGTGTGTGGTCACGTAATGGTCTGCACTGAAAAACAGTAGTGTAAACTTAGTCACCATACGTCAAGTACAAATACAAGTCCAATCCTCACCGCTGATGACCAATGTTAAAAATAGGGTTTTTGGTTGGCAGTCAGGTTACCTCCTGTCCAAGCAAGGACCCGCACTCTAGTCAGGGCACAGGAGAAACACACCTGGTTAACCCCAACACACCCCCTTGGTAGCTTGGAACGAGCAGAAAAGCTTAACCCAGGAGCAATGTGTAAAGTATTTGTACCAACACACACACTAATACAGTGAAAACACTACAAAATGGGCACCACACAAGTTTAGAAAAATAGGTCATATTTATCTCAATCAGACAAGACCAAAACAACAAAAATCCAACATAGGCAAGTCAAGATATGAAATTTCAAAAGAATAGAGTCTTACTCCATAGAAAACAATGGAACATTGATTTTACACAAAGTACCTGGGGGCATATTTATACTCTGTTTGCGCCGAATTTGCGTCAATATATTTGATGCAAATTCAGGGCAAACCTAACACCATATTTATACTTTGACGCCCGACCCCGCGAATGTCAGAATTCAGCAGTGTGCGTAATTTTCTGGATGCGTGAAACCGCCTTGCGTTAATGAAATGCAAGGTCGGCGTTCCCGTCCAAAAAATGACTTTAAGGCCTGTGTGCCTTATTTATACTCCTGCATCATTTTGATGCACAGGAGGGGGCGGGCCTTAAAAAATGGCACCCAGCCTGATTTGTGTCGTTTTTTAAGGCCTGGGTGAGGGCAGGTGTTAAGGGACCTGTGGGCTCATTTTCATGGTCTCTGACCACGGAAGCAGTCCACAGATGACCTTTCCTGCCCCCAGGGACACCCCCTGCCACCCTCACCCAGCCCTTGAGGACACCCATGGATGGGGGACCCATCCCAGGTGAGTAGAGGTAAGTATTTAAAAAAAAAAAATTGACATAGGGGAGCCTACCTTGGGCCCCCCTACATGCCACTGTGCCCAATGGCCATGCCTAGGGGACAGAAGTCCCCTGAGCATGGCCATTGGGCAGGGGGGCATGACTCCTGTCTTTGCTAAGACAGGAGTCATTTCCATGGGGGTTGTGTGTCAAAAAATGACGCAAGTCGGGTTAGAGCCATGATTTTTTACTCTAACCTGACTTGCACCATTTTGCACAACCCCCATTCATCCCTACACCTGATCTGCCCGGTTAGAGTCATTTTTTTGTTTACTCTAACCAGTCCGCAGCGCCGGCTAACGTCAATCCATAAATAAGGCGCCCGCCTGGTGCGTTGGAATGGCATTAGCCAGCAGTAAATTTCTCAAAGGTAATCCGAACTTTAAGAATATTTAAAGGCAGCCTCCATGTTAACCTAAGAGAGGGATAGGGCTTACAACAGTGAAAAACATATTTGGCAGTGTTTCACTGTTAAGACATGTAAAACACATGAGTACATGTCTCACCTTTAACAGACACTGCATCCTGCCCATGGGGCTACCTAGGGCCTACCTTAGGGGTGCCTTACATGTATAAAAAGGGAAGGGTTAGGCCTGGCAAATGGGTACACTTGCCAGGTCGAACTGGGAGTTTAAACCTGCACACAGACACTGCAGTGGCAGGTCTGAGCCATGTTTTCAGGGCTACTCATGTGGGTGGCACAACCAGTGCTGCAGGCCACTAGTAGCATTTGATGTACAGGCCCTGGGCACCTCTAGGGCACATTACTAGTAAATCAAATATGCCAATCATAGAAAAGCCAATTACATGTACCCTTTACACAGGAGCACTTGCACTTTTGCACTGGTCAGCAGTGGTAAAGTGCCCAGAGTACCAAAAACAGCAAAAACAGAGTCCAGCACCCAGTCAAAACATGGGAAGCAGAGGCGAAAAGGACAGGGGAAACCGTGCCAAGGATGCCAGCTCTAACAATATCACACTATCTTCCTGCCATAATCCTTGTGCTTTGCAAAAGGTCATGCTCAGTGTGACCCAGGTTAGTAATCCATGAGCACTGTTCATGAAAAATGAAACAAATAATTGCTTGCCCTATCCTTTCCGATATCTGAGTACCACTCCTGAAAAAATATGTTTCTTGTTGATATCCCCATTGGACTCTCCTCTTCTGTAGGAGAGACCTAAAAACGTGCCTCTTCTCTATGCCTCCCATTCAGCTTGCATTCTATTCTGTAATGATTGAATACCTGCATATCAATGTGGTCCCTGTCATGCTGGACCTACTCGTAAATTTGCAGTCCAACTGAAAAAGCCCATAGCAATCTAATGTTTATATTTCTATCTCGTCACCTCTGAACTTATCTCCACAAACCTTTCTCACTCTATAGAAACCGATAAAATAAGAACTGAATACCAGTCACGTGTCATTATCTTCATAGGGCTGACCCAATACTAGCCTTGTACCTCTCCCCAATCTAACAATGTAACTTCTCCCACTGTTTGTAATGAGTGATGTAAAGTGGAACCCAAAACTACCCCTGTGCTACTGCACCTATAGTTCGTTGGGATGTATTTGTGTGTGAGTGAACCTGCCTATAAAGGGGTACGTGTGGAAAGTAGACCTCAGCAAGAGGGAACACAAAAAGACCGAGCCTGCCAAGATCCATCCCCGTGCACCTCCTATCTGTGCACCATTTCTATAGCCTATCAAGGTCATTTCATAGCATTCTGGTCCCCTTTGTCCAATGTACATAAAAGACGTATAATAAATAACATCAACCAAGGGTGAATCTATGCGATGTTTTCTGCTCACCTAGGTGCTTTGAAGTGCTGTGATAATCACCCCCTATACGATCGCTCTCATCTCTAGTGCACGGGAGTTATATTAGCGCAGTACATGAGCCTTACTGTGCTCTTCATAGCTGCAATTTCTGCATTGCCAGATTCCATGTTTGTGTTCTTCATGTTCCAATAAGGAATAACTGAGGCAATGTTCTTCTCCAATGTTTAGTCTTGCCTTTCCTTTACTCCAGATGTGTGTTCCAGCGTTGCCAGGACATTCTACCCAGTTCAAAGTATTCTGTGGGTTTTCAAAAGACCGGTTTATCCTTAGGCATGGATTTTCTGTTTTTCAATGTAGAATGGAAAGTCGACCATTTGTTTCTGTACTCTCTTGATTGATAATATGCCCTCTGTTTCATCTGTACACAATCCAACAATAGGTTAATAGATGCACTTTGAAATATGTGCTGTACCTAAGCCTTAGTCTCCTGTAGTATTAAAGTTCAGTAGCCATACAAAATAGCACATGGGAGATAATCAGCTGTCAGTATCTATATAACAGCTCTGTATGCTCCTTCAATTAGCGAGCAATTGCAAAAGTTGTTAAAGGTACATTTCTGTATCTATCTGGAAATACATTCTTGTGTGTTATCAACATCTGCTCCATCGAGAAATCCCACCTGACAGATTTTATTTTTTTGGATCTCCCTTCCTTGTTTTGAGGGATTGTGTACAGAAATGAGCCACTAGTTTGTAGATATTATTAATCTCTGATATTCTTTAATTGGTTGTGATCACTCTTGGCATGACCCTCTGCGGATCATGTTACATACGTTTGACATCAGTGGAAGGGGCATGATTTCCGGTTTCTACCTAGGTCCTCAAATGTTTCACTGCTCACTGTACACTAGATAAAATTAGTTTCTGCTTTTAAACTCACGCATCTGGGGCGTGGGGCTGTCATCCCAATATTAGGTTGCTGTAGAGTCTATTTCTTCTCAACCTTCATCACACTGAGTAATATAACATTCAAAGCCCATACGTACAGAAATAAAGGATTGCAATTTTGCAATTACGAACCTTACCAAATCGCAATTAGGAAATCGCAATTCCTAATGTACACAAATTTACAGGTTTTAAATAGTGATTCCTAGTGGGTCATAAATTGACCTACCTCAGAAATATTAATGAGATAGGTGGCAGTTTGTGAACCATCAGGAATTGTAGCCATAACAGGGCTGGTGGCCTGCTGGGGTCTGTGATTGCTTTTTAATAATGCAATCTTTTTTTTTAATACAGCCCACTTACTTTAAACATAAATGGGATATGTTTAAAAAAATAAAACAAAAAGTTGACATTTAATTTTTTAAGAGTAGGCAGTGGTCCGTGGGACCACTGCATGCTCTTAAAAAATATTTGTTTCAACATTCACAAAGGAAATTGGGTCCCTTGGGGATCCCATCTCATTTGCAAATGGTTACCACCTGATTTGAGGTGTCGGTAAAATATGAATATTTTGCAACCGTAATTTGGTTGCAAAACATTCATACACCACTGCTACTCCTTATTTGGAAAGGACACCCTGAATGTACTCCTTCCAAGTGCTGAATCACTAACAAAAATTGAGGTTCGGTAACATGTTACAGAATCACAATTTGTGCTATGTAAATTTAAAAAGCATGTTTGGGGTCAGGGCTGTCAGTCCACTATTACCATAGGGCAGTGGTTCCCAAATTGTGCGCCGTGGCACCCTGGTGCGCCGTTAGAAGTTGCCAGGGGCGCCGAGCTCATTTTGGAAAGATGATATGAACAATTTTAAAAAGATTTATGCGTGCAGTTTATAAATTACCTGCTTATGATGAGTTAAACGTATTTTGCTGTGGATTAACTCATTAGCATTTCATGTGGGGAGTTACATAAGCCCCACCTGTCAACATCTTGCCGTCTGCAGCATGGAAGCGTGATTACATTCTTCAATAAAAGCCTTTGTCATTGCCAGGCGCTCGGCAATTCAGAAGAGAGCACTGGAATGTTATTGCTCCTTTGATCCTCATTGAAGTGTGCACATCGGACGTGTTCCTTGTTGAATTTACGATAATCAGGTAATTATTATTATTAGGGTTTTTAATCTAGGGTGAGAGACAGGGCACTGCAGGACCGGAGATCACAGGAAATTCTCCTATTTTTAAAACAGATGGATATTTCCCCAGGGCGAGCACTCCAAACGAGGCCCCTGTGTAGTTGCCGGACAGTAGAAAATGTTAACAGCTTGATTCAGCACACACGCACAAGTTGAGTTTGTTTATTTAGATTAGGAGACATGAATAGAATTATTAGTTCCTTGCTGATGACAGGTCCAGGGGAAAATTGCAGCGTTTCTGCTTTGTGAAAGATTAGCCTTCCACCCTTTTCTCATTATAAAGCACACCTTTCCTTTTTCCCCCCATTTGTGTTTAAAAAATGCTAGTAAATTGTCCAATATAAATTATAGGCCCACAGTCCTCCCTCACTTGCATGCCCAAATCAGATTACTTACTGAGTCTTACTGCCAGGGGAAGGCAATTTTTGTTGGGAGGCCAGAAAAACGGCTACGGGAGGTACAGACCAAGTGGAACTTGGAAAGCACAGTTATCAAAAGCTGAAGCCTTTGAAATAATTTAAGGCAGCTGTGCCTCCTAAATTCTCAAGAAACCGCAGAGAGGGAGTGTGAACGAGAGTGCTTAATTTGTAAATAAAAACGTGCCGGTGCCCAAAGCCCTCCTCTTAAACATGTGGCTGCTGCAATTAAATGTGGGAAAACGGAATACTGAGACAGTGTAATACTGAAGCCATCTCAGGCCTCTTCAATGATTTTAAAGCCAATCCCTGCCCCTTCAGCTCACTCTTGCAGCTTTCTGATTCCTCCCATTGTGACACTATTTCGTTTTTCTCTTCCTCAGTCTTTCCCATATGTGTCTTTTGCTCCCAGTAAATGCTTGAGGCAGAAAAATAAGTGCCAGCCTTCAAAAATAAGTGCTGGTGCTCTGCACCGGAAACAAGCACTTGTGAATGATCAAGTATTGTTAAGTAGTGTTAGAGGAGAAAGTGTCCAGATTGAAGGTAGAATGTGTGCTCCAAAGGTGAGGTGTGAGGTGTGTGTGGTCAAGGCAAAGTAATGACGTTGTAAACAGAGAAGAAAATACGTGCATGGAGGACAGCAAGTGTGACACAGAGGGGAGATGTGGCTACATTTTTTATACGTTTAAGAATGAGAGGTTGAATTGGAGGTGATGTGGTCTAGCAGGGAGGAGGAAACATACAAAACACCCATGTTACGCTTGTTAATATAACTGAAGTACTCCCTAGGCTGGGCTTACATTGCCCACCCGAAACAAAAAAGTAACATAAAGGGGAGCTGCGGGCAATGGCCAATATAGGTGAAGGGAGCCGCAGGTCGAAAAAGTTTGGGAACCACTGCCATAGGGACACACTTCATTACGTAATCATCTATAATTCAGGCAATCACCTGGTCCTCTGCAGATAGTGGTGTAGGAGTAAGCCATCTAAATCTAAACCTGTGGGGAGGAAAGACACACCAAAATGTCTCATTGTTAGGAGCACCTTCGATGTTAAGTTAACTTAAACCAGACATGTTAGCTTATCTTGAGAACTTTCAGCTACATTGCAAAAGAGTGAACAAGCAGCATTTAACTGGATTATTTCTGGACTATTTGTGATGTTATATATATCCGGATTCCTCTTGGTAGTGTCTTGATCATTTACTTTTTTATAGGTTTTCATTATGTTGTTGGCCTTGTGGAGGTGACGTTTTCTGGCCTTTGAGTAAGGTTGCTTTACTTTTCTTTTTAAATTTTGGCAGTATTATCACTGCTGTCTTTGAAGTAAACATAATATAAATCAATATTTATTTTGATTTGTGATTTGCTGCTCAAAATACTTCTTACTTGCTTGGAGTATACTTCTACCTGGTTGCATTACATTGACATGCAACCCTTTAAGGGCCTACATTTTTCTTCAGCAATCCCATCTTATATATATGATGGACACTGTGACCCATGCATTTTTACCATATCTTTCCTTACTACGCCCTTCATAGACCCTAGGCCCAAGTAGCCCTGACTTAAAGAATACCTCGAGCAACAAATAGCATCTAAGTTAATTCTACGCTTCCAGTGGGCTCCAACCCAACCCTCATTAATAATATGCTGAACATAAATACTGGATTAAAAATGTGGTTATCCACTACTGGTATATTATTGCTCAGAAAAAAAGAATGTTGTTTTTCACTACAAAACTGTGTATTCCCCCACCTTGCAGGATCTCCAGAGCCCGAAGTTAAGTGATGGATGATAGGATGACTGTCAGAGGTCGAAATGACTTTCCATGCCCCCCTTTGATCTATTGAGAAGAGAGTGTGACAGGGAAATGAGAAAGACTAGTAATGTGGTCAGTCCCCATCAGTCGCATCTTTTCTGTCATCCACAGATCTATGCAGACCCCAGGATCAGACGGAGGTATTCATGATCCTAAATGGTTATCATTTAATAGAATAATCTTGGCTTATCCTTCCATTACACTTCATATTATGTGATATCTGTGTGTACTTAATCGAAAAACATATTTTATCAGGTAGGTAGTGAACAATTACTCATAACGAGTTTAGCTTAGTTGACTGAGCTAGCCCAAAAAACAAATGAATTTAGATACATTAATGTTGTCAGCATAATTTAAAGTGGATTCCACGAGAATACTCTCAAAGATATATAACTTATTTTAATAACCAACCCATAGGGTTGTGCAACTAATCAAATAAAAACTTTGGAATATATGTCTGATATAGATAATGAAGTTTTGATCTAATACATCAATTGTGACATTACCAACATTCTTTAATGTTCAAGACATCGTTCATGCAATTGTAAATTGCTTATCATATTATGTACCTACATGCTTTTCTTTGAGTGCGAACATAGGTAGAAGTAAAAAGCAATGTCAACCAAACCATCTTCAAAGAGCCTGTAATGAGACAAATCGTGTCCATCTTTTTCAAGCTGATCAAGATCATTCACCTCTGAAAGAGAACAAAAAAGGGGCATCAAGTTAGCTGTTTAGTCCCTTATTTACCAGCAAGATAATTGTGGAGAGCCAGATCTATCCAAATGTTTTGATGCATGAATTCTAACTCTAGACACTCTAAACGTATTCATCTTGATTTTTCAGGAGGAACTCTTTTGATATGAACATCTCGAGTGAAGCAAAGCTGT
This sequence comes from Pleurodeles waltl, assembly GCF_031143425.1. Taxonomy (NCBI): domain Eukaryota; kingdom Metazoa; phylum Chordata; class Amphibia; order Caudata; family Salamandridae; genus Pleurodeles; species Pleurodeles waltl. The sequence continues at coordinate 526,551,332 of NC_090447.1, read as the reverse complement.
TTCTAACTGCCTCTGAGATTTTGGCTGATTTTTATCATTGATATCAAAAGAATGTGCTTACTATGGTCCTGAAAGCGAGCAAGAAGTATCTTATTTGCATTAATTATGCCACTTAGTGAATGTTATTGATGCAAAAAGTAATTTATTTAATTTTTATTTACGGCGTGGGATGCCCCAAACCCCAACTTGCATTTGCCATTGGACAATTTATTATCATACAGAAGCAAAAGATATTAGTTTCATAGTCAAGAATAGATTGAGAAAATTTAGGGCATGATTCGCAAAGGTAAATTTACATGTGTAGATTTACAAATGTGTAAATCTACGACTATGCTTATGTATGTCTACAATTTTTTGCTATTCACTATTTTCGAATATCGCTGATGTAAGTTTACACATTTTTGACATTCACTATTTCCAAATGCAAATTTACACGTAGGGGAAGACTTACAAATCTCCACCCTATCAAGTCAGCAGGTGGAGCCTTCTACAACAAGTATAGTTACTAGAAACTTTTCACACATCAGTGCAGATTTCTGCACCATGGTTGAGATTTTTCTCTGGAAAGTATAGAAAATGTATTAAAGCTTATATTAAAAGTAGTAACAATGTAAATATAAATATGAATTAATTAAAAATATTTATTATTAATATAGAACTAACAAAATGAAATGCTACAACACATTAACTTATCAAAATAAATGTGTACTAAATAGTTAATTAATTGGAATGTATTTAGGCCCAGATTTCTGCTAAAGTGGCGCAGCACGGTTCTGCGCCAAAAATAGCAGCACCGCGTTGCGCCGCTTTTGGAATGCAGGGATGTGCTGTATTTACAGGAATACGGCGCACCCCTGCGTTTCCCCCTGCGCCAGCGCTTAATTAAGCTGCCTGCGTCAACGCGGGCATCCTTGCACCGTAGTGCAAGGGTGTCTGCATTGACACTCATTTAACAGTTCCTATTGGGTATTATTTTAGGTCGCTGCCTCCATTATTTTCAATGGGAGTGTGTTGCGGCACCTGTGAGTGCCAAAGTGTGGTGCCTGATTTACTCTGAGACTGTTCTGGAGTGCATTTATTACTGTTCAGTTACCTTTAGGGCTTGGCTCTTGTAACTTGTGTAGTTGTTAAATAGCAATGTTTTACTCTTTTGTGGGTGGGTGTTTATAGTTGCCTGTCCCTCTCTAAACTTCTCCTTTTGTTTCCATAAATCCCTTCTATTTAGTAACGGCTTAAGGAACTCTTCCTTGTCCCTTCAGCAGTTACTATTAAAACATAGGCTTATGCTTGTGGAACTCTCAGCCGCAACAATGGAAATTTCCACACAGAAAAGATGGGAGACCTGGAGGCAGAGCTCTCCGCCCACATGTTAGTGAATAGCATTTTGTAGTACATGAGTAGTATTGCTTACCACAAAATGCAGTTTGTGAATAGGCCCCTCAAAACTCAGTGGTTTAAAACAGCTGTGGAGGCCCTAATACATGTATGATGATGGAAAGCTATGGGAAACTTGTACAAGAGTCAGCAGAAAACTAAACATGACAAACCATGCCATTCAAATTACAATCTTTACTTAAAAAGTGCTTAATGTAACACGGAAAGCAGAAACCAAGGACATAAACGCTATTTGGAATACAGGTTTAATTGTTTTTTTTCAAGTCCTTGCCCCGTTTTGAGGTTAAGCCAGGGGATTGCATTATTAAAAATTACATTTGTGACAATACATTTTTCTGTACATAAAAGGGGGGACGCCCAAAAGGTGTCTTATTTCTAGCTTGTGCCAATAAACCCAAATTTGTGCTGTATTACAGTTGCTGAGCTTCTCAGTAAGATATTGAAGGAGCTTAGGGAACGCCTGCGTACTTGGCTTAAGTTACAAATCATTTTCTTTATACTATCTGTCTGATATTGAATCTTCAAAAATGATGCACAGTAGGTATAGACATTTAGACCACATTGTACATTCAGCCTTGGGTATTAGATTAAAAGTTACTTTATCTTTCAGGGTAGTTGTGAACTTGATTTTGCATAGCTGTGATTATTTCCTCTGTCAGGTGTTAATGTGGTTCCCTATTTTCTGGGTAAAAGAATGTTAAATCATTGGCCACAGAATAACTGGGGTCATGAGCAATGTTCCCTCTAATGTTTTTCTTCCGTGTGCGCAATAAATGGTTTCTGTTCACTGCAGCCAAAGCTGTGTGTGTCGAAGGGATGGAATAACTCACTATGCGAGCGATCACACTGCGTGACGTACCAAAGTCAGTAGGTCTGCTACTTCAAAATAAATGTAAAAAGATGCATTCAGATTCACTATTAGCTGCATGTAATAATCACATTTTTGTCAGACATTATAATGCATTTGTGTTATCACTAAAATGATTATACCAGCAGCATGTGACTCTTCCTCCACTAGCACCTACACTCAACAGGTATAGAAATGACACAACTCAAATCTTTGCACCATTAAGTAAATTTCAGTTGAATACAGGGAGTTTCCTTAGTCAAGTCTGCTTGTGATCAAGGCGTGTGTCACGGTTTTGTGGCAATCGCTTGGTGTCCATCTGAAAATCTTCTGTAGGAGTCAGAGTGTGTGGAAGCAGGTGGATGCAATGGAGCTGACCTGTCTGGTCATGGTGAGCGCTGAGTCAAGGTCGCTGCTGAGCTTTCATGCGTGGTCTGTGGGGATGGGGGGCTGCTGAGGGATGAAAACCACCAGGAGTCACCCCAGGCTGGGAGGATGATCCCAGGATGAGGATCTCGTTCTTGTCAAAGTTCAGCTTCAGGCAACTCTTCTTCATCCAGGCGCGACTGCTTCCATCCCGTCATCTTGGCTGTTGAGGGGTTTTTGGTCAGGGAGATGATCAGCTGGGTGTCATCAGCGAAGGAGACAATGTTCATACCGTAGTTCCTGATGATTGGGGCGATCGGGGTCATGTAGATGTTGAATAGCGTGAGGCTCAACGAGGATCCTTGGGGTACTCCACAGCTGATTTCCATAGGTTCTGACAGGCATGGTGGGAGCCTGACTCTCGGTGTTCTGCCTGTCAGGAAGGAATGTATCCATCAAAGGGCTTTGCCGCGTATGCCTGCTTTGTGGAGTCTGGTGCATCGGGTGCGGTGGGACACTGTATCGAAGGCAGCTGAAAGATCTAGTAGGATGAGGGCTGCTGTTTGGCTGCAGTCAAGGAGAGAGCGGATGGTCATCTATGGTGGTGAGCTGGGCAGTCCCGGTGCTTTGGTTAGTTCTGAAACCTTTTTGGGAGATGTCGAGGATGTTGTGGTCCTCGATGTGTTGGCATAGCTGATCGTTGATTGCTTTTTTAGCAACCATTGCTGGGAAGGGCAGCAGCGAGATGGGGTGGTAGTTCTTGAGATCCGTTGGATCGGCTATGGATTTCTTCAATAGCGGGCAGATCTTGCCGTGCTTCCAGTCCTCTGGGAAGGTTGCAGACTCTATGGAGCAGTTGATGGTCTTGCAGAACTCGGGGCACGGGCCTTGTTGAAGATGTAGTGAGGGGCTCCAAAATGGATGCTGCTCATGATGGAGTGAGTCTTGCCCGTCGTGAGGGTGTCCAGGCGTGCAGGAGTCATGGGGGTTCGGTGGATTCTAGTTGGATTGTGATTGGTGAGTTTGGAGTGTCTTGGGGTCCGAAGCTGTCGTAGATGTCATTGATTTTCCAATGGAAGAAGGTGGCTATTCTGTTACAGAGGTCCTGAGTTGGAAGGATGTTAGTGGTTTCAGCTTGTGGTTTGAGGGTGGTCCGGAGTAGTTTTCAGCAGTTCTACAGCTGGGAGGTCTGGCATTTGGCATGCAGAGAGGGTGAGGTGGCAGTTGTGGCAGGAAAAAGTCCATGGGTGTCCTTGGGGGAAGCATGGTGGCAGGTGATCTGATGTCCAGGATTCAGTGTGTAGAGGGTTTGGTGTTGTATCAGTGGATGGTGCGAGAGCCAGGGTCTGTGGCACTGGGCGCAATACAGGAGTGGATGGATGCGGACGGGCTTGCCCATAATTATCCCACAATTTTAGGTAGATCGAAACGTTGTCGACTTAGACACTCTGACCCTAATGACTATGTACAATTGATTATGAGTGCACTCGTGCTGTGCTGTATCTATTTGTGACTTTTAACATTTTTGTATATATTTCTTGTGTCACTTCCTGTTGCCTGTATGTCGATTTGGTACCTATAGTAGTGTGCCCCGTGGGGTAGTTACCCCTCCAAATTATTTCAATCTTGCTAATAATCGAATTAACTTTAAACAGTTGATTGAACATAACTTGGGTATTATTTTTTCCCCAGTATGTCATTCATTACATTACTGTTTAGGGGCCTCTGGTCCTCATAACAATACCAGACTATAGTAACATTCTTAAATGACATTAAACATGTGCAGCACCACCCACTTTAGCCAGTTTCTATGCTTCACAGGTTATAGTTGCAGATACAGTTCATAATTAGTTCAAACCTTACAGTGGCAAAAGAACTATGGATGCGGATGCCTTTGGCATATTCACAGCACACCAGTCAAAGTACTGCAGCTTGCAGTTCTACCCACACAGATAAAAAAAACAAGTACACAGTAGAAACCACTCATGTAACAGAGGCAACAAAGTTTGCACATTAGCAAAAGGCTCAGCACTTGAGAGATTCTGACTAAGCATATTATTAAATAAGAACTAGAGTAGTGAATCGCGCAGTAAATCTAGACTGTATTTTTATGTTAGGAACATGCTGGTTTGTTGTCATAATGTCAGCTTAAGGTACCCTGTGACCATCAGTCACTTATTTAGCACCATATTGTTTCTGTGTGTGCTTTCCACAGTCTGAAACCTCAGTGCTTATTTACAAGCTCCTGGCACCACCGGCACGTCACTTTTTCCCATATACAAAGTGACGCACCAGCAGCGCAGGGGCTCGCAAATCAGCCCATTAGCGAGGCAGCGAGGCTGCAACAGGCCCAAGTGGAAGCACGAAATGGGCCTCCATCTACATAGTTTACAAGTAAAATAAACAATAATGGAGATGCAATGGACCCGATGCTCTGACTTCGAGAGGTCAAATGGATGCGCGGACTCTCCAGGACTCAAACCTTAAACCATGAGGTCAAAAAAGATCCTGTTTTTTTTGCTCCTGTTGTCCCTCTGCTGAAATTATGTTTTGTATTTTTACCTTTAAAAATATTGGTTAGCAATCCCACCGCTCCAAGTCTAAATTGTACACGGCAGGAAGACAGATTTTTTTTTCAACTTTGCAAACTTTGCAGAGCACAATGTTGAACGGGGCACTTCTCTGTTAAAGCATAAGGCACATCTTTAAAAGACCATTTTTGGCTGGCACGCGAGAAGTGAAGTAGTGTGTGTTGAGTGAAAGAAGTGATGCTAAGAATTGGACATGTCAGACTGAGGAGTTGAATAAATTGAAGTCTGAATAAATTAGTGCTTTATACAGCATTTTGCCACTTCTAAGCACTGTCAATAACTGGCGTCTAAGGAATCACTCACTGAGCTAAAAAAAAAAAAAACCTGTCTAAACCACACTGTCTTTATAACTGAATATTTTTCAAGGTGCAGCAGAGGCACTTTTCATAATATACAGGACACTTTCAAAACAAAAAAAGGGCTACTCTCGCGAATGAACAGAATATAAATAATTTAATATACAAAACATATAACTCCTTACCAACTTTTTTCATTAAACACAAACATGCACAGTGTATCAGGGTTTAACAATTACTTTAAGCTGTGTAATAACCCATTGCTACAATGTGAAGTAAATATGGAGATGAGGCACATTGGAATACTCAGGACAAAACCGGAACAGTTTTAGAGTCTGAGATAAAAGTTCACAATTGAATATCACTCACACACTTTTAAACCTCAAGTAAAACGTGAAATGCCGCTTGTTTGGTTTGTTTAAACATAAGGCACTATATTTAAAAGGTAAAGCGATTGTTCAGACTTCGGTTTCGGTGCCATTACACCTGCTGCACTATTGGTACAGGGAGGATTATAGCTTGTTAACACCAGCCTCTCCTGCCTTCCTTACAAAAGGCCTTCTTACAAAAGGAGCCACCTGAATTAATGTACACTTTGTCCACTTCACTATCCACCAGTGCAGGAGTCTTCATTGTTTCTCATTTGCCTGCCCTCAAACTACAAAAAAACTTAAAAGGAGATGTTCACACCTAGACCCTAAATAAAGGAAGCATAGGATAGACCTGGGGATGCGGCATTGTTATGCTGCCCTTGTCTGCGGCAGAGGAGCTTTTGTGCTGGGTGTCTGGTGTCAGCTTCTATTTACTTACACAAAACACCACAGCAAAACTCCCCCAGAGGTAAATTAAGGACCGGGCGGTGTTTGCATAATCCGCTGAAATGCATGCCCCCACAATACTCAGTGACCTTTCACAGAGCAGCGAGTGTTGGTGTACACCAGGAAGAACATTCATGCTGCTTATTTTAAACGATCTGCATGACCGGAGTGGCGTTTCCTTAGCCCCGCAGCCCCTGCAGTGCGCTGGGGCTTCCGAGCTCCTGAGGACCCCCTCAGCACAGTTCTATTTCTGAGACAGAATTTAGGTGCTGAACACATAGCGAGAGAGGAGTACGGTGTCCTTGGAGATACATCGTCCTCCTCCTCTTGACTGGGTCTGGGGGAGGCCGGCCTCCTCTACCTTGCAGGGGGTCCCCCTCAAGTTTCGTGATGCCACTGATGTTTGGCATGCGTGCTCTGGAAGTTCACCTGGGTGCTTTTAAAAGGGATGGTGTGCCCCTTCTAGGGAGCATAAGCCATGAGTACTCTGATAAGTTTAAGGAGTATGATTTCAGCAAAAATGCTCTGTGGGGAGCAGATCAAAAATATGGTGGTTAAGCAGGGAAGGTGTGTATCCATCTTACTAAGGCAAAGGTAGGAGGACGTCCTGTGATGAAGACGCTGGACACTGGAATTAGTTGGTAAGTTCCTTAAACAATAATTGTCACCTGGGAATCTTGTCATTCCAATGAAGTTCACAGTGGATTGCAATTAATCTGTTAGAACATGGAAGTCTTTCCTCATGATAGTAAAAAAATCAGATCTGTTGAACAACCTTAATGGCGATATTACATGCATCCAGGAATAATGACTGACTGTGGATTTCCAGTTTAATTATTATTATGCGCTATGTTGCCCCGCAACGTCCTCTAGGAGGGGTCATGCAAGTGGTAGGATAGCAATCCTATTGACTACCAATTACATCTTGACTTACAGTTGCTGTACTCATCCCTCAAACTTATTTCAATGTGAAGAGATATTGAGAGACTCGGGCTAGGAGACAGGCGATTTTACCCTGAACTTGGTAAATATATACATTCCCCAAAGTTCATCATACACTTCCTTAGTTAAACCTGCATTTACATTTATATCTGAGATTGCTGTTTAGGAAATTTCCCAAAATGTAGTTATGGTGAAGGATTACAAAGCAAAATTGTCCAGTCATGCATTACGAGTTTTTGCAGATACAGACAAGGACGGGGCTCTTTATATCCCCCATGCGATATTTTTGGGGAAAACAAAAATGGACAACCATGGACCTATTCTTTCCGAGCTTTTAAGGAAGAATGATTGCCTAGATGTAAATGAGAACATTGATAATAACGTTCTGGAAAAACACACTCATACTTCGACTAGATAGCCCTCTCTCATAGATCATTTGTTTCTTATTCCTCGTTCGCCTTATTTCCTGATTTCAATATAATTTACAATTCTTTTAAAAAACGAAACCATACTGTTTTTCTCTTTAGTTTTCCTGTTAGTGGAAGTGAGGTTTGGGAATGTTAAGGGAGATATATTGAACTTCAAAAGGATAAATGGGAGAACTCCTTGCAAAATCACCAAAATAGTAGACTTCAATGAAAGGCTGAAAGTAATTACAACTGACACACACGTTTCATGTCAAGATAATCTTGTACAATTTGACCAGCATGTGAAGTCCTTTTTGGGCAAGAAACCACCTAGGAAATCATCACTGACTAAACAGTCTCTAAATAGGGGAATTAGTAGATTAATTCAAAGGAAATTTCTGTTTTACTCTGTTGAAAGGAATAAAATATTCAGTTTCTTAAAAATTCAAAGAGCGAGATAGAAAGATTCCCAAAAAATATATATTGTCATCACAAACAGATTGATTTAAGAGAGGCAGTGATTGCAAAGGACTGCAAAGGATATGAGAACATTCTGGATGAATATTGCGGATGGTTGTGTTGATAGCATTCAAAGAAGGTGAATGGATTAATTATATTACCGAACTATATGTATCTAACTCTATAGTTTTTGATTTCCTTCCAATAACCTATACACTTTTGGCAGTTACTTATCCTGTTTATGAACCCCCTTCCTTCAAATGAACAAATTGAAAGCTCTATCTGCAGTGCAAGATCATAGAGGGAAATGAGATCAGATGAGATTCCAATTTATGTAATAAAAAATGTAAGCTTCTCTTTGGTCTATCTTTTTAACGCTTTTCTTTCGCTTTTATTATCACCATGGAGTAATTCCAGAATCCTGTTCTGGGAGCATTATTGTGCCATTGCACAAAAATGGCTCACATAGTCTCCCAAATAATTATAAGCAGATAGCCTTAATCAATTCTGTTGGGAAGATATTTGATAAAAGCATTCTTGAGTATCTGCAGGATTGGATGGTTGAGGAAAAGATAATCTCTATTGAACAGGCAGGCTTTAGGAAAAATTGTTGCACCTTGGACAAAATTGCCATGTTACAACTGAATACAGTAAAATATGTTACTATTTGTGTGCAGTTTGTTTATGCTGCCTTTATAGATTTTACTACGCCATTTGACTGTGTGGACAGACTAACGCTTTAGAAAAAATTGCTGAGTTCAAGTATTCCTGCGAATTTACTATACTTAATTATATCATTGCATTCCTTTACTTGGTGCCAGGTGCCACTAGGTGAAGATTAGAGCCTTTCATCCAGAATCTCCACACATAATATTCTTAAACAGGGTAACCTGATGGCAACTGTACAGTTTTCTCGATATATCTATGACCCCCCTCAGGCTTTATCTGATTGTAAGGGTGATGCACCATAAATAGGGGATCGCATGATTGCCTGTTTCCTACATGCAGTCAACATTGTAATTGTTAATCTTACTCCTACGGGCTCACAAAAACATATGAGCTGTCTCTAACTGTATGCAAATTGTATTTCAAAAAAATAATGCAACAAAAAGTAAAGTTCTGATTTTCAAAGGGAGGGGCCATAGGAAGAAAATTAAGTTTAAATCGGGAGTAGATAATGAAAATCTAGAAGTTGCAAAAACTTACTGTTACTTGGAAAGGTTTTTCACCGGACAACTTAAATGATATGGAGCAAATTTAATATGTTATTATATAGGATGCAGATAATTTGTCCACTTGCCATTGGTTTACTGCTTAAACGTTCCCTGGCTCTTTTAAATGTCACAGAAATAACTGAAGTGGAAAAATGGGCTTTATGGTCATAATTGAATTGAGGGCCAAATTCTCGTAAACTCTGCAATTAGAGCGCTATTGCAGCCGTCCAGGTACTTACATTGGAATTAGGTTTGGCTGGTACCTTTTTGTGAGTACTAGCTGCAGTGCTTCATTGGGGATCGTCTTTTGCTTATGAGTGGAGATCACACGTGAAGGAATTTAATTCATTTTGAAGTTTTATTAGGAAAAGAGAAAACACTGTTTTTTAATAAGGGTTTCCTATGCACTTAAGGTATTCCAAATACAACAGGATGTTTAAGTATGTTAAAAGAGCATGGGCAGCATTAGCATGAGGCTTAATACTGGTTTTGTTCTAAAAGAAGAAGTATAAATTAAATGTTGCATCCTATATCTTGAAAAGACTATAGACATTTTTTACTTGGAATTTGGAGCATGGAATTTAACACTTGCCACTTATGCTAATAATGAATATTTTACCAATAAAATGTGTAACAGGTGTTATGCAGTAATGACACTCAAGATTTAAACCATTCAGTTTTACATGTTCTGCATTGCACTGCCTTCGTTGTCGATTTTTAAAGTCCCTTCTTGTAAAATCTAATGCACATTCTATAGATGAAACACAACATTGGTTGTTTTTAATCTAGTATATGAAATGTACTGTTTTCAACTGTTTTAATTTTTTTAAGTTTTATAAATTTGTGCTGAATTGTATTAACTGATTTGTGTATGTTCTGCAAATCTCTTGGGATCTCCAAATCTTATAATAAAAATTTGGAACAATAACTTGAGAAACACTGTTAACATTGCACACTCTGTTAGAAATGGGGCTTCTGGCTGGCTAGGGTATGCACCTAAGCCAGGCAAAACCCATCCTCTCTAGTCAGGGCGAGGGAGTTACACACTCAAGATAACCCCTGCTCACCCCCTCTGTTGCTTGGCACGAGCAGTCAGGCCTATCCCAGAGGCAATGTCTAAAGTGTTTGCACAACACACACAACACACCTGACGCACTATCCCCACCACAAAGGAAACGCAACAGCAAGTTACAGAAAAATAAACTGTAATGTAAACAACATCATTAGACCAAACACAACATATCACTAATACTCTGCTACCCAAGCAGTTGTCAGAACATTACACAGTACTGTTATTCTGCAAACACCGACAGTAGTCACATAGAAAGCACAGGTTACTCATTATTCTGCAACATAAGCAGTAGTCAGGATAACCATTACTACAATAATGCACGTAATAAGATCCTCGTAAATGCCCATACCAGGAATGTTAGGAAACACATAGCAAGTCATAAACACAGATTAGCATAAATGCCCATAACTGGAACATTAGCAAGCATATGGCACATCATAAAAAGAAACAGGTTAGCATAACATTTCCAGCATGCCAATAAAAGGAACATTAGAAAACTATATGGCAAGTCTCAGGAAACATATCAACCTAAAAAGGCCCCAAACGATAATGTTGCTGCCCAAAGTACCTGTCTCTTTATGCTGTAGGCACCTTACGTGCCACAAGGAGGAAAAGGGGGCCCCTGGCGATCCTCTGTGCCAAAATGGGGGCCGTTTTATGGTTGGAGGGAGGGGAGCGGCACGCACCCCCTTCGATTTTATACCAGGGCCCCTCCTGGGGCCCGCACCAAAACCGGGCACCTACAATCTCTGTAGCCCCCCTCGGGCCATCACTGGCCCTCCTAGGGGGGGAGGGCAGAGCCAAAAACCCAACAAGAGGGCAAATCAGTGCAGGGGGCTCCGATGATGCTTCCTCCCCGTCTGCGACCTCCTAACAATGATGAGGGCCTGGTGGGGTGTGGAGCCTCTGATGAGGCCTCCTCCCCACCTGTCCTCGAAGGGCTGACTCGTCCACGCCCGACCTGGTGCGTGAATCAGCTACAACTCTCCTGGATGCAGCGGTGGACTTCAAACAGTGGGGGCTGGTTGGTGCCCCAGTGGCACTCCTTGGAGCATGCGCCACCCCGGGGGCACCGCTAGGAGTGCGCTCGCTCCATGTTTCGTTCTCCTGTGCCCCGGGGGTACAAAACACAGTGCATTCGAGACACGCTTCCGCAAACAAGGTGGCCCGGGTCGCGGCGGTGATCTTCCCCTGCAGAAACTTGGAAAGCGATTGTGCAGCGCGGGTAACAAATCAGGCAAAGCGCTCCTCCGGCACTTCGGCAGAAAGTGAAAGTGCTTCCTCAGGCACTCTACTGCAAGGGTGAGGTGCTCCTCATGTGCTTCTGCACTGCAATTCCAAAGAGGGAATGGGCACAGCACCCAGGCTCTGGGGACATGAAGCACCACACGGCGGTAGGGCCCAGCAGCAGGCCAGCACAAAGGGGATGCAGACAGTGGCAGTTCCTCCAAGTGACCCAGCAGGTCACAGGTCAGCACAGCAGCAGCAGTCCAAGGCTGTTCCTCGTGAGCCCCTCTAGCAGCATTCTGTGTCCAGTTACAAACATGGTCAAGTGTCTCAAATTGTGGGGAAAAATCCCCTGTACTTATACTCAGTTTTGCAAAGTTTAGCAAAGAGGGGGAGAGGAGGTTCCAACCAGTTACAACTGGTTCCAGGAGCGTCCCCTCTCTCCTCCAGCACAGGCTCCAGACATCAGTTAAGGTAAACGAGCCCTTTGTGTGAGGCCAGGGCTCAGCCTTTACAGATGCAAGTGTGCCCCGCCTCCCCTTCTCTCAGCCCAGGAAGACCATTCAATATGCAGATGCACCTCTGTGACACCTCCACCCTCTCTGTGTACAGGCTGTCTGAAAAGTATGCACAAAGCCCAACTGTCACTCTGCCCAGACGTGGATTGGAGTCAAGATGCAAAACACCAGAATCATAAGCACAGAGAAAGCTCACTTTCTAGAAGTGAAATTTCTATAATGGTAATAAAAAATCCACCTACACCAGTAAGCAACATTTCTCACTACCATTACAACCATACCAAACATTCCTACGCTACCACTCACAAATCAGACAGTACTCCCTAGACATAAGGCATGGCATTTCCAATGCAATCCTGTGAGAAGGCATCACTCACAGCAGTGAGAAACCAAATAGGCTGTTTGTCACTACCAGGACAGGCCACGCAACTAGGCACATGTTCTGCCTTCTACATACATAGCACCCTGCCCATAGGGATAGCAAGGGCCTACTTTAGGGGTGACTTACATGTAGTAAAAGGGGAGTTCTGGGCCTGGCAAGTAAATTTAGATGCCAGGTCCTTGTGGCAGAAAACTGTGCATGCAGGCCCTGCGTTACAAGGCCTGAGACAGGTTTGAAAGGCTATTTCTGTGGGTGGTGCAAGCAGCGCTGCAGGCCCACTAGTAGCATTTAATTAACAGGCCCTGGGTATAGAGATACCACTGTAAAAGGGACTTACAGGTAAATTAAATGTGCCAATTAGGTGTAAGCCAGTCATACCAACTTTAGAAGGGAGAACACCTGCACCTTAGCACTGATCAGCAGTGATAAAGTGCTTCAGAGTTCCAGAGCCAAGAGCAAGAGGTTAGAAAAAAACAGGAGGGAGGAGGCAAAATTCTGGGGATGAACCCACAAAAAGAGCCAGGTCCAACACACTAACTTACTGAAGGGTGCGAAACAACACTGTATTATTTTTTAAAGGCAGAGCTAGGCCTTCCATGATACAATCAGAAACAAGTGATCATTATTACTGTGTATCAACCAATATTAAGACTACAGCCTGAAAAGTTGATTCTGCAATTATCAATGTTCATAATCTATACTTACATTTTGGCTTGTATATGGGTCCAAAAAGTACCTGAACCTCAACATTTTTTTTGTTTGCCTTGGTTTAACTGGACTACTTTTTCTAATTGTAAATATTGTTGTACTTCTTTGATTAAATATGTCAATGACTGAATGTTGACCTGTATTGGGTGTGAGTATCCTGTCACACTGTACATGTGCTATAAACCTTCTGCCACATTCTAGGACGATCGCTGATAGCTTGCTCAAATAACCTTGTAGAGTGATGTATGGAAATTAAGCCTAAATTAACCAGCAACGGGAGGGATACTAAGATTAAAGAGAAATGTACTCTTTTGAATAAATATGGATCCTAAATTATGTACTTTCTTATTGATTAATCTGTATTTTGAACATTTTGATTTGGAATTTTAATGTCATGCAGCTCTCTTTTATTCCCAACTAATAATTATATGTTCCTGCTTCACTTATCTTCTTTAACCTAACTGGTATACTAAATTTCGCCCCTAGAAGATGTGGTAAACAGTACTATAATATGTTCTTGAAATAGCTCTAGATATGAATAAGAAAAAAGATTTGTTCTGTCAGAGTCATCTCTGAGTTATTTTGATTGTCATACATTCTAAAAGACGACACTGGTGTGACTAAGAATGACAACACTGTCAATTATTATGAATTACTTAGTGTAATTTCAGTTAATTGGCAACAGTTTCTAGAATTGTCAGTTTACTTCTCTTGATGGAAATTGTGGGTAAATACATGATTTGCGATGCCAGTGGAAAATAATAATACTTGAATTAGAGCATGCAATCTGAAACATTTGAAGGGTCAAGATACTGACTAGGCCTGGGTGAAATTTTAATTACCCTGGAGTAATTTCAGTAATTTGGCAATACTTTTGTGGTGTGAATTTATAAAAAATACTGAGTTACACCAGCTTGAGTAATTTCAGAGCTATTTGGGGCAAAAATCCTACTGCAGGAGCATAGGAACTATAAACTAAGAAAGAGTGAAAGGCTGATGGCTACTGCTGTTCATGTCCTGCAGCACGGCATGGCACCAGCTTTCTCTACTGAAGAAGGTGAAAATATTACTCCCAGAAAATTACTTCAAAACTGCTGTTCAAGCTCAAGTACTCTGGCATTTGGAAGGCAGAAACACCATGCTTGATGGCATTTCAGATTCTACACTGATCACTATTAAGGGAAGCCTGCACTCTAAAGCATGTCCTACCTGGGGCTTGAAGAAATATGATTAAAGCCAGCCTGATGAAACTCTACTGGCTTCCCTTGCCGGCCCGTAGCATCTTCAAAACCAGCTGCATCATTTACAAAGCCATCAGACCTGCACCTCTGCTTCTTGGGCTGATAAGGTAACCATCTCTTGTAGCTAACAGAACACCTACAGTCAGGACATCATTATTCCAGAGGCAAAGAAGTATAAAAAACAAAAAAAGAAGGCAACAGGTATTTTACTTTTATGCAACCAGGATCTTAAACAACATAGCCCTACCAATCAGGACTGCCACAACCCTGCCCTAGCCCAGGAAAGAGGGAAAGGTGCACCGCTAAGTCCTGACGCAGTCCACAAGCAAGACACCTCTCTATTCACTTGTTGAATATGTCTTTGCCCTTGATTCTGTACTGTGCGTTGTTGCCTTTTGCTTGGTTCATGCTGTAAATGTACATACATACATATAATCACACACATTCCTCATCAACAGCTGTAAGACAGCATTCCACACCAACAAGTTTATCCAACACAGCCTTACCAAACTCACCTTTAACAACTGTATGAGACTGTGGTATCTCTCACTTGACTTGGAGAGAAATTCTACCTGAATTTGTTCACTGGGGTGCTAGCTTAGCTCACCTGTGATGTCTATACACTGGGCTCAAGGCCTAAATAAACAAGTGAAGATATTAATTATCCTATTTAGTGACATAAGAGATGAGCTCTTGTG
This sequence comes from Pleurodeles waltl, assembly GCF_031143425.1. Classification (NCBI taxonomy): domain Eukaryota; kingdom Metazoa; phylum Chordata; class Amphibia; order Caudata; family Salamandridae; genus Pleurodeles; species Pleurodeles waltl. The sequence continues at coordinate 526,536,151 of NC_090447.1, read as the reverse complement.
AATGTTTCCATTCACCACTGATCACCATCTCAAGAACAGACATCAGAGGAAGTAATATCGCAGGACGTCACAATCATAAAACAAATTTCTAAATAAAAGGAATGGACATATTGTAGCACTTTATTGAGTTGTCACATAATAATCTAAACCTGAAGAGACAAAGCAATCCACACATCTCCAGCAGCAGCTCCTCTGCTAAAGCGGAGGAGCAACGCCCTGCTGGATTTCCTAAAAAGGAAAAATAAAATGATAATAACGTACATTACATTATTATCATTTTATTTTTCCTTGTAGTAAGGGGCAGGTGGGACTGGGTTGGAGAGAGGGGTCCGGAAGAGGGCTATGTGCACACAGAAGCCACTAGACACCAGGGATTTATTATTTTTGCAACAATTTCAAGCAAGGACAGAGATCCCTTAGGCAAGGGTCGCTCCCCTGGGGGGGGAATTTATTTTAGGCCATTTCTGCATTTCTGCCCCCTTTGGGGGCAGAAACACTACGCACCAGGGATTTTAATTTTTTAAAATATGTTTACAGATGGGACGCGACCCATTAGGTAAGGGTTGCTCCCCTTGGGGGGCAAATTTATTTTAGGCCATTTCTGCCCCCTTGGGGAAAGATCGGCCTATTTCTCTGAGGCCAATCTGCCCCGGGCGAGGGGTGGGGGAGACAGAAACCACTTAGGCACCAAGGATTGTTGTGTGTGTATGTGCGTGTTTTGTTTGGGGGGGCAGTCCCTTGGGCAAGCGTCACTTCCCATGGGGACACATGACAGTTTGCCATATCTGACCCCCTTAGGGGCAGATCGGCATATTCCCAAAAGCCCCATCTGCCCCCAAGGGGGGCAGAAAGCACACCAGAGACCAGGGAAGATTTTTTTTTTAAAAAGAGGGTGGGGGTATGACCATACACCTACCCCAAATAAATGGGGCCAAAGTTGTTCTGCCCACTGGTGGGCAGATGGGACAATTACCCCCAATTCACTCCCGGGGGGCAGAAAACCTACTAGATGCCAGGAAATTTGAAAAAAAAATAGTGGGGTGGTGGCTATCAACCAGTATGGGCATGGTGATGCCCCCACCCCAACGAAGGGGATAACAGTCTTTCAGCTCTCCCCTTCACACTAAAACATCTTATCCCACGGCAAGCAACAGGACATTCAATTATTTTGTGTTTTGGTTTTACATCTGGGCCACGAGAACTTGTGTAGCTCTCAAAATCATCCCACTTGGAATGGTGAAGGCTGCACTTTTTGGATTTTGAGACGCTGACATGTAGAAAAATCCACAAAACCTAGACACAGCTCAAACCTAAACATCTGGGTGAGTCCAGAGTGGTGTGCTTAGCATGCACCATTTTCTTACCCACAATGCCCTGCAAACCTCCAGCTTTGCTGGAAATCACTAATTTTTCCACATTTTTGTGATGGAACCTTCTGGAATCTGCCAGAATCCACAAAATTCCTACCACCCAACATTGTCTCATCTATAACTTCTGCCCAACTTGTCAGCCTGAAAATGTTTTTTTTCAAACTGCCCTTTTGGACCCGTTTTGGTTCCCCCTCAATTTCAACATGTTTTTGGCTCTTCCCTGTCACAGGCACTTGGCCCACCAACACAAGTGAGTTATCATTTTTACCGGGAGACTGAGGGGAATGTTAGATGATAGGAAATTTGTCCTGGTGCAGTGATCCCACACAGAAATGTGGGAAAAATATCATTATTTAGCTAAATTTGAGGTTTGGTGAGGATTCTGGGTAACAAAGCACTGGGGGATCCATGCAAGTCACACCTCCCTGGACTCCCTCGGGTGTCTAGTTTTCAGAAACGCTTGGGTTTGGTAGGTTTCCCTATATGGCTGCTGAGCCCAGGACCAAAACGCAAGTGCCCCCGCCAAAACAGGTAGTTTTGTATTTGATAATTTTGATGTGTCCACATAGTGTTTTGGGGCATTTCCTTTCGCGGGCACTAGGCCTACCCACACAGGTGAGGTACCATTTTTATCGGGAGACTTGGAGGAACCCTGGGTGAAAGGAGATTTGTGGCTCCTTTCAGATTCCAGAACTTTCTATCACCGAAATGTGAGGAAAAGGTGTTTTTTGAGCCAAATTTTAAGGTTTGCAAAGGATTCTGGGTAACAGAACCTAGTGAGAGCCCCACAAGTCATCCCATCCTGGATTCCCCTATGTGTTTAGTTTAAAAAAATGCACAGGTATGATAGGTTTCCCTAAGTGCCGGCTGAGCTAGAGGCCAAAATCCACAGCTTGGCACTTTGCAAAAAACAGCTCTGTTTTCTTTGGGAAAATGTGATGTATCCATGTTGTGTTTTGGGGCATTTCCTGTTGCGAGCACTAGGCCTACCCACACAAGTGAGGTACAATTTTTATCGGGAAACTTGGGGTAACGCTGGGTGGAAAGAAATGTGTGGCTTCTCTCAGATTCCAGAACTTTCTTTCACCGAAATATGAGGAAAAAGTGTTTTTTTGGCCAAATTTTGATGTTTGCAAAGGATTCTGGGTAACAGAACCTGGGGAGAGCCCCACAAGTCACCCCATCTTGCATTCCCCTAGCTGTCTAGTTTAAAAAAATGCACAGGTGTGGTAGGTTTCCTTAAGTGCCGCATGAGCTAGACGCCAAAATCCACAGCTAGGCACTTTCCAAAAAACAGCTCTGTTTTCTTTGGGAAAATGTGATGTGTCCATGTTGTGTTTTGGGGCATTTCCTGTCGCGAGCACTAGGCCTACCCACGCAAGTGAGGTACCATTGTTATCGGGAGACTTGGGGGAATGCTGGGTAGAAGGAAATGTGTGGCTCCTCTCAGATTCCAGAACTTTCTGTCACTGGAATATAAATATAAGGAAAAAGTGTTTTTTGCCAAATTTTGAGGTTTGCAAAGGATTCTGGGTAACAAAACCTGGTGAGAGCCCCACAACTCACCCCATCTTGGATTCCCCTAGGTGTCTAGTTTTAAAAAATGGACAGGTTTGGTAGGTGTGCCTAGGTACCAGCTGAGCTAGAGGCCAAAATCTACAGCTAGGCACTTTGCAAAAAACACGTCAGATTTCAATGTAAAAATGTGATGTGTCCATGTTGTGTTTTCTGTTGCGAGCATTAGGCCTACTCACCCCAGTGAGGTACCATTTTTATCTGGAGACTTAGGGGAACATAGAATAGCAAAAGTGTTATTGCCCCTTGTCTTTCTCTACATTTTTTCCTTCCAAATGAAAGACAGTGTGTAAAAAAGACGTCTATTTCAGAAATGCCCTGTAACTCACATGCTAGTATGGGCACCCCAAAATTCAGAGATGTGCAAATAACCACTGCTTCTCAACACCTTATCTTGTGCCCATTTTGGAAATACAAAGGTTTTCTTGATACCTATTTTTCACTCTTGGGATTTCAGCAAATGAATTGCTGTATACCGGTATAGAATAAAACCCATTGCAAGGTGCAGCTCATTTATTGGCTATGGGTACCTAGGGTTCTTGATAAACCTACAAGCCCTATATATCCCTGCAACCAGGAGAGTCCAGCAGACGTAAGGGTATATTGCTTTCACAAATCTGACATCGCAGGAAAAAGTTACAGAGTAAAACATGGAAAAAAATTGCAGTTTTTTTAACCTCAATTTCAATATATTTTTATTTCAGCTGTTATTTTCTGCTGGAAAACCTTGTAGGACAACACAAATTACCCCTTGCTGAATTCAGAATTTTTGTCTACTTTTCAGAAATGTTTAGCTTTCTGGGATCCAGCATTGGTTTCACACCCATTTCTGTCACTAACTGGAAGTAGGCTAAAAGCACAAAAATCGTAAAAATGGGATAGGTCCCAGTAAAATGCCAAAATTGTGTTGAAAAATTGAGTTTTCTGCCTGTTCCTGAAAAACTGGGAAGATGGTGATTTTAGCACCACAAACCCTTTGTTGATGCCATTTTCAGGGAAAAATCCACGAGCCTTCTTCTGCATCCCTTTTTCCTTTTTTTGTTTAAAAAACGAAATTTACGCTGTATTTTTGCTAATTTCTTTGTCTTCTTCAGGGGAAACCACAAACTCTGGGTACCTCTAGAATCCCTAGGATGCTGGAAAAAAAGGATGAAAATTTGGCGTGGTTAGCTTGTGTGGACAAAAAGTTATGAGGGCCTAAGCCCGAACTGCCCCAAATAGCCAAAAAAAGGCCTGGCACATGAGGGGGAAAAGGCAGCGAAGGGGTGAAATAGAAAGGAAAAATAAATATTACTCTATGATTACATATTTTACTTCTCTTTTTAATTTAAAAACGAATGTAACTTTTTTTAAATAACAAAATTAATTTAAAATGATTCTATATATATAACTTTTAATACATAATAAACAGATTTAAACAATGTAATGATAGGTGGGTTTTTTAAATAAATCTTTAATAAAGTAATCTTCAGTTAATGTAATATGCTTGAATAAATTAAATTGTTATTTCAAAGTTGAGTTAAAAGTGCAGTATCCATTCTTTAAAATGTGTCTTACATGTTAAATAAACACACACAAATAATTTACAGTAAGAGTTGACATAAAAATATGGTTTCTATTTTTTGAACTTTAATACATTTTTATTATTTTTGCTATGCTTTATTATAGGCAGATATCTGTCCCAAATGTGGAGCTCTCCTTCAAGTGTGCAAAACCTAAAATACAGGTGCAAATTTACTAGAGGTGTAACTTTATGTTCGTATGTAATGTTTTTTCAAACTCCAATCCCTATTTACGGTGGTGGGGAAATGTAAGTCTACACTTCGAAATGGTGATTAGCAAAAAGTAGTAAAGTTACTACAATGGGTAAGAGTACATTTACATATGTAGATTTACTCATGTAATGTTACTTTTGTGAGAGGAGCCCCACTAAAAGAATAATATCTCTAAGGAGAGTGTAGAATACATATGTCCCTCTTAAAATTCCACTACTACACTAGAACTGCAGTACTAGCAAAAACACATTGAGCCCACTAGGGTATTTTGGAAAACATCTAAAGGTGTCCAAACAATACGTGGTGAGACTAGGCAACCTTGTAGTAAAAACATGACTATCAAGCAAAGGCAATCACATATCAGTTTGGTGGGATAATCTCCTGAAGAGCATGCAAAATTGCAGAATATCCTCCACCTTCAGGCAAATTTAACTGTGGAGCAATGATCCACCAGAATCAATCATTGCAATATCAAATCATTTTTATCCCACAGCACCGTCATCTCATGTATGAATGCATATATGTTATATTTGTAAAGTGTGTGAACCTAGCCAAGAAGGTAACATTTGTGTACAGGGTCAAAGACAAACAGAGTCAATAACTGATGGGAGAGGTATTTGGTTATTTGATTTTTACTGCATTGGGATGTAGTGTTCTTTGAAGAGGCGTGGCTTTAGCTCTTTCCTAAATTGGAGCAGTATTGAGGCAGTCCCAATGGTTACAATAGTGTTGTTCCAGATACAGTCTGCAGTGATGGAAAATGCCTGATGCTTTGTATTTTTTTACACTTCTTAGTCTCCAGTCTTGTAATAAACTGGTTTCACGTGAGGCACGAGCTACCAGAGATGGTGAGCTTGTCACAATGAAAAGCGGAAGTGCTGTACATAATTCTTTTTAAATGATGCAGCTGGTTTTGAAGCTCCGATAGGCTGGCAAGAGGAGCTAATTGAGTTCCATCAGCACCCTATTCCTGCTCATAGTACGCAGCTTGCAGACAGCAGCACCATCATTCATAACTTCACCATCTCCTTTCCACTCTTCGTACCTGCCTCTTAGCCTAGGGCCCAAAGTTACAGCCACATATCCTACCCCCACACCATTATTTATTTCTCAGAAAAGAGCAAAGTGCCAGAGTTTTCTCAGCCCCAGGCAGAGAAGTGTGGATACGCCCCATTACACCCCTGCACACACACTAATGCACTTACATTACCAAATCCAATGGCAATTTCACCTAGAATAAATCACATGTATATTTCACACTTGAGGGATTAACTAAGCTTAAAACTCACTCAAGTGAAAATATTTCAAAACAAATGTTATACCCTTGACTAGAATACTTAGACCGTGCACTTATTATTGTTACTCAATAAACAAATACATTGCTTGTATCTTTTATCAACATTTTGTGTTCAATTTTCTTCATAGCAGTACAAGCAGCAATTCTCATTGAAGATATTATCATAGACAAGAATGCACAAGACATGGCAGAAACTGATACCCACACCATCAACTTTGTTTTCCCATTCCTACCCTACATGGTGGCACCAAGGCAATAATGATCCTCGCACTAGCTAGTGAATGCTTCAGTCTAAAAATGAGACATGCTGGGGACAGCTTTATGTGCTTCTACCGACAACACTTGGTGTAGTGAATGGGGCCCTCTAATCTTATGCTACTTTCCATACCCTGATTCCAACCTCTCACTGAGGGCCTTCCCTCAGTCCACTGGTGTTGAGATGAATCTCGTTACGCCACAACTATACCAAAGTTAATCAAAGTTTTACTGACATTGTCATCTCCAATTTATACACAACCCCCAACAAAGCCAATTTTGGGGATAGAGTGATTGCCCATCCTAGAACTTGTAGATCACCCCTGCAGCTTCTGACCAGAACTTCATATGACCTGATATCCCCACATCAGGTATAGATATCGCCTTATGTGTTATAGCATTATATACAGAGAGGCGAGTGATTCCGCTGCATACAGCACTGGCAAATCCAAGTACAGCACAAACTATGCGAACAGTTGACTTGGATCAGTTTATACCTAGCGGAGACAGCATTCTCCCTGTGTGCCGTAAGGGCCTTCCCCTTTCCTTCGCTGAGCACATCACTGGGCCAGGATTCCTTGCCCTTTTGAGCTATAGGAATGTATCATTTGAGTCATTAGAGCTTCATTTGTATTTGAGACATTTTTTGCACATTCTAAACAGCCTATCATAAGCTTAGCCCCGAATGGGCTTTGACCCTGGGGTGTGCCCACTCCTCAGCTATGGGGTAGGGCATATCTCAGACATGGATAATTATAGGATTAACTCTTGGGTAGCTAGAACTCTTTCTGCAAGTCCACATAAGCCACCATGAGGGTGTTGCGAACAACATCCCTCTCCCAAGTATTGCCAATGTAATCCCAGCCTAAGAATCCCTCTAGGACCATGATCGGCTGTAACCACTTTTCTAGTAATATGGTAGTTTCTTTTCTTGTGTGGCCCTGCCTACTCAGGCTTTCTTAGTAGTTCTTGCAATGCTATAATTTGTAGGGGGAGTAGAGAGCCAAGAGGATTGGAAAAACGTAACCCTCATAATCCATCTGTGTTGTGGAATATAAGCAGCCCTCACACCCCATCAGAAGATGATTTACATTTTGCTATGGAAACCCCCCACTAGGTACACCACCAACCCAGAAGAAAGGCTACCAAGAGGGTGAATTCCTTGAGGAATTCCTAGAGAATCCTAAATGGGTAACTTTGGCGGATATATAGAGCCCTAAACTATTTATCAAGAATCTTTATTGTATTTTTGGCAATAAGGCAATACACTGTGACGAGAGAGCCAACAGTTATTAATATTGACAAATCTTTTAAATGTTCAAGGTAGCAGGGCCATCCAGCCTGGCCCTGTGACCAGTATTTCTATATTCAACAAAGCAAAGAAAATTAACAAACAAAGTAAGAACAATAACAATAGATCCACTGGATACCTGCGTAGGGAGCTCCTGTGCTGCTAGCCGCGTAGGGAGCTCCGGTCATGCTCCGCTGCTGAATCGGTGACGACTGCCGAGGGCATTCGAGGTAGGGCGCACTGCAGTAAGCAGAAGTTTTTGGCTTTCTCCTCCCCAAAGAATGACACGGTGCCATCCCCTCACCACAATGTAGGTCCTGAGATGTGCAGAGCTTGCAGGACCCACCTGTAACAGTGGTGGTCTCTAGTTGACTCCAGAAACTTTTCGGCAACAATGCACAGTCTTTCTCCTCCTGCAAGGCGCATCGTTAACAGCCCACAACCTGGGCCTTGACTTCAAGGATAGGACCGCAGGTTTAAGGCAGGTGTTTTCCAAGCTGGGTGAGTGGGTTATACCCTCCGCACTTACACAACTTGAATACAGGTACTGGTCACTCTAAGGATTGGTGGGTGAGTGGATATGCCCCTGGAATCCCTAGCACTTTAAGGAGGATAGACTGCTAAGTATGACTGGCATTAATGTACCCACAAGACTCAGTATAGGCGTGAGGGGAGTGCGAAAGTGAAAGAAGGGGGAGGGAAGGACTGAAGGAGGTCATAGTGATCTGGATATACACTGCTGGTGTAGCAAGGGTTGTCCGCAGATTTATTTTGTTTTTGGTGCATGACCCAGCGATAAGCAATAGGCATCTCGCTGGGTGGAGGTGACAGTTGAGTTGTCAGGGAAGCGGCCTGCATAGTCACGGGTGCAGCTTGTGACCCTCAAGGAGAACACCCGGTGTGGTTATTGAACCCTGATGAAGTGGATAACGCATGACTCCCAGGTTAAGGTGCGCACCTCCACAAAATCAACACATAATTTTAAACAATGGCATCATATTTCTCACGATAAGGACTCAGGGTCTCGCTCCACATGGCCGAAACGCATGCTATGGACATTTAAAGATTAAAGGTCCCCCTCAGCAGCCTGGAGAAGGAAGATGAGACGGAGGTATTTAATGGCTGTAAACTTGATAGCTCTAAACTTGATGGTGTAAAAACAACTGCAAATTGTGTGGGGGGAAACACCCCCTCTTGTTCATAACCGCATAATAGAGGAAATGGGAGGGGGGAATATGTCTTAATAGCTCTTTCCAAGCAATGCAGTGGCAATCATATTTCCTGTTCACGCTGGATGGCTATGAGGACTCTACAAAGGAGTTAGCTCTTGTTAAGAACCAGACTAGATGCAACTCAGTACCTTGCATACGGAATTCAATGTTGGACCCCTGACCTGAGGTGAATATTGACATTCCCTCTATGCTTGCACCTACTATGTTCTCACCTGCACTGCTGGAAGACCAGCTGATAAAGCACAAGATGTTGACATCAGCTCCCCCTCCTTCCGGGTATCCTTCACCCACCTCACAAGCTGAAGAGGCAGATTAAAGAACGATTCTGCAACTGAAGTCCTTCATCAAATTCTGAGTGAAATTAAAGCAAAGAAAGTCTCACAAGAGGTAGCGAATAAAAAAACAGAACAGTTAACCTTAATTGATGATAACATACAGCAGTTTACCACATGCCCTACTGAGGCTGAACAGCGCATATCGGAGATGGCAGCACCCAGCTGGACACCTCAGTGGTTAAGTTCCAAGTGGAGCTGACTGATTTACAGATACAAATCGATGATGCTGAAACTAGATCGTGCCACTCAAATCTTAGGTTCACGGGGGAACTCGAAGGGCACGAGAATGGGCAGATACCTGCAGACTTAACTTCAGACCTCATATTTAAGCACGTCTACTCAGAAGCAGCAGCTCAAAAACTGGCTCTTACTATCATGTGGGCCAACAGAGTACCCGCGGTTCAGTCACCTACTGCCAAATATCCATGGACAATACTGGTAAACTTTGGAGACTATCGTATTAAAGAACAGATCATCTCTAGAGCAATTAAAGCCAAACTTTTTCAAATTCCGGGGGATTTCTTCTTTAATTTTTTTTTCTGATATGGCTGCTCTTTCAGCCCGTCGTCGACCAGAATTTAAGGTTCTGATCAAGGATTTTTAAAATGTTGGTGCCCCAGCAGGCATCGTGCAACAAGCAGGACCCAAAGTTCTCTTTAAGGGACAGTAGTATATTTTCTATTCTGTGGTGCACGCAAGAGACTTTCTGTACTCAATCCAGCAGTGGCATGGAGGAGGGGAAGTTAGATGATTGGGTGGAGGGGTGGCCATAATTTCTGGTAATTCAGCATATGATACACTGTCTTTTTTTTTTCTTAGCAAGAAACCCTTGATGGCCCTAGGCAGTATTTAGTGCCATAACAACGCACTACATCAGGGGATGGGGTAGCGGCGGGGAGCAAGAAAGGGAGTGGGGGAGAAGGCACAGAGTGGGGGCAGGAGGCTGTGTTTCTCCTGGTTGGGAAGGATCCTATGACGGGTTGGGCTCCAGGGTGGCCAAGAGGGTCGGGAGTAGGGTGGGGGTTTGTCAGGGTTGATGGTGGAAGGGGGGTATGGGTGAGGGAGGTATAGGGGTATGAAAATGTTGAATATATGCAGCAGGATCTCTGCAGTGCCTTACACTCAAGGTAATGTCTTGTAATAATTTGAAGATCATTTAATGTAATGTCAACGGTTTGAATAATAGACTAAAATGGCAGTGTATATTGGCATGACTTAGATCATTAGCTGCTGAAATAATTTTTGTACAAGAAACACACCTAAAAGACAAAGGACATAAACTGCGCATACCAGTGTATATCCAATATATTAGTACTTTGCCTCCTCTCAGGCGGCAGACCGTGGCATAGCAATACGGATTGCACACTCAGTTCAGGCTGAAGTACTAGGGGTAGTGCGAGATCCTGCAGCCAGATGGATTTGGGTTAGAGCTACAATTCGTAATCAAATTTATAATTTCATAAGCTACGATGGCCCTATTGGGGATTCACCCTCTTCTTTGGAAGAACTTCACTCTGCACTTCAACAAGAGTCAGAATACTTGGCAATTGGGAATGATTTTAACCTAGTTCAGAATATGGCCCTTGATACATCACGATTAAATAAGCATCAGAACAAGCCCAAGTCAATTTGCGCTTTATCTACCCTGATTCGGGATTATGCTTTAATAGACCCTTGCCATGCAGAGGATATATCAGTTCAACAATACACGTCACTCTAAGCATTATGGAACCGCTTCATGTATAGACTTTTTCTAGTGTCTCACGTACTTACATGAGCTCTCTGAAGTAGCTAATGCTTTTTCAGACCACTCATTACTCATTTTGGATTTGAGGCTTCATTAGCTGAGTCATTTCCTCCAAGAGTTAGATATAATTTTAATCAAGTGTTGCTCAGAGACGAATCCTGCGTTACACGGATGAGGGGCAGCGTAGAGGAAGTTTCAATTCTTAATCTCGATACCGCCTCCGATTTTTCGATATGGGGAGTCCTTCGAGCTTTCTTTAGAAAGCAGGGTATTTCTATCAGGCAACTCTGAAAAAGGAGGAAAAGACCCAGTGCTCTCACTTACAAGGGAGACTAGACGCTGCATTAGAAACGTATGCGTTGGTTCCCAGAAAGCATAGACAGGCAGAGCTGACTCAAGATAACTCTTCTAAAGAAATACTGAACCATACTTCTTTTCACCAGAAAATATATAAGGAAGGTGAATTTACTGGGAAATATTTAGCTTGACCAACCAAACGTAGAGCTAATACCAATACTGTTAAAATGATTCATGATCCCCAGAACAGTGTGATCTATTCACAGCTGCCCGAAACTGCCCAGATTTTTTAAAACCATTATACGAGAATATCCTCTGAGTAGGCAGAACCCTTCACTAGAGACCATTGAAGCATGGTTGAAGGATAAAAAATCCAACTTTGATGTCGAGATTAAGCGAGTGCATAACTGCTCCCACAACTATTGCTTAAATACAACAGGGAATGAAGCATCCCCCAACGATGAAGCTGTCAGCAAACACGATATACCAGCTGAAGCTCATAAGACTTTCTCCCTGCAGTTAGCACCATTTCTTATTTGTCTTTTCAATCAGATTATGCAAGGGCGCCCCATTCCTAGCACTTTACAGAGTCTGAAGTCGTGAGTTTTTAAAAAAAGACGAGTCTGAATCTGCAAAATAGACCCCAGCTCGTACCGCCCCACTAGCCTTCTTAACAGTGATTATAGACTATTTGCCAAGATTATCACAAAGAGGATTACGTCAGTAGCGCAGCCAATCACACACAGGGATTCTGAGTGCTTACTTTCCTGGGCGGGATGTTTCAAGTAACACTAATTGTCTGGTGCAAACAATAGATTTCTTTTTCAATCAGAAAATTCCGGCAGTGGCTGTGATGCTCGATGTGGAAAAGGTTTTCATTCGGTAGAATGAGAAATTCTCTAAGCGACTCTATGCAAATTTGAATTCTCACAGAGCTTTACTCATTTGGAAAAAGCCTTATAGTCAGGGTCCAAAGCCACCATCATAGTAAATAACATATCAGCAGGGGAGATATTAATAAAATGCGGCACTCAGCAGGGATGCCCTAGGCACCCGCTTTATTTGCTTTGTTTATAGAGCCACTACAGTGCGCCATTTGTCAAGACCAGACTATTAACCCTCCAATGATAAGAGGACCCAAACTCAAATTATATGCAGATGACATGGGGCTATTACCGAGTAATCGGTGGCTACAAAATCAACCAGACAAAATCAGACGCTCTCCTATTTAATTGTAACTCCACAGTTCTTCCCTCAGTTATACCTTCAGCGGACAGGGAGCCCAATTGGTATCTGGGCATCTGCGTTTTGTAATCAATATTCACTAAATTCTGCTCCCCTATTAGCTAAGGTTCGGTTATTAACGTAGCAATGGGAAAAGTTTCCTCTCAACAATTATAGGCCCCATTTTGCTTATAAAAATGAGCATACTTTTTATTTTTGCTCGCTTTCATAAATGTACTGATCAAAATACCTAGATAATTTTATGAGGCCACAGATACAGAGATCAGTGAAATTGTTTGGCAAAGGAAACAACCATGCTTAAAACTACCGACTTCACAGTTATCTCAGGATACTTCCATGCAACTCTTTTAAACTGGCTCACTTCAGTATATGATAATTATTATTTGCGCATCATGGTAAAATAATCTAACATTGATCTCTTCTCATTAGTACAAATTCCCAGTTTGCCAAACAGAACATGTTATCTAACTCAAGAATAGTGATGGATCGTTTTTAATTTCATTTGATAAGAATGTAAAATTCCTTGGTTCCATCCACATATAAAACTTGACTCTAGTTGTGTGCTGGGTTTGAGTCTCCCTGGTCTATACTTCACTGCTGGAAATAATTGGGTTTTATAAAATGTAAGGGTTTTTATTGTAATAATAGTTTTATCCCATGGCCTGCGTTTAGGCAAGGGAAACCTTTCATTAGTTTCACACTTGTTTTAGCTATACTCAAATACAACATTTATGCTCAGGTTACCCCAAGCATTTAAATGAAGTAATGGATAAAATTGTCCGGTCTTTTATTTATCTCTCCTTTAGCAGGGGCTGGGAACTGATATAGAATGTTACTTCTAAATCTTGGGCCAAATATTCTCCTCAATTATATAAGTAAAATCGCCACGACCACAGAATGCATTGTCACGTTAGCACAATGGCTGTGTCTTAATCAGATCAGTATGGCAGCTATCCGGCGAAGCCAATTACAAGCGAATGGCTTTTTATTGTAGGTGGATGATTTATTATACTCCAGAGAAAATTAACATGAAGTATATAGGAACCCAAGTTCATTGCTTTAGATGTAGAGCCGTGGGTGGGAGCTGACTTCATATGATGTTCACCAGCCCCAAATTGTTCTTATTCTGGTCCAGACAGATTTTTTTCCGAGTTGGGAAATTGGATGGGGTTAAAGCTAGTTCCCAAAACATCAGGTGCTCTTTTTGGTATACCGTCTATGCCAAATAATCTTTCCACCAAGCAAATACAGTTCTGCTTCATTGCTTCTTTAGAGGCTAAGTCATGTATTTTGGCCAACTGGAAGTCGTCCGCTGCACCCACTACTGAGAAGTGGCAAAATAAAATGAGGAAGGTTATGCACCATGAGAACCTTTATGCCAACCAGTAAATCGATTATAAGGAATTTAGCAGAATTGGGGTATGTTAGAGGATCGAAGCTAGTGGATAACAGATGCAGAAGTGATAACATGTATTGAAGGGGAATGCTGATATGCTTTTTCAATATATGAATTGTAATGTTATGTTATGATTACGACGAAAGAAATTATTAAGCGATGTAAAATCATGGGTGTTCAGTTAAGACAAAGTGTACCCGCTGCTATTAAAATAAATTACAAGAAAAACAATAGATCCACTGATAGCACCACATTGTTTAGTGATCTGGAAAAAGTAATAGAAGAAATTGCACCACTCATCCCAACCCACCTACCCCCACCCACTCTGAAACGTACTCAAGCTTCAGCCTCCGACGACCTTCCCTGTTGGGGACACAGCTCTAGCAATATCTCACAGTATTCCACCCACCCTTCCCAGATTGTGTAGTATTTCTTGGGACAGCCCGAGCTATATAAATAGGACATTCCAACCCTAAACAGCAGTATAATGTCCCCTTCCAGACTCCAGCGAGGGAGCCAGAGCTTACTTCCATGTCCCTGCAACATCAGGTTTAGCTACAGAAAGACCCAGCCATAGCAGGGCCCGCTGATATCTGTTCCCATCTATGCAATCGGAGATTGTGCAGCAGGGCACAATGTGGGGTCCGCGGCAGGGTCAAGCCCAACACCCTTTCTAGGCAATCAAAGACCAGAGTCCAAAAGGGGGCCAGAACCGCAGAGCTCCAGACTGTATGCACGAAGTCCCCTGTCTGTTGGCCAGGGCCTAAACCCAAACCTTGACCTCAATGTCAAGAAGAGAGATCAGCCACTATGATTCACAGCATTCTGGTGGCTGGTGAAGCTTTAACTTGACCACAATGCCAGCTGTTCTAATATTCAGGGGCAATAATTTGCCCCTCAGAGCCTCCCGGAAGACTCTTAACAAATGAGGGCCCGTGAGCGCCCAAGTGGCCATGTAGAACTTGGCCAGGAAATCATCAAGTCCAGGCGACATCCCCAGTTGGAGCTGCATCAACACCGCCACCCCCCAGTTCATCTGTTGTGATGTCTAGTTCCAGGGAGTCTCTGTCCTGCTCTGAGAGGGCACGGGAAGGAAAATACAAATGTCTCTACATCAGATGAACTCTCTGTGTCATGGCAAGAGTATAGTGCGCCATGGTAGGCCGCGAAGGCTTCGGAGACAAGCCGCTCACCAGCGACACATTCGCCTTGGGCGTTTAAGACATATGGAAGTGGAAGATGTAACGGAGCAGAGCCAGTTAAGGGTTTTACTAGTTTTTTCCCCCCATAGATAGAAGCAACTCTGGAGTCTCACTTCCAGGTCCTTCACCTCAACATCAGTACAGACAAAGTGGGCTGGCAACAGTTATAAATGAAGCCCTGTGCAGTGGCCTTCCACAGGAGCTTGGGGAGGCAACCAAACCCACCCCACATTATGATGGAGGTACTTGTGGGTAGCATTATGTAGGGCTAACTTGAACTTTGCATTACAAGGGTTCACTGGCTCAAACATCAGCAGGGTGGACCTTCCCTCCCCACCAATGCCACCCACAGTTCAACTGGCGCATGGTCTGACAAGCTGCGTGCCCGGATTTGTGCTTTGCGTATTGAGTCTTGAAAAGGTCTTGTGCCACCCCCCACCAAACAAATGTATAACTCCTGTCAAGGGGTTAGCAGAAATGCCAGGCATCTAGCAAGCCCATTGTATCTATGTAGCCAATGCAGTCTGGAGCAGAGGACCTCCCAAGCCATCAGAAGAGTGGTCTATTTGGGTGTGAGCAACACAATTCATGTCTCCCCCAAGGATCTGGGGGCCCCGTTGAGAAATTCATGAAGCCACTGCGTATGGCCTGTAAAAACGCCTCTGACAAAGGAGGATGGGGGTCATACACATTAATGAGGGAGAAGGGCTTCCCCTGAAGAAGGTCAGCGATCTGGACATAGCATCCTAGGGCATCATGCAAAGTCTGAATGTGGTAGAAAGGGATGTGTCCTTTCATGCATAGGGCTACTTCTCTAGATCCCCTATGGAACTCGGAATGAAATACCTTTGCAAACCCCATTTGTGCCAAGAAAGAGAATTTATTACCTAGAAGGTTTTGTTTCTTCCAGAAGCAGGATACCTGGGCATGCCCTATATGTGTCCCTCAAGATCGCGCCATGCTTATTTTGTCAAGTAGCCCATTGTCATTTCAAGTAAGAAATCATAAGGACCAGGACTTGTCTCCTATATGCAGGTCAACTGCTTATGGGGTCAACGAACAAGCCACATACAAGGTGTAGGCAATAAGTGTGTATGCTGATTATAAGCAAGGCTGTGGGCGTTTTCAGAGAGGTGTAAACAAAAAAGTAACAATTTGGAAGTAAATCTAACCCTAAATCTCCTACACTCCTAACTTATACTTCTAAAACTGGAAGTACCTGTTGTGTATTCGTACAAACCTAATGGGTGTCACCAACTGGGCATACTGGAGTCCAATCTCCCCCCCCCCCAACTGTCTTATGAAGTTTACTCCAATGGAAACCCTATCCATAAACTGTGAAGCACAGGCAGGTAGCCTACAGGTGAGGTAGGAAAGCTAACCTTGTGCCAAGCAATATTGAATGCACGGGAAACACATCATAATCAACAGTCAGCTATAATTACACAAAATAAGCAAGCGGTCACTACACTGCAGAGGCACCATCAAGGAGACATAAAGGCAAGATGGCTCAGGATGATGGGGGTGGAAGAAGCTGGGCTCGGCAGAGGTGGGCAAGGGAACATCACCGCCAGAGGCAGCCCGACTGCCCAGGGTAGCAGCTGGCTCCGATTGTTGAGAGTTCCAAGTGTGACAGGACGTCTGTTGTTGCGGTCTCAATTTGCGTTTGTGCTACAATCTTAAAGAAGACTGCTCTCCTCAAGATCATTATAAGAAGGGAGAATTAGTTAATGCAGTCTAATTCTGGAGTTGAATCATAGTTTCAACAACCTGATGTCTCATGGGCAACGAAACACTGAGTTACGGGAAATCATCAGATATTTACCTAAGCTCAACAAATAGGGGCATCTCCAGATCTTCCCCCTTGATGTCACGTAGAGTTGATTTCAACCAGTTCATTTGAAGGTCTGAGAACACCCCAAAAGTATGAAGAACTTGCATAATGCAGGGAATGAGACTCTGAGTGACTCAAGTAGGTGAGCAAGCAATCTGCATGTTAAGATGCATGTTCGTTACACTTCTGAACCTGACTGAATTTCCTACACCAGAGCGGCAAGGGGTTTGATTGCCAGTGCAAGAACAGGGGTAGTAAGAAGGAGGTCTGTCAAGTCCCCCGTCCTATAGAAAAGTAGTCAGACATGACTCCCTAACTTCACTTCATAGGGTAGCTGCACATTTCTTATGAACAGAGAAGAATCATCAGTGGGCCATTAAATCGAAGGTGACAAATGTATTGTGTGAACCTACCTAGGATGAAGCCACTTGGATATAGATGCACAAAAGGTCTAGTCACCACAGTGAGACAGACCAGTGCCATCTTGCCCTTTCTTTGTAATTGAAATAA
Organism: Pleurodeles waltl; assembly: GCF_031143425.1. Lineage (NCBI taxonomy): Eukaryota > Metazoa > Chordata > Amphibia > Caudata > Salamandridae > Pleurodeles > Pleurodeles waltl. The sequence goes on along the minus strand of NC_090447.1, from coordinate 526,518,790 downwards.
GCCTATAGAATGCACACAACTCAGGGCACCCTTCCTTAGGAATACTGAGATAGGTACTTCATACAAATGAGGTGGAAGGATTCTGCTATTAGTGTATCCCATGTGAGGCCCTGCATGGCTTGTTAAATCTAGATTTATGCATACCAGTACAAATCGCTGTGGTACGTTACTCTGCCCCAGGGAGGCATTCAATAGGGAGAGCATGGGCATTCTTACGCTTCTACTCATGGATTATGGAACATTCCCAGATTTACCAATACGGATAAACCAGGGAATGCATCAAAATGCTACGATTTCCCAGGGGAGGCGCAACACGGAAGAATACCTTTATTTCTCCTCAGTGTTTCCTCCTTTTAAGTGTGCTGCATTCTGCAGCACACCTAGAAAGGAAAATGCCTCTGAGTATTGTGTTTGTGCAGGAAAGTGCCCCTTCCTGCAAAACATAATCCTGCCTACAAAGCAAGGATGCCTGCGCTGGCAGCCAAAAGTGTGAAAGACCAAGGAAAGGACATGCATGTGCTGTATAATGTTAAATACAGCACATTCCTGCCCTCTCCCTTTCATAAAACCTGCTGCACTGTGTGGAAGTTTGATAATCTCTTATATCTATGAAGATAAAAAGAGATTGTTCTGTGACCCTAGAGTTTTCCTGGTGGGGGGGATACTGGGAGCCCGCGAACTGCATGATCAGTAGACAGTTTTATGATAGGTGCAATCTACATAGTTTGGGAGGGAGAGAGGGAGGGGGTTTCTACGTTTCTTTTTCTTTATTATTATATTTTGTGTGCAGAAACATGGCAGTGATGTGTGATACTTGAAAAGTACCATAAACAGGCTACAATGTGAATTTATGTCATAGATGAAGGCTGATTTTGTTGTTTTGCCAAGTTTCTGCTCTTTTACACTGCCAGCTAAGGTGGTTCATTGTACACTTGGAAAAAAAGTTAATAAAAATGTTGTTACGAAAATATATTTCTTTCCTCATTAAAGTTTAATCAATAAGTGGAAATAACGTACATCAAGGTTCCAACAGAAATCCACGAGTCAAGCAAAAAATGTCCAGTTGCACCAGGCTGTGAGTAAAGGTATGCACTCTGGACTAAAGTAGGATACATAACATACGAGCTAACAATACGTTTATTATCATTGTTTCAGAATAACGGGAAAGGCCTTTGCATAAGAGGGCCATTGAACTTGTGATTAACTCAGAGCCTGACACATTGTAAGGCGGCCATCTAGACTGTGCTTGAGTAGGGGCATTCACGGTAACCAGGGCCACTGGAATTATGCAGCTGGAGAGGGTCAAATTATGCACCAGTGTTGAGAAATGTATGCTGAAATAAAAGGTCAAATATGTGGCATAATGCTGCACATTTTATTATAGTATTACTTCATTATTTTGTCATTATTACACATAACACTGTCTGGTCATTGTCTGCAGCTCATTAGTGATAGTTTATCACCCAGATTTAGCAAAAAAGAAAAGAAAGAGGACCAGTCAACATTTGCAAAAGGCTCTCTACTGTTCAGCTTTTTAGTAACGTTTGAACCATTTGAGCTAAAAACTATTGTTTTGTTTGTTCTGCAGATTATGCATCAGATGATGGATTATGTGGTAAATGTGGCAAATGTATGATTATGTGAAGAATGCTGCAGCCGCACAATTGTATAATTCTAGTGGCCCTAACTGTAACAAAAGAAAGATCATATACACTCAAAAATTGAAGTTTGGCCCATCAGGTGGTATATAATTTGTTCATCGGATGCTGTGACAGTCATATTGTGCATCCAGTCTGTATGTGACAGAGGTACTTGCTGTTTCCAACGTCTCAAAAAAGACATTTTGACCATCACCAGTGCTATTTCAACCCATTTCTCTGTATGGCAGTTAATATCAGGAACAATAAGGGTATCATGCAAGAAAATAAGTATGGTGGACGACTGTAAGTTCAAGTCATTAGTGGGAGTCATAATATTCATTACCTGTCGTCAGAGTGTCTGAAGGGGCGTACAGGACCATACCAAACGCATTATGTCTGTTGCACAGGTTAGGTTGGCTGAACACAATCTCTGAGGGTTCCCGTGCCAAATGTGCTAGAGCTTAAAAAAGCTGATTTTCAGTCTCGCCTCCCTAAGGCCACTGCTCTGAATGCCAAGTTGTTCTGCTCAACTGGAGTCAGATTATTCTTTTCCCAATTTATTGTACCATTTCTTCTGCAGGTGTGTGTTCCAAGAGGATGGGACTGAAGCTCTTTCAGTAAATTATGTACATCCCGGAGTTCACCTTTGTGTAAGAGGGTAGATGGTCATGTACCACCAATTTAAGAAGAGGATCCGGTAGAGGTGGCAACGCTTGCTGTAAGCAGTGCTTTAGTTGGAGGTATCGCCACTGTTGCCATGCTTCCAGTTGAAAAGCAGCCTGTATGGCTGCAAAATAATTCAAGCCTGCGTCCTGCAGTAATTGACCCACTGGAAGAATACCCTGGTCCTACCAGGCTTTCCAGTCAATTGTGATAGATGAATTGAATGGATCTGTTTTTACAGATAGGGGCATTGTCATGTAGGAATGCAGGAACATAAATTGCTTGTGTGTCGAGACCCATAACGTGGTTGCTTCCTGGATAACTGGGATTGTTCTGCCCTCCTCTGTTGCTTTAGCAACCTGTCAGTCCAGTTGTTGTATTAAGTCTTTGGAGAATAATGACACCAAATGACGTGCCTTGTAATGGAGAGTCACATCAGGCCGACGTAGTTCCCCACAGGTCGTTTCCACTTCCAGGTGGCTGACTTTAAGATGGGATTTTGGCCATCCCAAACATACTCCTTGGTCAGTCTATGGAGTTAGAATAACAAGTATTTTGGGAGTATCGGTTTCACACATTTCTAGATGACCTTTCCAGTTGCAGGATTAAGATCTGTGCATTCATTTTGTAATATTCATTTGGGATGCCATCTTCCCCAGGGACTTTGCCTGACGGCATGTTTTTAATTGCCTCCTGTATTTCTTCTTCAGTTATATCTGATATCTAGATCATTTGCAGATTCATCAGTAAGACGGGGAACAGGTAAATGTTCAAAGAAGTTAATTTCAGCCTGCAGAGATTCAGCATTGTTACCTGAAGAGTATAGTGTTTTGTATAAAGCAGCAAATTCTTTCATGATTTGCGCCAGAATAATAATTTATTTATTAAAGGTTCTTGTGGCTAGTATAAAGCACTATAAAGCAGTGGGCCTTGGCCTATTTTATTTGTTGATCTAAAAGTCATTGCGCTGCTGCTTCATTCACCTCAATGACTTTTCCGATAAAGATGTCAACATTAGGTTGAGATCGGTCTTAATGTGTGTGAGTCATTTAAAATTGTCTGTGAATGAATTGTGTTGATATTGTTTAGATAAAACACAGATTTGATGTTCCAGTTGTCACCTGTTTTCTGTGATTTGCTTTCAGTAGAGGCTTGTAGGGAGGTGGCGCAGCCTTCATTGGTCAACTTATAGGTGTTTTTTTAGTTTCTCCTTTGCTTGTGAGTCTTTGAATTTCCAGACTATCATTTTCCATCCACTCTGAGACGACCTACGAATTCAGCTCAATCTAACTGCGGGAATGATTCAATAAAACATTGTCAACTATGTTGTATGGAGAAATATTATGAGACAGAGCTCCAGATATCTAGAAATAGTCAATTCCTGTCTCCGTAGTATGCAGATGGTAGTAAAATATACACTGTTTGTCTTTAAAATGAAAGAAACCCTATAGGTCTAAAAGGGCATGGTCTCTGAGTAGATCTTGGAGTTCTATTTTGTCTTTATTTTGGTCCATTTCTGGTGGGCTGATACAGTACAGAATGTGGCCCAGTGTGATGTTCCAGTCCCCTCTTGTCAGGACCGTGATATGGCCCAATTCTACTATTAGACTATTGAATTTAGAGAAGTAGGATATCCATTAAGGTGTAGATACTTCCTGTTATAAGAGAATGTTATATTAGGTTTTTGAAAAGGTGTGTTCTTCCAATGCGATTTGGTCATGTCTTGCAAATGTGGGTTGTCAAGCACTTGTGTAATGATATTGCTGTGCAAGATCTTTTTCCAAAAGCCTTCTGCATACTTGTTTTAGGAGTTTGATATGTTCACCCTTCCCTCTTGTAAAGATTTGAATGTCACTTTGAAACCACCTTACTTGGTACACTATCTCCTTGAATATGATGGCATTGACACAAGTTTGAATCCCCTTAAACTGGAACACATTAAATGGAGTAATAAAAGCTGTTAGGTGATGTGAATCCTTTGACAGGCCTACCTCGTGGTAAATGCTGAGTACATCCATTATAAAAAATGTGGTTACTCCTGTTAATAGTGTGAGTAAGTCATTTATTTTAGGTAATGGATGCCTATCCACAGTGAAGCTGTTGTATAGTGTTCTGGGGTCCACACATAATCTAAGGTCTCCATTATTCTTATTTTTTATGACTACTGGAGAACCCCAGCCAGAGGACTCTGTTTCCTCAATAATATCATCAGTCTGTAGTTTATCCAACAAATTGTGCAGGCCTTTCTGGCCACTGAATAGAACTCCTCTCAGATTTTGCCTGGTAGGTGCAGCTGTGCCATTTAGTTTGATATAGTGTTCAAATGCTTGAAGCTTGCCCATTTTTCACTGGACACTTCTGGAGTCAAATCAAGGACTTATTCTTTCATGTCAATATCTTTGATCACAAACACAAGATCTGCTGCACAAGGTTTCAGGATAATGTGTAGACTGTTCTGATTCGTTCATCCTAAAACATTAGCTGTTTTAAGTGCTAATTGTCAGGACCTAACAACTCTGCCTAGTTTGTCAACATCCTCAGGGGCATTGTCTTAATAATGTACGAGTAGCACCATTGGGTTACTTGTAACATCATTGTACTGTCTGCATTTCAGGAAAGATATTGCCAGTGTTTGACATGTACTTGAAGTTACCAATGCTTGTTGCACTATATAGTTGTTTTCACCAATGCTTGTTGAACACATGTGACTGTGTCAAGTCCTCCTGCTTCTAAATGTGTCAGGTTCACTTGTTTATTGGCTGCCAGGCAACCACACGCCCTCAAGGTCTCCAGGGAGTAGGTGTTTTCAAAACCATAAGTTATGCTGGCTATACATACTCTTGCTGTGGCACATGACTGCTTGGCTTTCTTCCTGTCTGGCAAGGAAAGCCCTCTGCACTCTGGAATTCCCTCCAGGCCCCACCCACTGCCCTCTGGCTGGCAGCAAAGAGCCTCAGCAGAGATCTTCCCGAAAGCACACACTTCTGTCAGCTAAGTGGAGCATTCTATCTGGAATCTGTTTGTGTAGGATTTTATTATGGTTGCTTTATTTTTTTGGGTGAAAGCTGAAAACTGAGACTGATTGCACTCTAGCCTTCCCTCCAGGCCCCACCCACTGCCCTCTGGCTGGCAGCAAAGAGCCTCAGCAGAGATCTTCTGGAAGGAACACACTTCTGTCAGCTAAGTGGAGCATGCTGTCTGGAACCTGTTTGTGTAGAATTTTATTATGGTCACTTTGTTTTTTTGGTGAAAGCTGAAAACTGAGACTGATTGCACTCTAGCCTTGACTTTGAAAGGCCTCTTCTAAGGACACAGACAGGATTTATGAATGGGGGCCTTGATGAAGATTGAATAACAGATTTAGCGTGGGGGCCTTGGCAACTTTTGTTTTGTAACTGAGAACTGTGACAGAACTTCACTATCCTCCACTTGTTTTTTTTGTACTAATAGTGATCACGCAATTCAGTGCTAGGATTACTTTATGTGTGAGTTTACTTGCTTTTGGTATTGCAATTCATTTTATGTTAATAGTGATTATACAAGTCAGTGCTAGGAATACTCTATATGTGAGTTTTCTTGCTTTTGGTATTGCAACTCGTTTTATGCTGTAGTTTTACCATAGAAAACCTAATGTGAAAGTACAGTTCCATGAATGAGACTTGCAGAACCTGCTAATTTGTTTAGAGACATTCAGATTTCTGCACCTTTTCTATATATCAATCTGTGAGAAGAGAGAGAAGGCCAAGTTGCTGATATAACTAGGTGAGAGCGCTGTAATAACCAAATTAGACAAATTTATTTAGATTAGTTCATGCCTTTTTTAATGCTGTTTAATGAGGCCAGTGCATGCTTTATTGAATGTTGTAAAACAGTCTCTTAATAGCACATAGCTTCACCAATACTGTAATTCATCACAGAAAGGCAACTTCCAGGGGTTCCACTGACAGTCCTCCATAACCGGAAGAACCGCACCCGGCTGCATCTGGTGAAAAGGAGTGCAGTAATTCTTTCTCTCTTTTTCCAAATCCCCTTCCCTTTTGGGGCACCTGTCGGGGCTCTTGGTGTAATCAGCAGCACCGAGAAGTGCCTCAGGAGGTTGGGAGAACAGTCATCGCCCCTGCAGACAGCCTGTTTTCAGGTGAGTGGCCGCACCACAACACTAATTAAATATTCTTTTTTGCCGATCTTCCTTAGTATGTGGTCTCGGCAACAAAGTACCCTAAAAAGTTGTTTCTTCAACTGTCAAATGTTACAGCTTTAACATTTGCTTCAAATATATATTTTACAGCCATAGCTAATTTTGAAACAAAGTAACATTTTGAGATGATGGTGAATGGACCCCCTGAATCTGCCATGACAAAAGGTTTGGTATCAAGTATGTGGATTTTAGAAATCAATGCTTTGAAAGATTGATTGGATTTTACAAATCAGTGCTTTGATAAGTTGATCTGCTTCCAGATCGTCTTCAACATGAACGATGAGAGTCATATTTTTTTCCCAAGCGCTTTTATGGATTTCTTCAGAATTGATATAACTTCCTATGAAACTTGAGCAATTCTTGTTTTTCCAATTTGTTTGAGCCTTGGCAAACCTTAGCAAAATGACCAGTTCTTTTGCAAATGCTATATTCTTTTCTAATTGCATGACAGCTTGTAAATGTAGCCATATGTGAGGGATTTCCATATCTATAACAGAGCTGTTTAGTGTTTGTATGTGGGGTTTTGTCTATTCTGTTTTCCTTTTTTACTGTTTAGATAACAGATCTAATTTTCCTCGTTCACAAGATGGTCCTCATTAACCTCCTTTACCCATCTCATGAATGTTCTATTGCTTCTGTTGAATTGATAACTTCTTCTGAAGTAGGATCCCTCATGACTCACAAATGTTCTTGGATGTGTTTGTTGTTGATATTAACCATATGCTGGTCACATTTAATTTCATTTGCAGAGTTACCAAAATCACAAGTGTTAGGTAAACGTCTTATGGCTATAAAAAAACTGCCAAATGTTTTCCCTCCTTTGAACTCCTCTTGTAAAATTGGTATCAATCTAAGCCTGTGTTGATAGTGTGTTTAAGTCGTGTTTCTTCATAATTCACCATAATCAGTTTGACCTTCTGGTACTTTTACTTTAAGTAGTGATCTGAAGTGTGCAGGAGACTGCATTTCCTTCATTCAGCTGGTATTTTGTCAACACCTATCAAAATTGAATATGTGATAAACTCTTCTTTCCATGTTTTCCATTGTCTTGGTGGTCCACATCTGTACTGTAGGAATGTTTGTGGTGTACTCTAATTGCATGTTGCAGGGGTTTAGAGTTGGTGGGCAGCGAAAGTCTCCTTGCTTGATGTAATCATACAGATGAATCTATTTCAATAGCCTCAGATAGAAAGTGATAAAACAAGAGTAATGTCAAAACTATTGTATTCCTGAATATGGTAATAAAAAGGGAGGAAATTATATGGAAGCACACAATATAAGATTAAAATAGGAAGTATGTGAAGCAGAAGCACATTTAATATAATAGAGATATAGCTGCTGTGTGGAAAGACTGCTCAAAATGTCCTCTTGTTAAGCTGCAATGCACTTTCTTCACAGGAAATAATAGGAAACATGATAGTGCCATGTCTGCCAAATTGAGGATTGGAACACTGCAGTTTTTGACAGGACAATGCTGACTTTAAGAATTTACTGACAGGGTATTTCTTGAAGTGGTCGGCGGAATAGAGGGCGTGCCTTCTACATACAGAGCAATACAGTTCCTCTCATGTAGCCTTGGATTTGAAGTTGGGTTCCTTTCCTTGGCATGCCTCTTGTGGGGCAAAGAATGAAGATGTGGCACCAAAGAGTAATCTCTCATGACTGCTGCTCAGCCTCAGGTGTGATGCCAGTCAGGGGTGTCAGATCTTCCTTCCTCGTCGCCAATGTCGGAGTTTCAAGGAGGAAATAGATTTGGCTTTGAAGTATGAAGAGCCTTCACTTGAAACATCTACAAATGAGGTCCCTGCCTTTAGGAATGCCAGTTAATCGTCTACCAAGAATGAACGCTCCACAAATTTCAATGGAAGGCTGGAAGGAGGTGGGATCGGGAAACAAGCGAAACAAGGAAAATGACTGGACCAATTAGCAAAAATAACAAATGTTTTCTTGCTTTATTATATTTTTAAAAAAGGCTTTAGAGGATTTATAGAAAGGTATCTGGGAGACTGCATGAGGTGAAAGAGTATGCAGAATGTGCACATTCTGAGTACAAATAGGTCTATTTGAGCTTCAGTGGTCATACAGTCACAAATCTCTCAGAACGTCCAGCCTTTTTTAAATTTTAACTCCTTTTGGCCACTCCTTAAATTTAAAACCAATGTCAATCAGCTGAGCTAGCATAGAGGTTCTTTGAAACAGGATCATTCTCCCCGGCTGCCAATTCATGCTCATGGCCATTTTAAGTGTTGAAAATAATTGGTATATTAACCCAGTTTAACAATGCTCAATTTACCAACCTCCAAGGATCGAAGACTCAGGGCCAGATTCATGAACTTTTCATGCAACGCAGCAGAGCAACAAAGGCTGCTGTACTGTATTGTACAGTGTGGAAACACAGCACACAGCTATATCTAGTAAAGTTGGCCTGCTACTGGTGTCATTCCCTCTGCTAGTGCGCTCAACAGGCTTCCTAGCATGATGTGCAGTATTTCACAATGATGTAGAGGTGAATGTGACTTGCCGAGCATAGCATTTGTGCTGGAAACATTTCCTTCAAGTAGAAATTTCTATGCCTAGACAAACTCAGAAGAATACCACACATTGAATTTGTGATGTGAACTACAGCAGACATGCAATGTGTGTTTTTTTTAAAGAAAGAAACATTTTTCTTTTTTTTTGTCAAGGAGGCATTTGATTTTGATCTAAACCTAAGCCTGTTTCCACTGATTCACCTTAGCACCATCCTCTTTACACAAGCAACACAAAGCAAAACAAAGCTATTTGTGCACTATCAAACGGCACATTTCTAATGCAAAATACCTTGTGCGCTGTGAAGTCATCCTAGGTGGCTCAAGTCAACGGAGTGTGCACCTTCTGCTTCCACATCCTACACATGCTGCAAAAGATCTTCAAATTGTTTCCTCAGAACACTAGAGGGATAGCCTGAATCTCCAAACAACTCCTACACAGACTCCAGACCATTGAGAACATAGTCACAAGACTCTTACTTGACCTCCGATGGCACACCCACATCAAACTTCACCTCAGGAAGCTTCACTTCTTCTCCATTCACAAGCGCAGCTAATTCAAACTTCTCGCACACACAAAGCCCTACACAACCCAGGACAAGAATACCAGACCAGCTGCATACACTTTCACCAACCCACCAGATACCTATGCTCTGCCTCACTCTCACTTGCACCCTCCCCGCATTCGTAAAAGAGGACTTATAATAAGCAATATTAGCTGAAAGTAATATGTAACAACTTTGTGAGTACGTGGCTTTAAATTAAGGAACTGGCATATTTCTATTTTTAGGATGAGCCAACCAGACTGCAAGCTGTCTGGTTGCAAAACACCTAATGTCAGTTTCTCAAGAAGTTACAATGGGCTTAAAGCTTGTGCATTGTTTACAGTTGATTGACTTATTATCACACTCAGTCGTCTTTTTCTTTTTCAGTAGCTTGCCTCGTCCATCTTTTGTTTGTCCCTCACCTGGAGCGTAGACTCTTTACTTGTGTCCTTTCACTGCTCCCCTTTAGGAAACTACTTTTTTACATTAAGTATTTCACAAGAGTGCATGTGTTTTCCAGCTGTTTCCCTTGTGCGCTTCTCTCCTTCCTGCACTCTGCTGCTATCTCTGGTCTGTCAGATTTTCTTCTCCTGCGCTGCTCTCTCTCGTTTCCTTTTGCATGAGCACTACACAAGTATATGTGTTTTCTAGGTGTGTTCCTTGTGTGCTTCTCTCCCCCACCCGCTCGATGTTGCTCTCTCTCAACCCAGTATTTCTCCCCTCCCACACTGCTTTTTCTCATGTGTGTGCTTCTTTCCAGGCACTCTGCAGTTTATGTTGTTTTCTCTCTTGCATGTGTTGGAGTGTGACCTTTAAAATTAATATTAACATGAAAAGCTTGCAATATATTGTTTAATGAAGCTGCATAGAAAATGTGTTAACGTAGAAAATAATGCACACGTCTGAAATGTGCCCACGGGGAGTGGCCACCAATCTATACGAAGACTAATGAAACTTATTATTGATGAATTAATAATGTACTAATGTATGGATTTGTATTAGCATATTATGATTAGAGTCCTGTATTAGGGTTTTGCTAAATTAATCACTAGGCCTCAGTTAGCGAGGGCCTGGGCCTAGCTGCCTGGTCTCATATTAAACTGTGTTTTCCTAACGTGCAATGTGCTGTTTCCTGAAGGACACGACGCTGTACTTTTCCAGAAACTAGAGATGTGTGTGTAGCCGTAGTAAATTCTTTCTCATGGGACCCGACTTGCTCAAGGAGACATTCTTGCTGAATGCAACAGTGTAATTCGTAACAGGTGCAAGGCTGCCTGGAATAGGGGAAAACAATGTGACTACCGACTGGAGCGTAAAGTGTAACTTTTCTTATCTGACATTCCAACCGATGAAGACGTCAATTAAAGGAGCCAATCAACTACATGAAAACTGTGTTTTGTGGAAAATTCTAGTAAGATGTGTGGAGAATTATTGGACAGATATAATGATGCACCAAATATTATCCAATGGAGAATTAAGGGCTAGTTCGACAGTTTTGATATAACCGCATGAACCGAGGAGAAATCAGCCATTCTTCACCATTCCTTGCCATTCCACCGAGCCATTATTAGCCATACTTTGCCACTATTCTTTTGAGACTTTGCCGTTTATTCATCTCGATACTTTAAACCATCCTCAGCCCATTTCTTACCTGATACTTACTTCTCCTCCATATGAGGGAAGAGCCTTGTTCTTTAGCTATGCCATACTGAGACTTTGCCCCGTTCTATCCTTGCCGATGGTGAATCGACTGATGTCCTGAGGACGAAGGCTGATTGCTGATTCGTTGGATGGGTAACTATCTGATGATAATTGTAATTGTCTGTTTGCCTTTTCTTTCTAGGTACCAACTGCTCTTTTGATAGAGGACATAGTTAGATGTTTTCCAAATTTGTGTTTGTTAAAAATTTTTGCATGAAGCCCAACATGCTGATGCAAGTTCGAGGTTAGTTAAGGTGTTCACAAATATCTGACGCAAATAGACAAATGACTGAATTCTTGCTTTGTTGAATAGTGTATTATTTAAACTTTGCTAAGCAGTTTTACTAATGATATGTTAATGCTGAACATATATTCTCTATACATTTGATAAGTTGTGTCTAATTACAAGGTTTGCAGGAATAGTAATGAGATTGATTGCTAATGAGATTAATGGAGAAGATATTAGATTGTAACTAATAGGGAAATACATATTCTCACTCCTAACTAAATTGGTGTGGTGATTCTTGACTGAAAGGTCATGGTGTGTTCGATTTATTGATTCTTATTGAATGCTATTGATTAGCTAAATGATTAGGTATTATGAATATTGATTGGGTTATTGATATATTGATTTCTGATGCCAAAAAGATATCTTGTGCTGGGAAGTCCCCAAACGTGGTCAAAAGTTTCATTGGCCTTGGCTTGTCCCCTTGCAAGTTTACTTATCAATGTTCTGACGCGCTAACACATGTGTGCTTCTGTTGTGTTCTTTCCCTCCTCTGCTTCTTCTCCCCACCCCTTGTGTGCTACTTATCCCTCGTCATCCCAACATCTACTCCTCCATTGCTCCCCTAATCCCCCCTAACATCCACTGTTCTTTTTTTTAATTGGCTTAAAAATAATTTTTATCAAAATTCCGGATCAAAGTGGCATCTGCCTTCTTGGGTTGGTAAATAAAAAACTAAAGCAAATTGTACCCACGTCATTCTGCTAGTGCATGCATGTGTTCTAAGGTACGCACTTGTCAGTGGAGTGACGTGACCGTATTCGCACATTTTTTATGTTTATTCTTATGATGCTGCAAAATGTCCCGTCAGTGTAAAAGCCACCGGGGAGCAAAGAGGGCCCAAAGGCAAGGCCTATCGCATTTGCCACTGTTTGTTGTTTCACTAGTGTGATGCACACTGAACAAGCTCTCTGGTAAAACAGCAGCCTGTTTTGCCGTGTCTGCATGATGGCTCAGTGAGGTAACATTCACTGCTGACACGATGTGGTCTGTAGGTCAAAAGTCCATATCCTGGAAAGGCTGATTGAGGATTCTGTCCGTCCACGGTCAGTAAATTTGGGGACTGATTTAGGGTTTGGTGGTTTTACCTTTTTATGTCTTGGAGGCAGAGGCCGTTATATCTGCCACCCTGAAAGACAGAGGACTGCTACATTTAGAGATCACCACTGGCCCAGCGATGATCTCTGTGCCTTCGGAGTTACAGCTGTCACAGCAGTTACTCTGAAGGTACCAAACAAAGGTTTGGCGTATAGTTGCCTTTAGTTTTGATGGCTGCCCACCAAACGTTTTGTTTTTCAAAAACAAACTCCTAAAGTGGGAGTTTATTTTAAAAGTAAATAGCTGAAGTCCACCACCCCTAGGAAATATTTTCTGGGTGTGGGGGGCATTATTTTTTCTTTTTCTGTTCGTGACCTCCTGGTTTTCCCAGTGGTGATGGACCGAAAAAGGACATCATACTGATTTCCCTGAATAGTGTCAGCAGTGTGGTACCGTTACTCTGACGCCAAAACACTGTCATGCCATTGGAGGACGCTTAAGTTCGAAGGAGCGAATGGGGGCACCACTAACAGAAAGCTGATGCCCCGCCTCACAGTAGAGCGAGGAGACCGAAAGCTTGGCGGGCAGGGTCCTTCATCACATTTGTGTGCTTTGTGCACCACTCTTGCCTGCCAAACTCTAACTCGGGCCCTAAGTCCCATTATTAATCACAAACCTCCCATCTACAGGGTTAAAAACTGCAACCTTGTGGGGTGAAACACTACATGAGAAAAATCTTTAATAAGGGCAAATGTTTTGCTTTCCTATTTATAAAAGTGCTACTGCACAGATTGCCAATTTGTGTGTGTGTGTTAAGAGATCTAACAATGAATGGATGAATGAGGACATAAAGTGATGAGTGGATCAGTTAGTGCACAGAAGGATGAGTGACAAGATAAATGAGTGAGGGTATGAATGGGTAAATGGGCTTTTAACAACATGAATCAATGGTTTGGAGAATGGCTGGATGAGTGTCTCGATAAATAAGTGCATAAATAGATGAATAGGTGAATTAGTAAGCACTCTTGTAACTCACTGATGCTCCTGGAAACCAGAGTGTGCTCTGACGCACTGAAACAGAACGTGTATTGGAGAGGCAGTCCTGTACCCATTTATAAAGAACGCATGCAGGATTTCTAAAGGGAGAGGCAGCACACAGGTCACGTTTGGGGACGTGTCTAGGAGTGCAGTATGTTTTACCTCCATGAGGGGGGGCTTCTTCGGCTACGGTCCTTGTATAGGATATTTTTCCAATACGGCTTTTCCTTGAAACTGGTGAGCTTTCTTTCTGAGGGTGTTTATAGCGAGGAATACCTTGGGTTTGTCCATGAGGAACAGGTTTAAGGGAGGGGAGTGACCGGGATGGGTCAGGCCTCCCCATCATCAACTTGTGGTCAGACCTGCTTTCTTTTCTCCTCATCTTTCCGAGGCTCCCTAACCAATGGCTCAGGTGTGAGCTTTCGTCCCAGAGCACCCATCAGCTCACGGAGTCCCTTCCCACGCCAAGTAGTAAGGGAGAAGTGTTCAGTCTTCCTTCACAATTGTCATGGGACAGTCCTACAAACTCTGCAGCTCTCTGGCTTTAGGCTCTCAGCGCCCTGATGCAAGATCACTAAAGCACAAATCCTCAAGCCCTTTCCAAAAGTGAGTAATTTTTTTTTTTTTGGGGGGGTGTGGGGGGTGGAGGGAAGATGTCAAACTGTGAAGAGAGTTCTTTTGTTAGAAATGTTAGTGTCATTTTTCTGTACTGGCTGTATGGCTTTGAGTTGTGAAGCGGTGATAGTGATCAAATTTTACTAATAGATTAGTGGCATAGAAGTTAGCCCATGACTTACAAATCCTTAATTTAGAGGCCTAACAGAAAAAATAAGGTAGAAATGAAAAAAGTCCACAGTTTTAATCGTGGTGGGCATTTGTGGCATTTGTGGCTGCCACCCTTATCTTGTCATCACGTTTAACATGAAGGCATTGTACATTTATATTTGAGTGAATTAATTCATAAATATTAACATGAAAGTATCATTTTTAAATAGAAACAGCAGAAATAAAATGTATTATGAGAATTAAGTGAATATGAATTTATCGAATTTATATTGATTTAAAAGGATTTTATTAATGCAAGTTACATGTATGCAGAAAAATAAAAGCACGTTTGACTTTGTTCTAACAAGTTACAAATAAGGTTTGTCATTAATTAATTTTCTTTGCATATATGAATTGTAAGGTGTGCAATAGGTTTATTAGCGTATTAAATGTGTTAACGTGCATTTAGGTTTTCTTAGCTTGACTAGGCCTGAAAATTTTATTTTGCAGTACTAATGGAAAAATCATTTGAATTCTTTCCCTAGGATGTTAATGCAATGTTGAATGTCCTGTTTATTGATGGCAAAGAAACATGTTTTAGAAAAGCAATGTAGCACGATTTGTTCTAGCTGTTGAGCAAGACAGGAAATTTGTAGATCTCATGAGAAGCATTAGTTTAGTATATTTTGTTTCATGAGAAAGGATCTCAAGTAACAAATTAGTAGAAAATGTAATATTTCATGGAATCATATGAAGTAATGGAATCAACAATGGACTTTTGCTGAGAAGATTCTGAAATATTGCAAACTTGGCGGTACCACCGCTATCCATTGCATGCTGAACCTGACGCCCAGAGTCTGCACACCTTAAGGACCAATGAATGAATTGTGCATATTTTAATTATAGAAGAACTTTGAAACTGGGTGCATTTCCCTTTAGAAGTCTCTCTTGAGCAGTTCTTTGTAGAGTATTTAGTTAGTTGATACCCTCCTGCGTCAAAGCTGTTATCCTCTCATCTCAATGTCCTTGATTATTTTTTCATCATAGTACTAAATTGCCCCAATTGTTATGCGGTTTCAGTACTAATATGCCCAACTGATACTGAATTGCTGATTCGTCCTATGTGCAGCTGGTGTTCTGCATCATCATGATGCTGTTGGGAACTGATGCCGGAAGAAGGTGACATTCCTGTTTGATGAATCATTGCTGTCTGCTGTCCCATGAGGAGAGGTATAACTAAATGTGGTATCTTGGTTTCCTTTTTAGCTTAGACACTTACACTAGCATATTTCTGGAGTTAGATGTCCTAGGTAGATGATTTTTCCTAATTATTGTTGGATGGCCCAGCTTTGAAATTGATTATTAGTACTGTATTTTGATGACTCATTGATGTCACCATCATCTGTTTTGAAGTCTGATAATAATGTTCAAATTGTGTTGTTGCTAGTCTACATCATTCTTTTGGAGTTTTTAACAGTGGTGATGTTTAGTAGGTTGAATCTTTTCAGACGTTTTGGCTAACCCATGATTTTCATGTATGTTTATAACTTAGTTTTTTTTTTTTTTTTATAAAGACTTTTTATTGTTTTGCAAGAAAGTGAACACAATGATACATACATTTAACAGGATGCCAACGGGCATCTAACAACGGTCGAACCCATAATCCCAGGCAGTACAATATAATTGGAGGCTATACTTTGTTTAGTTTAGGAACCTGCTGCGGCCTCCCACTTCCCCCATATCTTATTATATTTATTTGGACATCCTCTAGCCTCATATACAAGTTTTTCACTCTGCGCACACCAGTCTACCCCTCTTCTCCATTTAGTCAGTGTTGGGGCACTTTTAGCCTTCCAGCCCGCCACTATATCCCTCTTGGCCACTAAGCACACTACCCCAAGGAAAGCTCGATCTGGTCTCCTCAACCCAGTGTCGCCCATGATCCCCAGAAGGAGGGGCAGAGGTTTCCTCTCTATATCTTCCTGTAGGACCCCAGAGATTTCCTGCAAAACAGCCTCCCAATAGGTCACCATGGCTGGGCAGGTCCACACCATGTGGAAAACGTCGGCTGTAGGGCTTCTGCAGCGAGGGCATTCCACTGTGGGGCGTAGGCCCGCTCTGTGTAGTTTGATGGGTGTAAGATAGGCTGTGTGAAGATAATATGTTTGTATCAATCGAAGGCGTGTAGCCATCGCTAGGGCGCGCGGGGCCATCAGTGCTTCGTCCCAGTCCATCTCCTCCATGGGGCCCGTCCATCCCTCCCACCTCCGGCAGAGCCCCTCCAGAGAACCTGAGGTGCCGGCGATCAGGGTACGGTATATCTGAGAAACACCTCCCCTACCCAGACCCCCCATCAGCACCTTGGCCTCCATAGGACTATGCTCGGGTATGGCTTCTCCCACCCGGACGTGTACTAGTAGGGCGTGGCGGAGCTGGAGATACCTGTGTGACTGTGTCTTATTCAATGAAAAAAAAATCTGGAGGTCCTCAAAGGACCGCATGTGCGACCCTCTCCAGACGTTACCCAGAGTGGAAATACCTATGTTATCCCAGTTTTGAAAACCTTCCAGGCCCGCCACCTGCGCCAAGTGCCTCCCATGCCATAGCGGAGTCTGCTGGGTGAGGCGCCCCCACCACCCTGTCGACCTTTGAGCAGTCTGCCATCCCTGTAAAACCACCTTAGTTACATCCGGGACGTCCCGGGAGATCGGACCCCCGTAGAGGGTGTCAAAGATCCGAGGGTAGCCCATGGTCTGAAGTTCCAATCGGTATGCCGGGTCTGTCCACCCACCCAGTCGTTGATCACAAGTAATTGCGTTGCAAGGTGGTAAAAGTGGATATTGGACATGCCTAAACCCCCCTCATATACATCTCTCTGGCAAGTTTTGAGCGCCAGTCGTGGACGAGCTCCGCTCCATATAAATTGACGTGCCAATGAGTCCATTTGACTGAACCATTTCTTGGGTATGGGAAACGGGAAATTTTGCAATAAGTAGAGGAGCCTAGGGAGGGCCATCATCTTGTAAAGCACTATTCTACCAAGCAGGTTAAGGGGGAGGGTCTTCCAGTGTAGGAGATCAGTCTTGATTCTTCTAGTTAGCGGTGTAATATTAAGCTCCCATGTCAAATCGGGGAGGAGTGAGATATATATTCCCAAGTATTTAAAACTGTTTCTTCGTACTGGGATATTTCGCTGCCAGTCCACACTGTCTCTGGAGCGATGCAGGGGGACCAGTAGGGACTTGGTGGGGTTTAGAATCAATCCAGAGGCCTCCGCGAAGAGGCCTAGGATTTCTAGCACGCGGGGGGCACTTTTAGCCAGGTTGGAAATATATAGGAGGACATCATCTGCGTATAATGCCACACGATCCTCTAAGCAGGTGGGCCAGGACCAGCCCTCGATCAGTGGGTCTCCTCGTAGTATTATCGCTAAGGGTTCTATTATTAGCGCGAAGAGCAGGGGAGATAGTGGGCATCCCTGCCGGGTTCCACGGCCAATGGGGAATGGGTCAGAAACCACTCCGTTCACCTGGACTCGGGCTGTCGGCTTGGAGTATAGGAGTCTCACCAGGCTTCGGAATTTGGGGCCGAGCCCGTTTCTTTGCAGAACCTGCTCGAGGTAAGACCAGTCCACCGTGTCAAAGGCTTTCTCAAAATCAAGTAGGAGCAATGCCAAGGGCGTATGCGACAGAGTCTTGTGGTGTGCCAGGGCCAGGTGTAGCCGCCTAATGCAGTGTCTGGTGCTGCGAGTGGGCATAAAGCCACATTGGTCAGGATGTACCAGAGTGGGCATTACTTCTTTCAATCTGGAGGCAAGGATCGAGGAAAGCACTTTGACCTCAGTGTTTAAGAGTGAGATGGGCCGGTACGCCGAACAATGTCGTGATGGGGGTTGGGTTTTAGGGATCACTACAATTGTAGCTTGATCGATCTCAGTGGGGAAGCGGCCTAATCTCTCAGCCTCTTCATACATGTTAAGCAGGTATGGACCCAGAATATCACTGCATTTCCTGTATAACTCTGCTGGGAAACCGTCAGGGCCGGGGGTCTTACCCGATGCCAGGCTGGAGATCGCATTGGTGATTTCTTCGAGGCTAATGGTTTCGTCTAGTCTGTCTCTTGTCTCCGAGGAGACCCTGGGAAGGATAATATCGTTTAGGAGGGGAGCCTCTCTCTCGATGGCCGGGCGGGGGTGCATTGCATATAAGCGGGCATAGTAGGGGGCGAAACTCTGCGCAATTTCAATAGGCGTTTTGGAGAGGGAGCCCGAGGCCTCTAAAATCTCAGGAATAACTCTGTTGGCCAGAGGACGGGTGGCCATCCAATGCAGAATCTTCCCATTTTTGTCCCCCCAGCCATATATTCGGGCCACAGAGGCTCTCCAGATATGTTTTGCCGATTCTAGCATTATGTGTTTGATTTCGTCTCTGACTATAGTCAGCTGCCTCATGGTAGAGGCAGACGATGAAGTCACTTGTTGGCGCTCCAGTCTTAAGGCCTTGGCCTCCAGGTTGGGGACCTGAGAATTCCGGTCTCGCTCGTGGGAACGGAGAAGGTATTTAGCTTGCCCTTTAAGGGTAGCTTTACAGGCTGCCCATAGTGTTCCTGGAGATCGGACTGATCCCATTTTCAAATCAAAATATTGAATAAGATGATTCCTGACCTCGTGGGTGTAGTCTTCATCCTGCAAATACCAGGCATTCAGGCGCCACATTGGGCGCCTGGAAGGATCTGTTCCGCCCAGTCGGACACGTACTGGAGCGTGGTCTGAGACTCCTCGCGGGAGTATCTCTGCCCCCGTAACGCTCAGGAGGTCCAAGGCGGGCATGAAAATCAGATCTATTCTGGATTGTGTTTGGTGGGCAGCTGATGTATGAGTGTATTGCCGTTCCCTGGGGTGCCAGGTTCTCCATACTTCACATAGGCCTAGGCTCTCAGCCCAGCTATTGAGGGCCGAAGCCCTGTTGGATCTAATGGCGGTGGCCCCGCCAGACACGTCCAGGTTGGGGTCGAGAACAGCATTGAAGTCTCCTCCCAACAGGGTGGCCACCTCGGGAAGATCCGCTGTCACTCGGCGGAGCGAGAGTAGGAAGGCATCCAGTCCTGCTGGAGGGGCGTACACACATACAAGGTTTACTGGTGACCTGTGGAGCATCCCCGTGACTACTACGAATCTGCCCTGTGGGTCGGACTGCGTGCCTGTAATCACCATAGGTAGGGAATGGTGGAGTAAGATGGCCACTCCCCTGGAGCCTCTAGAGAAGCCCGCGTGGTATATTCTATCGTACCCTCCTCGCACAAGCATGGGGCATCTAGTCCGTAGGAGGTGAGTTTCTAGTAAGAAGACCACTGATGGGGAATATCTGCGAAGAGTGCTAAATACTGCTGACCTTTTGATCTTATCTAACAGGCCATTTACGTTCCAGGAGAGGACCTGAGTCAATGTATGCCAGGCGTGAGTTGCGTATGTATTGTACAAGGTTGAGTGTCTGGCTGTGGATCTAGGGACGGCCGTTTCAAACATAACAGTGAAACATTAAAATAACAAACGAGGTTAAGCCACTCGTTACGCTTTAAACTAGTTTCAAACTCCCCCCCCCAACCACCCCTTCCCCATACTCCCACCCCAGAAGCATCTGTCGCCCAAATACCCAACCAGAACCAGACAGCCAGTAGGACTATCATTGGGGTGGAGTGGTGGACCCCTCCATTTAACCAGATCAATTGCAATTAGTGGCCGTGTGCCGAGTTCAGGCGCTGTGCATTAGAAGGGCACAGATCGACCAACGGTGGCCCCCAAGGGGCCCACATCTTATAAGTCGAACACCTCGGGCGCCCCCGAGATCCTCCAGCAGGGACCAAGTATATCGCACTGGCTGTATTAATCGAGTGCCGGGGACTGGCTCAAGCGGTTGTCATTCGTCGCCTGGGCCGAGGCCTGAGGTTCGGGGGTGTCCACGCCTCTCTCTGTCTGTAAATCAAAGTTTCGGGCTGTCTCATTGTCCACAGGAGTGTCTGTGTCTTTTTTCCTCCCCCTTCGGGACATGGTGCGCCTCCGGGGCTCCCCCGGGAGGGGGGGTCCCACCCGGGGGGTCTTCTCAGCAGGACCCGGGGGTCCCCTTCGGGCCCCGACGCCCTCCTCCGTTAGCCAGTCCCATGCCTCTTCAGGTGTTACAAAGAAATATGCTTTCCCGGCCATAAGGACTTTGAGTCTTGCGGGGAAGAGGAGCATGTATGAAAGCTGCATTGCTCTAAGTTTTTGTTTAACGTGCTCATATGAGCGACGGCGGGTCTGGACCTCACGGGTGTAGTCCGGGAAAATTAGGATTTTATGGTTTTCCCATTGAAGATCTTCCAGTCGTCTAGCCTCCTTAAGGATGTTGTCTCTGTCTTTAAAATTAAGGAAGCAAGCAATCATCGGGCGTTTTGGGCCACCCGGGGGGGCGAGGGACAAGTGCCCTGTGGGCTCGTTCAACCACGAACCAGGGCGAAAGGGACTGATCCGGCATCCAGGTTTTGATCCATTTCTCCAGAAACTCGGAGGCTCCGCCGTCCTCTATGCCCTCCGGGAATCCGATGAAGTGCAGGTTGTTGCGTCTTGACCGGTTCTCCGCGTCCTCCACGCGGCGGTGCAACTCTCCGGATCGAGTCTGCAGTTGAGCTACCTTCGTTTTAAGGTCGGTTAGGTCGCTTTCAGTCTGGGAGACTCTGGCCTCAACCTCGGTGATCCGGTTCACTGCGTTTCTGAGGTCCTGCCTAACAAGGCCCACATCTTCCAGTACTTCCCCGATTTTGGTCTCTACAGCGGACTGCGATGTTTGGATTGCCTGAAGGATGGCACTCACTCCGTCCGGCGCCAGGCCTCCACTAGCTGTGTCCCCCTCTCCTCGCTGGCCAGTCGGCGTCGTGAACTGGTCGATCTTTTGCTGGGAGGGTGGAGGTTGTTTGTTCGCCTTGTCTCTCCCCATCGTGGCACAGGGGGCGGGAGTCAGATAGGTTCATTCTTGCAGTGCTTTAGTTCAAGTCTTGGGCCTCTGCTCACTTGTTATGATCATGAATCTGTGGAGGGGCCCCACACCGGTGGGGACCCGCCGCTGCGGGTGGATACGGATGATCTCAGTATTATGTGCACGAAGGCCAGGAAGACAGGCTCAAAACCTCTTCTAATTCCGTCTGTGTTTCCGTGAGCTCCACATGGACACCCCCTTCGCCGGTTCCGTTTGGGGGGTCTAGCTCGTTGGTCTCCCCTTGACAGTCTCTCCGTGACACCCTTTGCGTAGGGGGAGGGAGAGAGAAGGAGAGAGGCACTTCGGCCTAGGATCTAGCCCCCCACACCCCCAGGATCCAGCAACTCCACGGTAGGGCCAGCCTCACCTTGGTTAGGCCGCAGACTGTGTCGCAGTGTCCTAAGGTCGATTCACGGCCTGTTCCCAGTCGTAGTTGTGGTCCGCGGTGGGCCCGTTCAGGTCAGGGGCCCGGGGGGGGTGAAACCGGCCCATCGGCAAGCTTGTCAATTGTTGCTTGAAAGTTGATAAAGAAAGTGGGGGGGAGGGAGAGTGTCTCTTTCTCCAAGCCTCTTCTGCTCCCGTCCTCTCCACCCCGAGTCGCCTCCACACCTCCAGCGGGGCCTCTTCCGATCCCCTGCACAACCCAGGCACACCACACGTCCTCAGCCCTCACCTCGAGTCAGCCGAGGCACCGGGGGGGAGGCGGGAGCCACGGGTGGGCATCCTCCTTACAGCTGCCACGCCTCTCCACTTCAGGCCAACAAGGCCTCGCCCCAACTCAGTGGGGCTCCGCAGATCCTCTCCGCCGGCGTCTCCAGGTGGGCACTTAGAGGCGGCCCCGTCGGTGCAGGGCCCCTCTATCGGGCCGGGGCGGCGCTGCCTCCTTAGTCCGCGGGGCTCTGCGCATGGAGCGCGGCCCCAGCGCCCTCCAGGGCTCTCGGCGCACCCTCAGTCCGGTGGGGCTCCGCGGATCCTCTCCGCCGGCGTCTCCAGGTGGGCACTTAGAGGTGGCCCCGTCAGTGCAGGGCCCCTCTCTCGGGCCGGGGCGGCACTGCCTCCTTAGTCCGCGGGGCTCTGCGCACGGAGCGCGGCCCCAGCGCCCTCCAGGGCTCTCGGCGCACCCTCAGTCCGGCGCTGCAGCGTCAGGAGGGGCAGCAGCATCGGTGTCGACTCGGCCACGGGAGTTCAATCCCGGCCGCCATTTTGTTTTTCTTTCCCCCAAGGAGACGGTCGAGCTGCGGCGTGAGATCGGGACCTGCCTTCCTCAGCCGCTCACCGCAACCAGCTCCCAAGGATCCAAGGGTCACGGGGAGAGCCGGAACGGCATCCCTCGCTCAGCCAGACCGCGTTAGCTATGGGCGGATGACGGAGGGGTCCAGAGCACTCTCAGAGTGCGACCGCCATCTTGACGCCCGAAGCCACGCCCCCTCTATAACTTAGTTTTGTGCATCATTTACATGACATTGATTTTGGGATTGTAATAAAGCTTTGAAACTTCTTTCAGTTTGGAGTTTTGATTTAGTGTTAAATTGTTCATGGTGTTTAATATTGTTTATGGTTTTCATTTTAATGATTGGTGATTGTATGTTTCTGACTACTACCTCCTTTACCAAGCCCAAAGATTTAGTCGACCTCGGAAGGTGAGAATTGTTATGTTGTCTCACCCTAGCGTGCTTGCGGTTTCTGAAACCGAGGCAGAAAGAGGACATCCGCAGGTGAGTTAAAAGAGGAAACATAAAAACAAGCATTCGCAAAGTCTAAAGCTAATAGATTTTGTATAGAAGGGCATACAACCTGGGGGCATTGATATTTAGGAACTCCCAAGGTTTGTTCAGATCGTCAGCATAGTCAGGAAGAAGCAGATAGTCACCTCTGCTTACATTTCTGTGGAGCTTCCTTAAGGTTTGGAGACATGTACAAAGGCAATATGAACACATTTATGAATGTCAATGTTATGGATTCTATGTTGTCTGCTCCTATTACAGGAACATATAAATCCAACTAGAAATCCAGTGCGTTTAAGAAAAGGATGACATATGTTCATTATTTTCACTTACCATATAGGATGTCATAAACACAAGACAAGCCAGCTATTTAGTGGGAGAAACTATAAACAGGCACAAGATAGCTAACCAGCAACAAAGAAGTTCCGGGAAATGGCATGCTTTCTCTTCTTTATAGAGTGCAACTATGAGGACACAAGGGTCTTGCTCCCCATGGTGCTCAAAAACCTCAGTGTAAGGGCAAGCAGACCTTCCACACTCATACAAGCTCGCAAATTACCAATGATAAATCTGTGTTTGTTTGTTCACTAGGTCCTTAATTGGATTCTCACAAATGTATAGAAGCTTGTGTTTGCTGTGTCCATAGATGGTGGCAGGTATTTCTCACAGATAGTGAAACATTCTGATATAATTTCATGCCATTTTATTTTACAGGTCCAAAGAGGCTCCTAATTATCAAGTTCTTAAAACGATACTTTCACCTGCATAAATGTGCTATTTATGTTGTATGTATGTCTGTCCAGAAGCACTGTGCCCTACCAAAAACACTTCTTTGAGTACTCAAGAGATTAGGGTTCTTTGGGGAGTAGAGTCCTGTGGAATGCTGATGACCCATTGGGGTAAGAAGGCAGAAACATGCCTACTATTTACTAATTATGGCCATTTAGAATAATAATTTCCTGGAAGTTTGTCCTCTGCTCTCAACCTTACCATTGGTAGTGTAAATTAAAAATAAAAGCCTCTTCAAAATTAACCAATGGTAACTTTAATCACCAATTAAGTCATATCTAAAATATAAAGTTCTGAAGGTACTGTAACCTTTGGCTCGTTTGATCTCAAATAGATCTCCAAAAAGAGCTCTACTACCGGGCCCGTGGGATATTGCCCACCCAATGTGGAGCACGACCAGATGATGTAGCATGCCAACTGTGCATCCTGAAAACGAGAACCTTAGAATCTGAACGTTGGTGACTTTGGAGAAGATCCCCATTCAGAACCATGCATGTAACATCATACCATCTGAGCGATTTAGGAGGATGTGTGATAGATCGTACATAACCTCTTACTCCCTCCTGTTTTTTTTAGGTTATAAATGCATTAACTAAGTGATACAATGAGCACTCTTGCCTATTAGCATGTGATCCCACCAACTCCCTGTGTGTTCCTCATTAGGGCTCTGCAGCATCCTCACTGACATTGTGTGTGATTCTCATCAGACACTGTGTAAATGAGGGATGGATTGGCATTCTCTTGATTGACTTCCTGAGTGAACTTGAGCAGTTGTGTACAAATTCATTGGCACTGTGTGTGACCATTATCAGAACCTATATCCTCCCTTATGGTACCCGCTGTAACCTTGGCATACCTGAATACCAGCATACCTTTTGCACTGACAACCTTTATGACTCTTAATAGGTTTATGTTTCCTCTGCACTGACTCCATGTAGTGTACTTGACATCACATTTTCCACAATAAAACCATACATGACTGTGGGCATAGCCCCAGTCTGATTCTCAAACCATATACATACTCACACTTTATATTATCCTGAGCATGGGCTTATGTCCTACTCATCCACAGCCTATGGGGTCCTGGGCAGGGACCTTTCTACTTCTGAATGACAGCCTGTGGGCCATTTTCCGTATCTTGACACCCTGGGTGATCTCACAGAGGACTTTGTACTGACACACCAAAGTAGAAATTTCTCAGGGCAGGAAACCCTCATGGATATTTAAAGAGAAGGATTGAGGGAGATGATTTTTGTACTGTTGGACATTATCCTAGCAGACTTGCTAGTGATGTTAGCATAGTACATAAAGCTGAGAGCTGTCATCATTAAATATGCAGACAAGATGACTTGATGAAGATCAGTTTTACAAATCATGATTTGATCTGAATGTATTTAAAATACGTCGCAATTTAAAACTAACTGTAACAGGCTGCCAACTTTTTGGTTAAGTTGTTATGTGAACTTCAACTTCATGCCTAGAGCTCCGTGACTTTGGTCTTAGTTCTCCTGATGTATAATGAATGTGTACAAACTCCAGTGCCCGTATTATGTGACAGGCACACTGTTTCCTGTTTGCCCAGAGGGCCCTTCTAAAGAGATATACCCGGTGCAAAGAGGGTCTGTGCCCTATTACATTCAATGCACCGCCCCGGGACAGCCGTGAGCTTGCTCCTGTCTGGGAGCAGCACATAAGTGGAAGATGGAGCGCTTACTTGAGGCAGCCGTGCAGCCGCTCTGTCCTTTGTTGTGAAGGCGGCACAAGGCCTCACTTTCAAGGGGGACAAAGTTTTTCTGCAGGTGAGTGACTGCAACCGCCTGCAGAGGGATGCCCTGAGGATTCATGGGACGCCTTTGCCACATCCAGGAGCCACATTACACACGGGTCCCCGGGGCACTGTTGTATAACAGAAGGGGCCCCAGATGCTTGTAAATACAAATAAATTGTATTGTTCTTGCGCCTTTAGCTGCAGTCCACTCATTATAGAAAAGCTGAAGAGTTCAGAAAGGCTCATTGCCTTTTCTTTCATTGTTTCTGCAGTACTATGATGCTCTCCTAAGCGGGGTGAGGCACCTGTTCTAAAAGCAGATTATTTAGGCTCCTGATCATGCAAAAACCTTTTTAGGTCTGCCTTGGGAGTGGAGCTCCATGCAAAATCTATAGTTTCCAATCAACATAGAGTGGGCTTTGTGTAAACCCCTTCATCCACTGGTTTCAAACATTGTCAGTCACATCGTGGCTCAACCCGGGAAGCATTTCTCTCGGACTGTTAGGCTATTGGCTATACGTTTCTGCATTCCATCTCCTAGAAAGTGGCTCCTATGAAATACATGATGTACTAGTTTACGTCTGACAAACACTCAATAATCACACATGAAATTCTTTATCTCATATGTTCAGTGCTTTAAATGGGCCGGTACTCTCCGGTACTGAGTACCGGCACTTTTCTATTTTGAGAGGGAGAGTACCGGCATATCTCAAGAAAAACGTAATACTTTTAATTGGAGAGTACCGGCACTTCTCAGAAACAAGCAGGTACTCTATTGCAGAGTACCTGCACTTCTATTTTTCCATTTAAAGCACTGCATATGTTCCTTCTATGCAGAAATAATTCCTTTTCGGTATTTTCTTTTCTTTGTGCCATGGGTTTTTTAAGACTTTGCCAGGACAGAAGTGTGTGACCGACCTCAAGATGGCAGTCTAACTGCTTTTCCGTGTTTACATATAAGGTCGGCCTAACTCAAAGCACCTATCCAGCATTTACAGTGTCTTGCGAGATCCCAAGTCCGACTCTTATCTGCCCTCTTTGTTACTGTGGCTCTTGGCAGTCCCCACTTCTGCTCTGCCCCCTCACTGCAGCTCAGCTGTCCCAGCTCCTGCTCTACCCTGCCATCTTTGTGAAAATGACTCAGGGTGCCCTTGACTTCCGTTGTGCTCTGCCTGTGCCAGGCAGATCCTAAGACTTGCTTGTCCGGCAACACATTTGGAACACAGTATGTCCGAGAGCCAACCTGCATGGCCATGCTTTTTGAAAGATTATACAGTATCATTGCATAACCTTTTGAGATCTTGACAATGTAGTGCTTCATTATCACCAGCATTGAAATCATTACCATTACCATCACCAACAACATTATCATCACCACCTTTTCACCTCATCACCACCACCTTATCACTATCACCGTTACCAGTGACACCACCACTACCAACATTATCACTACCATTACCACCGTTCTCACCATTATCATCACCACCTTTTCACCTCGTCACCACCACCATAGCACTATCACTGTTACCAGTGACATCACCTCTACCAACATTATCACTACCATTACCACTGCTCTTACCATTATAACCACCTTTCCACCTCATCACCACCACCATATCACTATCACTGTTACCAGTGACACCACCTCTACCAACATTATCACTACCATTACCACCGTTCTTACCATTATCACCACCTTTCCACTTCATCACCACCACCATATCACTATTACCGTTACCAGTGACACCACCACTACCAACATTATCACTACGATTACCACCGTTCTTACCATTAGCATTCCCCCCACCACCATCATCACCAATTCTACCACCACTACCATTATCATAATGTTGTCAGATGCTTGTGCATGTAAGAGCACTGTGCAGTGGCGTAACGAAACTTGAGGGCTGCCCCCCCCCCCCTGCAAATACATGAAGGGGGTGGCACTACGCTCCAGACCTAGTCAGGAGCTCTCAGGCCAGGGCCTGCTTCCCTACTCTGTGCAGGCGCGGGCACCCTGGAGCTCGCAGCCCCCGCACCTGCACCGTGGAGGCTGCGGCGGCTATTGTTACACCACTGGCGCTGTGTGTTTGACTATGCTATGGGTTCACGAAAAATAGGACAGTCCTATTGTTTTTTATGTACGGAGACTCCGCACTCGTAAAGTACTAGTGAACCCTTCGTGAATAGAAAAGAATCGTTAATTTACACACAAGTGTAAGTTTACCTTAGTGGATGAGGCCCTCAGATTCTTCAGCAGTCTGCACATGAAGCATAGCAGCACTTAATTTAAATGTTCTCATCATTCAGGAAAACATTTGTCAGAAAAAAAGACGAATACTACTGCACAAAAAACAGATAACCAATGAAAT
Source organism: Pleurodeles waltl (assembly GCF_031143425.1). Classification (NCBI taxonomy): domain Eukaryota; kingdom Metazoa; phylum Chordata; class Amphibia; order Caudata; family Salamandridae; genus Pleurodeles; species Pleurodeles waltl. Next base: position 526,490,728 of record NC_090447.1, on the reverse strand, counting down.
TTTACCTGATGCAAAACTTAGCCAAACGCCACACTTCGCCCGTGTTGTTTTATTTCTTTATCAGACTGACAGCAGAGTACAGAGCTATCTGAGCTAGATTCACTTCTCCAGTGACTCATTTCCACAGCTTCCTGAATATTACTTGCAATTTCGTGGAATGTGTAGAAAGAACCTCCCATACTGGCAGACTGCTGAGAGTAACAGAGCATTTAAAACAAACATTAGCAAAGGCAATAGGCCTGGCCCAGGCTTTTGGCATGTTGGGTTTGTAAAAGGTATCTTTGGCAGGAGAGGAGGCAAGTTTAATATGAGGCATCGACGACTCCCCCATTCAGAAGAGGAGGACATAGCTTCCATTCTCCGCTTAGAGACGGGCTCAAACCTCCGACCTTAACATGGAGGGGAAGACTGTAAATCCGGTGGGTCCAACCCGTCTATTGCGAGCTACTGGTAGCTCCCAACCCCCTCGGAGTAGCTCGTGACCTTGTAGTTTCACTAGATCATCCCTCCTAAAGTGGTACAAGAGGGATGAGTGCCGGAGGTCACCCATATAGACTGCAGGTCCTAGTGCCTGTTTGAGAAGTTGACACTCTGTACTTTGTCAGCCATTGCTATACATAAAACTTTGCTTTTCCATCTCTTGGATCTAGTTTCTGTCTGTTGCGCTTTAGCCAGGAACTAGGACCCAGTCGCCAGCACTTCTCATTCTTGAGGAATTTTTATTTCTATCAGATTGTCTGACTTTACCTCAGATTGTCATTCCATGATGAGGAGAAGTGCACCACACTGGTGTTTTTGGTAATCCTCAGTAATAGCCAGTATCGAAATGTTGCCAAGTCCGCGTTTTGGGAATGTTCTGAAGCAGTGCTTAATTTGTAAATAAAAACCTGCGAGTGCTCAAAATCCTCTTCTTAGACACATGGCTGCTGCAATTAAATGTGGGAGCACGGAATACTGAGGAAGCGTAATCCTGAAGTCATCTAGGGCCTCTTCAATCCATTTACAGCCACTCCCTGCCCCTTCAGGTCCCTATTGCAGCTTTCTGCTTTCTCCCACTGTGACGCTTTGTCGTTTTTCTCTTCCTCCGTCTTTCACATGTGTGTCTTTTGCTCGCAGCAAATGCTTGGGGCAGAAGAATAAGCACCGGCCCTCAAAAATATGTGCCGGTGCTCAGCCCCGGAAACAACAAGCCCAAATTAAGCACTGCTCTGAGGTAAGCGTTAGTAAGTTGCTGTGTGCTAAGCGGTAGCGTGGTCAGTGTGTCATGGGCCCCAGTGCAAGGAAGCAAATGCCCCTCTATCCCAGGGCTGCTGTTTGAATTATAAAATACAGTAATAATTAGGGTTCATTAGGCCTGTCGGGCCTCTGAGTTCCTGTGTCTCAGCAAGTGATACACCAATGGTAGCTGTGCCCCTGGTGCTGAGGGTCAATCTAGCAGGTGACCTGTAGAAGAGAATGGGGAATGTGGCATGGTTTATTCCACCAACTGCTCAACCTGCTTAAATCACATTACTAAATGCGGTGTGGCCAATAGCTTTCAAATAGTAGTTTTCTATACTGGAGCTCCGGCATTGACTTTGAAAGAGCCCAGAATTCCCTGCGCACATAACTCCTATAAATGCATTGACAAGACGAAGCATGAGTTGCTCTGCTTTCAGTAGAACACACTGATTTTCACAAATCACGAGCAGCCCTCACTGCACGAAAGGTGGGGGACTTCTGCTCTAAATACTCTTCCTGCTTCCCCGCTTGCTATGCAACAGGTTGCAGGATTACAGACAGACTTGCGGGACCACCTCCATTTTGGAATGAGCAGACCGTGGTCGCAACGCAAGAAAAGAGGCACCCTAATGAGGATGAGGATGAGGATGGGTAGAGAGAAGCTTCCGTTACAGATCTTTGAGGCCCCGACTGAAAAGAGACTATGGTTTTAGCAGAGGCTACTTCCTAGTCTCCCCGCAGAGGAATTAGCATGCTTCCAAGAGGACCTAGAGTCCTGTCCTATAAACGTGTCACTGCTATAACAGGTTCACAACAGAAAATAAAAACAATAAAGTACATTTTTTAAAAATATGAAAAGAAAATCAAGTCTTTCTGGTATTCTGCTGGGTGAGGCCACGTGGCGCTACAGAAGAACGAAACAGGAAGTTCCTGGCCAGGCCCCTCCTATAGGAACCATAGGAAGTCTGCTTTCCCCGGAGTTGTGATGCTGGGCACTGGCTGAGTGACGTTTTTTAGCTGGGTGAATGCTGTCAAATCAGGAGACGTACCTCCATGTGTCAGGACTGGGACAGGAAAGAATATAACTGTGACTAATGAAGTTAGCCAGTAAGTAACTGAGTCAATAGCCTTGGCTCTGCTGATTGAAATTAATAATATAAGAAATGTGAGTCTTTAGCGTTCTGCACATGAAGTAAAGCAGCATTTAATTTTAATATTTTCATAATTCAGGAAAACCTCACTGAAAAAATCTAATCCTACTATGTCAAATAAAAATCAGATAAACAGTTAAACCTTACCTGATGCAACACCTAGCTAACACTACACTTCACCCATGGCGTTTTATTTCTTTAACAGTCTGACAATAGAGTACAGTGGCATCTGAGTTAGAATCACTTCTCCAGTGACTCATTTGCACAACTTCCTGAATGATACTTGCAATTTTGTGCAGTGTGTTTGAAGAACATCCCATATTGACAGACTGCTGAGTTTAGCAGAGCAATTAAAAAAAACATTGGCAAAGGCAATAGGTCTGGCCTAGGCTTTTAGCATTTTTGCTTTGTCAAAGCTAGTTTTGTTTTGTCATGGCTTTTGTAAAACTTTATTCGGGGAACTGCTGAGCCCTCACCAATTTAGTAAAAAATGTTTCCAAAAGCAATGCTACTTTTTTCTCTCAAAAAGGTATACATTACCATAGCAGCACCTGATACTGAAGGGAGCTATTTTGTGTGAGGATGTGCTTCTTGTGAATGAGAAGAATGCTGTCACTCACAGTGAGGTTAGCCAGTGACTGAATTAGGCTCTACCAATGCACCATATTTTCTGTAGTAGGCTAAAGAAATGTGGACGACTGAACAACAGACCAATGGATGAAAAGGAAAGGCTGAAAGCTCCTATGAGTTAGTATAGTACATATATAAATGGAACAAAATCAAACGGTCTTGGCTAATGGCAGATTTATGAAAGGGAAGGCAATGTGCCTTACTCTGATAATCAATGCAAAGCAACATAACAGAGTGATTCAAAAATGTAATACTTCTTCAATATGGCTGAAGTTCTGTTTGGCACTATTCCACTTATCTTAAAAAGTTAGGACTCCCCTCTAAGTTACCAGGTACTGGTAAGCTTTTTCACTGTTACTTAAAGTTGCAGGACGACTGTGAACACAGAGAGGGAGTGTGCTCACTAGACAGGACCACTATTCATTTGATCTGCACTTTAAGGTTATTATTGGGCAGACCATGTCTAGTCTTTGTGAAGGGAAGGAACAAAGAGAACTTCTTTGCTCTCAGTTTCGCACTCTTTAGACTCACTTGGGGCCCTCCACACAGGCAAAGTCACAATTTGCAGCAAGGCAGAGGGGCAGAGCATCAGCAGGGCATCAGTCCTATCCTTGTGTAAACAGGCAACGCGCAGCTCCAGCAAAGCAACAGGATCCTCACTGCAGATGATCTGTGCTTTGTTGGAAGGAGAATCTTACCCATATGCTCATTGATGTACAGCTGGGCAGCCTCCCACTACCAGTCCGTTCAAGTGCAATCCAGTAGTGCTGGAAGTTGCAGTGCATGTTCCATGTAAACTGGAAGTAGTTTCTCAGGGGACTAGCCAATAAGGAGGCACCTTAAGACACACAATTAGGCAAGGTAGCAACTGTGTTTCAGAAAGTAATGGTCATGTTATTAAAAAATTCACATCCATGTCCACATTTGCCTGTATGCAAGTTGAGTTTCACTTTCCTAAATTTTTTGGGGGTCCAGGACAAGGAATTGAATTATTACTCATTGTCTAATAATTCAAGCCATCCTTGTACATTGTATGGTATGTTCAACTTTCAGGAAAGGGGGCATGCAAAAACAGCCAAATGTTCAAGCAGCCAGTGAGTAGCTAGTCAAATAGACCCAAGTGAAAGCTTGAACAAACATTGATTGTTATTTTAAAACTTTGTTTATTGGTTTTTCAAATAATTAAGTAATCATACAGTAAATACATGTGTATGTTCTTCTTTACATGCCGTGTATTGAAACTTATTTTATGCAGACCGCAAGCACAGAGTGATTCGTTACGATATTCCATTGGTCACTGTTGAGACCATCCACAGGTGCAGAACATTGACATGTCTCACTTACTCTCGATTTCAATTTCCATCTGCGCACTATGGGGGTCATTACAACCTTGGCGGACGGCTACCGCCGCCCGCCAGGCGGTAACCGCCGTGCGTCCGCCAATGCAGCCGCACTCACGCGGCCCCCATTATGACATTCTCGCTGGGCCGGCGGGCGCAAACCAAGTTTGCGCCCGCCAGCCCAGCGGGGATGAGGCCGCAACATAGGAGCCGGCTCCTAATGGAGCCGGCGGTGTTGCGGCCGTGCGACGGGTGCAGTTGCACCCGTCGCGCTTTTCACTGTCTGCCATGCAGACAGTGAAAAGCTGGCCGGGGTCCTGCTAGGGGGCCCCAGACACCCCTTACCGCCAGCCTCTTCCTGGCGGTGCAAACCGCCAGAAACAGGCTGGCGGTAGGGGTGTCATAATCCCCAGGACAGCGCTGCTTGCAGCGCTGCCCTGGCGGATTATCACCGCCGGGGCTAAAACGGCGGGAAACCGCCGGCCCCGGCAGTGCGACCGCGGCGCTTCCGCCGCGGTCGTAATAGGGCTGGAAGCACCGCCAGCCTGTTGGCGGTGCTTCCGACCTTTTAGCCCTGGCGGTCTCGGACCGCCAGGGTCAAAATGATCCCCTATGTCTCCCCAAATAAACTTTGAACTAATTCAACCACAAAAAGGAAAATAAGGCAATTACTGAAAACAAAAAAGAAACAAACTATGCGCAAGGTAATATATTGTGGCACATTGGGATTAGGTCCTGCCAGTATATCTTAGTCGCTCTGCGGTAGGGTCATCCCAAACGTCTTCCCGCCTCTTTTTCGTTTGTAGGGTCTATCCCATTCCACTAGGGTCCCTCCGCCCCCTCAAATATGGTCACATCTTTTATCCATTAATATTAGCATCTCTCATCCTGCCCCAGGAGCTGTTCACAACCATGGGGTAAGGAAGCCCCTTTGGCGCATGCCCCATGATCCTCCTGTCCTCCCGTCCTCCACCTGCCCCATCAACTATCCCGTCGGTCCCATTCCACCAGCGTCACTGCTTCTCCACATTCTGATGCCCCCTCCTACCCCCGCTTCCGGCCTTCCCAAGCCTCCATTATTTGTGTCCACAGTGGGGCTATAGGTCTCGCCCGTATCACCCTTGCCTCTTCTCCCTGCAGCGCCTGCTGTTCGGCCTGAGCCCATCTCGAGACATCATTCCTCCAATCCTCCAGCTGCGGGCCCGTCTAAGACTTCCAGGCCATTGCAATGCAGCGCCTGAACAGGACCAGATCAAGATCCAGGAACCTGCTTCCCACTCTCTTGGATGCCGGTCTTCCATGTAAACCCACCAGGCACAGTAGAGGGTCTGGGTCTAACCGCGTCCCCAAAGTCCCCCCCAAGTCCTTCAACACTCCCATCCAGCCTCTCTGTATGTTGGGGCATCCCCAGACCATATGACCAAAGTCCGGATCTACTGTCTGACACCTGGGGCAATCCCTGGGCTCTCCCCCGTATATCACCCTAAGTCTGTGCGGAGTGAGATACTTTCTATGAACATAGTTGTATTGGATAGATCTGAACCGTGTGTTTCTGGACACGTTCCGAGGATACGCTAACACTTTCTACCACTCTGCATCTGTCAATTCTCTGCCCCCTGTCTCCTCCCATTTCGACCTCAGAATCTGTAAGCACTTTAATGAAGTATCGGTAAAGGCCTTGTAGAGTTTGGTGACCAGGTGGTTGTCCTTTCCTCCCATTAATAGTAAATGTAGTATAGCATGTGTCTCTGCATTTACTGTGGGCCATAATTGTCGTACACCCTCAGTAATGCAGACCTCCCAGGCAGAGGGTTCCCGGCCCCCACCAATCCTGCTATGAGGTGATCCGGCGTTATTTCATCACCAGCTACACTCAATCCTGTTCGGTGTCTCCCCGATACCCACTGGAGTTGGCATGACAGGTAGTACAATTCAAAATCTGGGACCGCCAGCCCCTCCTCCAGAGTAGGTCGGCATAGGGTGGAGAGAGACATCTGCTGACATCCCCCATCCCCGAGCAGCCCCCTAAGGAGCACGTTCAGTTCCCTGAACCAGCTCTTCGAGATAGTCACAGGTGGATTGGTGAAGTAGTATAGGAGCCGTGGTAACATGACCATTTTAGACAGGGCCACTCGGGCCATCACTGGGAGTCTCAGCGAGTGCCAGAATATCACAGAGGATCGTAGAGAACGGAGAGATGCTCCCGTCGCGTAAGTCACTTAACTCGTGGTAGATCTGAATACCCAAATACTTGAAGGAGCAAGGTGCCCATGAGAGATCATCCGGGCACGTGGGTGGGCATCCAGCACCCTCAACCAGCGGGAGGCGTACGTTTGTCTCCTGTTAACCCTAAGACCCGACCGGACACCGAACCCCTCAAGTAGCACCAGCACCAAGGGAATCCAATCACACCACTTCGTAAATAGATCAGCAGGTCATCTCCATAGATCAAGATAATGTCTTCCTCCTGACCCTATAACACCCCCCTACCCTGCCCTTCCATCCGGAACTGTGCTGCCAGGGTTTCAATAGCAATCGCAAACAGTAAGGGCGAGAGCGGGCATCCCTGTCTAGTGCCACGGCATATGGGGTAGGAGTCCGACACCACTACCCCCGCACGCACCCGAGCCACTGGGTGATGGTACAGCAACTCAACCCATCATATCCAATTCTCTCCCAATCCCATTCTGGTCATCACTATACTGATATAGTCAAATGCCGTTTCTAGGTCTACAGATAGGAGCAAAGCCTCCGGGCTCTGCTCCCCAAGTGGTCAATGTAATAACATGAACCGCTGTCTTAGGTTCAAGGAGGTGCTGCGTTCGGGTACAAAACCATTCTGGTTCTCATGAATTAGGTGAGGGATATGTTGTAACAACCTATTAACCAGTGCTTTACTTAGGATTTTGAAATCACTATTCAGCATAGATAGGGAGCGAAAGTCAGTCACAGATGCCTCAGTTGACTTCGTCTTAGGTAATGGGACCACCAACGCCTCCCGCAACGTCCCCGGAAGGGAGCCAGTCTCAAAGGCCTCAACATATAGACCAGCCAGAATGCCCAGATATGTTTTATAGAACTCCATAGGGAGTCCGTGCCCGGTGTTTTGCCCGCAGCCAATTGTGAAATAGCAGTTTTCACCTCCTCGAGGGAGATCGGTTCTCCTAAAGGCCCCCTGTCTTCCGCTCCAAGGGTGACCAATGGGAGAGATTCCAAATATCCTCCAAATGACTGCGACAGATCATCTCCAGGGTGCCTATACAGGGACGTATAGTAGGATTTAAAAGCATTATTTATCTCAGACAGTGTGTAAACATGATCCCCAGTCACCCCCGCACGCTTGTTATTGGAACGCTACCTCCCTCAGGCTGCACCAACCACGCCAGTAGTCTGCCTGCTCTACCCTCTTCCACCTGCACAGAGGTCATGTGCTTCCGGTAATCATGGCATTGCAGCCTCTCTAGCGTCTGATTGAACGATTCTCTAACCTTGAGAAGCCTATGCTGCGCCTCTGCTTCTGCTCCCTGCTCAACCTCCCTATCATGGAGTTCCCTCTCTATCTGATTCAGCTCATTAGTGAGAGTCTGCCTAATCCCCACCGATTGTCCCATACAGTGTCCCCTCGTCACCGCGTTAAGGGCCTCCCATTCCGAACTGCATGACCCCCTGGAGTCCTTATTAATCCTGATGTGTTCCACAAGGTGGGACCGGAGCCCCTCCCTAAACACTGAATCTTCCAGGGCCCTCGGCTGGAGCCTCCATGTCGGGATGGGCGACCTCTCCCCAGGCCCCCGTCAGGTGATGAGCCAATGGGCCAACAATGTACGGCCCAAGTACTCGGAGTGGACCATCTCGTGGGTGACGGCTCCAGAACTCATCACGTGGTCTATTCTGGTGTGTAAGTGGTGGAGTCCTGAGTAAAAGGAGTAGTGTCTAATTTGTGGGAGCTGTAACCGCCGTACATCTTCCAACCACCAGTGTCTCGACCAGTCCCTGAGGTTCTCAGCCATTTTGTGTGCCGCTGCCCCAGGTAAAGGGGGAAGGGAGCGGTCCAACCCAGTGTCCAGCACGCAGTTAAAGTCTCCCCCCATTATGAAGTGACCCCCTGAGTGCCCGGCCATGCGCCCAGAGAGCGCACGCCAAAAGGCAGTTTGTTCCTAGTTAGGTGCATACACACAACTCAGCACTATATGCCTGCCTTGCAACCTGCCCTCCACAATAACATATCTACCGCCTGGGTCCAAATCTGTGGAGAGGGGTTCGAACGGGACCCCAGCTCTAACCCAAATCAATGCCCCCCTCCCAAACGCTTAGTTTGCGGTGGCGAAGGGTTGCCCCCTCCACCTGCACCTCAGTTTATCCACCTCCCCGGTGGTAAGGTGTGTTTCCTGGAGCAATGCTATATGTACCCCCCTTCTCTTTAGGTAGGACAAGATCTTATGACGTTTAGCAGGTGACCCCATCCCCTGGATATTACAGGTTATCAGCTAAAGGTCAATCTGCATGTATAAGTTAGAGCAGTCAAGATCACCACCCTTTCCCAATGACCATTAGTTCTTGTCCCACTCCCCCGCCTCATCTGTGCCTTTAGTGCAAATTCCACTATAACTGGTCTCCTGCGCATATAGTGTAATAAAAGCATCAACCACCAACTCCCTCTTCCCAGGGGAATACCGCAACAAGCGGTTGCCCAGCATACGCTCAACAAACAAAACAATAGCGCTGAGTCATATAGTGTTCTCACCATTCAGTGGTTTGTGGTCGAGAATCCGGACAGTTGAGCCATGTTCGCCTGCAGACCCCTGCTCAAATCGTGGCCCCAAAGGTAAACGCATCTCCCTTCTCCCTATACTCCCTACAAGTCATCAGCTGTCTGGGGGGGTCTCTCTCGGAGCCTCATTCGACTGGTGGGAATCCAAGTCCGTGGAGTGAATTTGGTGGTCCGAGTCCCCACCGCTGGCCTCCTCAGCCATATTCCCCTGCTGCAGCAATGCCACAGCCTCTAAGGCCGATCGTCTATCAAGATCCCTCTGTTCTGGTGTTGGTTTGATTCTCGGGCGAGATCTGTCCCGGCGCTTTCTCTCTTCCCTGTGCCTTCGTCAGCGATGCGCTCCCATTGGGGCACTGGAGCCTCCCTCCGTATTGTGCACTTCCAGCCACTCCCAGGCCCCCTCCATTGTCTGAGAGAACGTGCTGTGCCCCTCCAGCATCACTCTTATCCAGGCTGGGAATAAAAGCGAATATTGTATACCCGCGTCTCTCATGGCCCTTTTTACCGCCATGTAGGATGCTCGCTTGGCCTGCACCTCAGTTGTAAAGTCTGGAAAGAGAGTGACTGATCTATTGTCCACCCTGATGCGCCCAGCCTCCCTTGACCACTGCAACAGAATGTCCCTGTCCCTATAGTGCAGCAGTTTAGCTACCACTGTACGTGGGGGTTGTCCAGGTGCAGCCGGCTTATCCGGTATTCGGTGGGCTCTCTCCAAAGTAAAGAATGGGGTAAGTAGGACCAGGGCGACTTCCTGCTGCATCCACCTTTCGAGGAGGGTTACCGCGTCCGTCCCCTCAGCCCCCCCTGGCAGTCCAATGATACGCACGTTGTTTCTCCGATTTCGGCCTTCAGCGTCTTCGGCCCGGTGCTCCAGTCTTTGTACCAGGTCTGTTAATTGCATGATTGTGGTCTGTATCTCTTATCGTGTGCTGGAGCCAGGTCTGTAAGTGCACTTCGGGCTCTATCTGCCAATTTCTGTTGGTCTGCTCGCAGTAGTCCTAGTTCCACTGATACCTGACCAATTTCTCGTCGGAGAGTGGTTTTGGACTCCTCTATAGCCCCTAAAATTTTGTCCAAAGTTACTTGTAGAGATTGTGGCACCAATTCGGCCATTTCTGAAGCACTCTGATTGCCAACGCGGTCTTTCCCTTGTATACGTCCCTTCTTGCAGTTTTTGGCAGACATGCAGCCGCAGGGGCCAAGGTGCCCCCCCACTAAGCCAACAATAGTCGCAGCGTTTGCGCACCTGTTCGCTTCTCCGCCAGCTCGGGGTAAATGCGCTCTATGGACATCCCCTCACCCGGTGGTGGTTCACTCCCAGCAGCAAATCACCATTGGTCGCTTCTTCCCCTTCTCCGGTTGGGCCCAGAAGCCCGGGTAGTACTATCAGCCTGTCAAAAAACCTGGGTCCCATCAGGGCACCTTCTCTGCTGTATAACAGCCATGGCCAATCCATCAGCCTTCCAACTGGGCCCTGCTCTGCTGCCAGATTCTGCGTTCTATCAGTCTGCCAAATAGTCACGACATCCGCCCTCCAGGTGTGCTGCCACTTCCTCCTGGCAGGGTCCCTTCCACACCACCTCCTAGGGCCCCATCGCTCACCTGGGCTCCGGTACGTTCGGTACGGCACCGCGGGGGCAGGTGGCAGGGGGCCGAGAGCCTCCACAGGTAGCCCCGCCAGCTCCCTCCCAGCAGTGTCCCCTCTCTGCCTCCGAGCAGTCGTCCGCTGCCCGGAAACCACCACCTCTCAGCCGCTCCTCTTCCGCAGCACCGCCACAGCCTCAGGGCCGTCTCCCAAGAGCTTGCCGTTACCAATTGGCCTCCGGTCTGCACCGCCAGCCGCCGGCCACGTGGCCCACACTTTCACCGTTTCAGCACCCCGTTCATCAGGCCACCTCTTCCAGCACACTCTCTCCCTGCAGCACTGCCGCAGCCTCAGGGCCGTCTCCCAAGAACTTGCCGTTACCAATCGGCCTCCAATCTGCACTGCCGGCCACCCGCTGAGTGCCCCACACCTTCACCGTCTCAGCACCCCGTTCTTCAGGCCAGCCGCGGGTCGTGTCTTCCCACCAGGCCGCACTCCGAACTACGCTGGCGGTCCCCCTGCAGCTCTCCGTTCAGGGCTCTGGGCTTCCACTCACTGCACCGCCGTCCCGATTCCGTCGCAGGATCCCTCCGGGACCATAAAAGAAAGGATATCTAGTGGGCCTCGACAGAGCAGCGCATTTACGCGTCCGCCATTGCTGCCGATCAGGCCACGCCCAGCTTGAACAAGCATTGATAAAGCCATTTCTTTTTGATTATGAATCTAGATTTTATTTGTCTTGCAACAATAATATTTTACATGGAATTCAGTGATTAACTAGCCTGTACTTCTCATTGTAAGAAAAGCATGGTAATGGTGACTTAACGGATCTTTAGGTGACTGATGCATAATATTAAAATAAGACATTTGCATAGAGAGATTAATTTACTGGCAGGATATTCATAATCCCCCTTTACTACTGGCATTCATACTGCAACAGTAGAACCCAAAGTATCGCTTTGAGGAGTTTCACAATATGACACATTACTCCTTAATTCTTTTACCGTGCTTTGCATCGCCTCTGCTGTATGTGTACAGTTCTCTGTCTAGACGGCAACCATCAACTCTTGCTGAGTCAGAGCTAAAGATAGGGAGAAGGAACTGTGGAGAAAGCAATTGGGTACAACAAAGGATATGATAGAAAAGGTAAGACAGTAAGAGGTTGAGTTAGAGAGAGTTAGATGTAGACAGATGAGATAATGGGAAAAGTAGAGAGGGATGCAAGGAACAGAGAGCAGTAAAGCAGAGGGGTTCACAAAAGGAGAAGATGTATAGACAGACAGGTCCAATAATGGATGAGAAAGGAAAAGATGGGTTGAAGGCTTGCCAGACAGATGAGATGCAAAAAGACACAAGTTGAAGCAGAGAGACAGGTAAGGTAATAAAAGAGAGGACAGATTTATACAGAGGTAGAGGGCTAGAAGGAAAGAGAGAGGGCAGGGTCAGCTAGAGACAAAGGGCCTGATTGATATCTCAGCGGATGGAATACTCTGCCACAAATGTGACAGATATGCCTTCCTTCGTATTACGATCCTCATAGGATAATTTTGGGATCTTAATACAGCAGATGGGATATGCCTTCCTTCGTATTACGATCCTCAAAGGATAATTATGGGATCTTAATACAGCAGACGGGATATCCATCACATTTGTGATGGAGTATTCCCCTCCACCAAGATCTAAATCAGGTCCATAGTTGCGAGATGAGACAAAGAAGAGATTTAGAAATATGTGTGAAGAGACAGTGAGTGATAGGAAGAGATAAAGTTAAAAGGGTGAATTAAACTAAAAATAGGGTGCAGAGAGGGACGAGAGAGTAGAGATAATGACAGAGAAAAAGAGTTTCAGCCAGAAAAGGGTAAGGTATTGAAAGAGTTGAAGCAGGGACCAGAGGTAAAAAGAAGACAAAGAGGTGCAAAGGAGAGGTAAAGTAGCAAATGAATGATGAGAGTGGGAGAAATGATATAGAGAGTAGTGAGGTAGACCAAGGGCTGAGAGAGAGCTAGAGGAAGGTGAGGTATAGAAAGATGGAGAGATGAAAATGAGAGAAAGAAAGAGAGGCAAAGTAGAGAGAGAATATATACAGGGAGGTGAGAGGGAGAGAGGGGTGATGTAAAGAGAGAGTTGAGGCAGAGGAAGCAGGTAAAGTTGTAGAAATGTCTATGTAGACCCAGAGTGGTAGTGATGAAGAAAGAGTTGAAGTTGTGAGAGCGGAAGAGAGTTGCTTTAAGAAAGATTGAGGTAGGCATGGGTGAAGTAGAATGAGTTGAGACAGACTGAGTGTTGTTGATACATGAAGATGTAGGCACAAAGACAGCAAGAGAGAGTGAGATAGAGGTGAAAAGAGTGGTGAAGTAGAAGAGATGAGGTGAAGTAAGGAGTGTGACATGAGACAGAAACTTTATTTTTTGATTAAATGGTCACCAACTACCAAAGAGCACAAGGGTTATGGTTGTTCAGGCCATGCATACACAATGAGCTTCTGTGAGGCATGCATATCCAGCTCTCAATTTTAAAAAAAACAATCTGCTATGCACACTTTTATTACTCTCTGGCTTCTGAATGTCCAGCTCACCTCTTCAGGGGACCCTTAGAAGGTTGTGGCACTGGTCAATTATTCACTTTGCCTAGGAAGGTCAATGCTCCACCCATGGAACATCTACCAAAATGAAATGTAATACAGCGCAGTGCACCTCACTAAGGTGTTTTACATTTCCTTACAGAGTCATACGAGGGGGTGCAAATCACCCCTTGCGTAGCTTTGTAAATCCCATTAAGGACTTGCGTTGCCTTGCAATGACTTGCATCACACAAGGACAATGGAAATACTTAATAAATATGGCCCTCTATTCCTACCTGATAACATTTATGATGTTGATGTTCAGTCCCCTATGTGATCCAAAAGATGTATAATTTTTTCCTCATATATTTTTCAAATATTCATTTTTGTTGAAAAATAGTTTTAAACCATTGTGCACTGATGTAAGTCTGTTTAGAGATTGAAGACCTGATTCACAAAGATAAACTTACACTTTTGTGAAAGTTTACAATTGTTTGGTATTCACAAAGGGATTTATGAGTAGTATCATTACAATTTCGGAGTCTCTGCACATAAAAAGACCTATCTTTTTATGTGCAGACATTCCGCACTCGTAAAGTTACTACTCGCAAATTCCTTTGTGAATGCAAAAAACTCGTAAGCTTACACAAAAGTGTACTTTGTGAATCAGGCCCTGGGGGTCTCCTATAGAGTTCGGCATAAATGGAATCCCCTATACATTTTCAGAGTTTCCATTCCACCAAACATGTGTCTCTCCCATCTCATTCAGAGGTGGGGGAACTTCTCACTGACCACCCTTACAGCCTTTGGCAGCTCTGCTGGTGAGCAGGCATTGGTAGCGACCATATGGCACAGGCTAGCTGGCTTCTATGCATTAGGAGGCTTACCTTTTTTGGGAATGGCTTCAAATACAGATTTTGCCTGCCAGAGTCGTCATTACGGCAGGTGGCAGACTAAAGCAGGAAAATTAAAAAATGCCCCCATACTCCCCAGACATTTGTTCTTAAAAACAAGACATCCCATCAATCTAACCCAGCCCTATTACACGAGTTACAGATCTTTGAACGAGTAACGGGTCTTAAAATTAATGTGTCAAAATCATTTATCCTGAATATATCTATTTTAGAAGCTGAAATGGAAAAATTGGCAAATACAACCCCATTCCTTTGGGCAACAAAGGAAATTACATACTTGGGAATCAAGATCACACCCTGGATTGGGGATTTATATAAAGCCAATTCCCCCTCCCCCTGCTCAAGCAAATAAAGGGTGATCTTAAGAGATGGGCTCCCCTGTACCTTTCTTGGTTGGGCCGAATCCACACCGTAAAGATGAACGTTTTACCCAGGGTACTTTTTTTGTTGTAGAGCCTCCCAATAGCATTAGAACGGGATTTCTTTGCCATTTAAAATATTTATGTGACCCGGTTTATTTGGCAGAAACAGAGAGCCCGCCTCCCTTTCAAGCTTTTGCGTCTCCCAAAAACGGCACTGCTAGACTTCGACCTGTACTACAAAGCGGCACAGTTACGGGCGGTCGTGGAATGGTCATTACGGGAATCAGAGAAGCATTGGCTACACATGGACAGGACCATAGTGGGTAAGTTAATTTGGGACATAATCTAGAAGCCTAAGGCTGACAGCCCCCGAAATGCTTACCTAAGCACCCCCATTAAAACAACACTCATGGTCTGGGATGAGGTGACTAAAAAGATGAATTGGACTACATTTCCATCCCCAATCTGGCCTTCCCGCTAGCCTTACCCTGGGCCCTTTGATGCCTGGAGAGAAGGCAGGCGCATCACTCTAGCTAACCAGTTTCACAACTGGGAAATGTTGACGTTCCCTAATTGCCAAAGGGACTTTCACTTACCTGACAATTAATATTTTCATTAAAAAACAACTGAGGCATTGGGTATTGCAACCCAACTACCAGGAACTAACCCCCATAGATTTTTTTTTACAAAGGCAAACACGTCAAAAGAGACAATGGCCCTCATTACAACCCTGGCGGTCGCTGATAAAGCGGCAGTAATACCGCCAACAGGCTGGCAGTAAAAAAAATGGGATCACGACCACGGCAGAAACCGCCAACACAGACAGCCACTTTAACACTCCGACCGCCACAGCGGTAGCAACAAACACCGCGGCAGTCACTGCCAACAGGCAGGCGGAAGACAATGTACCGCCCACCCTATCACAATCAACCCATCCACCAGCTTTTCCGGGGCGGTACAAACGCCATCAAAAGCACAGTGGAAACAGTACCCAGAAGGGAGCCACTCACCTTTCGACACTCAACGAAGAACCAGGACGCCATGGAGCCCGAACTACAAGTCCTGACGATGCTGCTGTATCTGCTAATACCCAAAGAATGCGGCAGCGACGACCACAGTGAGTACTGCACCTAGCACACAGGGGAGGGGGAGGAAAAAGAGAGTGACACACACACATGCAACACGCAACACCCCCACCCCCAACACCATACACACAAACACATGCAGCAACAGTACATTTACACCCCATAACCCCCTGGAAGAACGCAAGGACAAAAGGAATTGAGTGCAAATAGTGATATTTAGAAATGTGCAGATAAAGTTAACGATTGTAAACAACATTGTATACAAATATTTACAATATGTACAGAAGGCCGTACGCTGTCCTTTGCAAAAGTTCATGGCCCAGTGGGCAAAAAAACATTGGCAAAGCCCACACTTGACTCCTGCCTCAAAACGGAGAGAACACTGCAAGGGCATTAGGTCAAAAACACACAGGCACCTCAGGAGGAAGGAGTGGGGGGGGCACCTCAGCTGGAAGATGGTACTACACCACGGCTCCTGGAGGGGGCAACATGCCCACTGCTTGGTCCTGGGGAGTGCAAGTCCACAGTCTCTCAAGTGGGTGGTTTGCCCACTGCCTGGTCCTGGGGAGTGCAAAGCCACAATCTCTCAAGTCTCTCAAGTGGGTGGTTTGCCCACTGCTTGCTCCAGGGGAGTGCAAAGCCACAGTCTCTCAAGTCACTCAAGTGGGTGGTTTGCCCACTGCCTGGTCCTGGGGAGTGCAAAGCCACAGTCTCTCAAGTCTCTCAAGTGGGTGGTTTGCCCACTGCTTTCTCCTGGGGAGTGCAAAGCCACAGTCTCTCAAGTCACTCAAGTGGGTGGTTTGCCCACTACCTGGTCCTGGGGAGTGCAAAGCCACAGTCTCTCAAGTCTCTCAAGTGGGTGGTTTGCCCACTGCTTGCTCCTGGGGAGCGCAAAGCCACAGTCTCTCAAATGGATGCCTTCTTCCACTGGTTCTGGAGGGGGCCTTGTGCCCAGTGTGTTTTATCCTGCCAAGGAAAGTGATAGTGGATGCACATCTCCACTGGTTCTGGAGGGGGCCTTGTGCCCAGTGATGCTGCACCTGGGGTGTGGCAGTTCCCATTCCCTCACCTGGGTGTCTGAGGCACAAGATGTGCAGGGAACAGGCAGCATAATACTTCATGGAGGCAGACTCCACCCTGAGGTGACTTAGGCTGCAAACTGCTGGAATTTCTGGTGCTGGTGCTTCAAGTGGAGGGTCCAGGCCGCCTCCTGCCTCCCCGGACGGCTGCCCACTGGGGATGCTGCTGTTGACAGATGTAGTGGCACCAGCTTGGCACGTGGCGGTGCAGATGGCAGTGCAGGTGGCGGTGCTTGTGGCGGTGTCTGCGGCGGAGATGCTGCCGGTGCTGGCCGTGGTGCAGGTGCTGGTAGTAGGGGAGGGAGACACCAGGCTGTCTCCTGCAGCCTCGGACAGCTGCCCACTGGGGATGAAGCAGCTGACTGTTGTTGTGGCAGTGGCGGTGCAGGTGGCGGTGCAGTGGGCGGTGCAGGTGTTGGTGCAGATGGTGGTGCCTGCGATGGTGCTTTCCGCGGGCTACAGGGTGCTGGGCTGTCTGTACTGATGGTGGGCACCAGTCCCTCACCTGGAGACTCCGAGACCTGAAGTGCCTTGCCTTGGGTTTTCTTCCCCTTCCCCACCTTGGCAGACGCTGCTGGGAACTTGGCACTGGCAGATGCAGTTTTGGAGGAGGCCTTGCTGGGTGGGTCGTGCTTCTTGGCAGTCCTGCATGCTGGCACGTTCTTCACCTTGCCAGGTGGCGGAATGGGTTGGTCCTTTGCAGGGGTCGGTGGCACACTGGCAGCCCTGCCGGGTGCCCCCTTTGATACCCTGGGACTTTCTTGTACCACAATGGACGCCGACTTGGTGGCTGAGGTGCTGGCCTGGGATCTTGACACCCTGGCCCGAGGGGAAGGACTGGGGGGAAGGCGTAGGGAAGAGGTCAATGGTTGCCAGGAAAAGTTTTTTTTACACACAACAGGACGGGAAGATGGAGAGGGTTTGGGAGTGGAGGTAGTGGGAGTGGATGTAGGAGGTGCACGTCTGCTGAGTTTGGGTGAAGGTGCATGGGCTGGATGCTGTTGTGAGGTGGATGGCTGTTGGCTGGGTGGGTGCTTGCGTTTGTGTACTTTGGGAGGAGGGGTCACAGACACACTGGGAGAGGACACAGTGGACGTATGCATGGTTGTGGGGGTGGTGACTGCTCGTGAGGGCTGTGTTGTGGTGGGTGTGCTGGTGATGGACGTAGTGGATGAGGATGTAGTGTAAGCAGGTGTGAGTGGAGACGATACTGGGAGGAGGGTGGACGATGAGGAGGGGGACACAGTGGAGGCAGTGGATGTTGGTGTGTCTGCATGGGGATGGTGCTTGTGTGAGTGCCTGTGGGATGAAGTGTGGTGCTTGTGTTTGCCTAAGCCACTTCTGTGTGTTGATTTGGGTGCATGCTGGTCTGAAGGTGTGCTTGGGATAGGCTGGGGTTGAGGGGATTGGGGCTGGGTAGAGGAAGTTGGAGGGGGGAGGCTAGACACAGGGACAATGGCTGCCATCAGTACTGAGGCCAGAGCCTGAAATGCTCTCTGTTGGGCTGCCACCCCAGAATGAATGCCCTCCAGGTATGCATTTGTTTATTGCAAATGCCTCTCAACACCCTGGATGGCATTCAGAATGGTTTACTGCCCAACAGTGAGGGATCCCAGGAGGTCAATCGCCACCTCACTGAGGGCTGCAGGGCTGACTAGGGCAGGGCCTGAGGTGCATGGGGCAAAGGAGATGCCCACCCTCCTGGTTGAGCGGGCACGGGAAACATGCTGAGGGGCTGCTGGGAGGGTGGTGCTGGTAGGGGGGGTGGCGGCTGTACCTGTTGTTGGAGTGGGCACAGATGTGTCTGCCACGGAGAGGGAGCTTCCATCGGAGGAGGAGTCGCTGTCACTGATCTCCCCTCCTGTCCCAGTCGTGGTGCTCCCCTCTCCCTCCGTCCCACTGGTGCCTTCACCCTCAGTGGACTCAGCCTCATGGGCCATGTGGGATGCAGCTGCCTCCGTGGCCGGTGCCTCTGCTCCTCTGCCAGATGATGCTAATGCACACAAGGACAGGGTGACAAAACAAAAAGGGGGGGAGAGAAAGAGGATACACTTGGTCAATGCCAGCAACAACACCACTGTTGGCATACACAACACACAGGGAGCTGCCCTATGCACTAGGCCATGCCCCACCAGTCACTAAGGTAGTCACAAGCTCATGGGGTACAATGCCTAACACCAGCATGTGCACACCTGACACCCACAGGACCCTGCCCAGTAGTAGGGGCCCACTGACACCATTGGGTTTGGAGTGCTTCGGAGGCTGCACACAAGGGACCTACCCTGCCATGATCGTTCTGGCCGAGGGGCACCCACATCACACATCCCCCACCCAGCTAGCTCCCAAAGCACGCAAAGTCATGATTCAGGATCTGTACTCAACCCCTTGTAGCTGCTGTGATGCCTTGAAGCACCCATCCAACTCTGGATAGGTCACCGCCAAGATGTGGTACATCATGGGGGTCATGGTGCGACGGGCACCCCTTCCACCTTGGGAGGCCACCCCCAGCTGGGCCTCCGCCGTCTTCTTGGTCCAGCGGCGCAGGTCCTCCCATCTTTTGTGGCAGTGGGTGCTCCGTCTATGGTAGACCCCCAGGGTCCGCATTTCCTTGGCGATAGCACTCCAAATACCCTTCTTCTGGTGGGCGCTGACCTAGAGGAACAGTGAAGTAAGAATGGATGTTACTCCCCCGTCCAGTTCTTCTCACTCATTGCCAACAAACCTCCCACCCTGGCCCAGAAAAACATACATTCACCATCCTCACATGCTGGCCTGTGCCCCCCGTCTCTTCCATCCACAACACTCCATACATGCATGTGCCATCCACCATGCACACAGTTTATTTACCTGTTTGTCTGGAGGACCGTAGAGTAGCGTGTATTGGGGGAGGACCCCATCCACCAGTTTGTCCAACTCCTCCGCAGTGAAGGCTGGGGTCCTTTCCCCAGACACTGCTGCCATTGTCGCTTCCAGACTCAGGTCACAGCAGCACTTGCAGTGTAGGTCCTCTCCTGTTGAAGGTCAGGTATCAAGTGAGTGAACAGATAGAAAATGGCAGTCACGTCCGCGGTGGTGCGTATCGTCACCGCCGGCATACATCGTCATAGGGCCCAATGATAACCAATGCTGATTTGCGCAGCGGGCTTCGACCACCTACTGCGATGCTGCACAACGCCAGCGCAGTTACCTCATTTCCCCTTGTCCCTCCTTACAGGTCAGGCAGCTTCCATTTCAGGGGCCATATGGCAGGCTAACTAACTGCGTCACAGCACTTTTGGCCAGGAATACGGACAGACAAAGGCACACACCGATTATATCACGATTGTGCTAAAGAGCCTTGTGAAACCTATGTGGTGTGTGACCCCTTGCTCACCCTTCTCCTCCATAGGGCACGTCCGCTGGGGCAGGTGATGACATGGCAGCATCCTCCGGTATACAGACCCCTGGTGGGCCTGTCGACAATGGAGGACAGTCACATCATTATCACATACAGACTTGATTTTGCCACAATCCAGGAACTGTGTGCCAGACCTGATGTCAGCTATCCACCATCCCACAGGAATACCCCCTCTAGTGCAGGTCCTCACAGTACTCCATTTCCTGGCCAGTGGTTCCTTTCAAACAACAGTGGCCATGGCATCAGGGATGTCACAGCCAATGTTCTCTAACGTGTTGTCCAGAGTGTTATCTGCCCTGCTGAAGCACATGCGCAGCTACATCGTGTTCCCTCAGGTGGAGGATTTGCCCACAGTGAAAGGTGAATTCTATGCACTGGGACATGTCCCCAACATCATTGGTGCCATTGATGGTACACATGTGGCATTTGTCCCCCCCGCAGGTATGAACAGGTGTACAGAAACCGCAAAAGGTACCATTCTGTGAATGTGCAGATGGTGTGTTTGGCAGACCAGTACATCTCCCATGTGAATGCCAAGTGTCCTGCCTCTTTGTGTGACGCTTACATTGTGAGGAATAGCAGCATCCCTTATGTGATGGGGCAACTCCAGAGGCACCGGGTGTGGCTAATAGGTGAGCCCAAGATCCCGCAACAGTTGACATAGGTGTCTGGGTATGGGAGAGTCCCTAAGGGTTGGAGGATGTCTAACAGTTGTCCCACGATATTTGCAGGTGACTCTCGTTACCCCAGCCTGTCATGGCTACTGACCCCAGTGCGGAATCCCAGGACAAGGGCAGAGGAACGCTACAATGAGGCACATGGGCGAACCAGGAGGATAATAGAGCGCACCTTCTGCCTTCTGAAGGACAGATTCCGGTGCCTCCATTTGACAGGTGGCTCCCTGTTCTACTCACCGAAGAAGGTGTGCCAGATAATCGTGGCATGCTTTATGTTGCACAACCTGGCTTTGCGACGCCAGGTGCCTTTTCTGCAGGAGGATGGGCCTGATGCTGGTCTTGTGGCAGCTGTGGAGCCTGTGGACAGTGAAGAAGAGGAGGCAGAAGAGGAAGATATAGACCGAAAGAACATCATCATGCAATACTTCCAGTGAGACACAGGTAAGAGGATGGCACTGCTTCTCACATATCAGACTACTGTAGGACCTTGCATAAATCTGCCTTTTTACCTCTGTGTATGGACCCTGACATGTCACTTTGCCTTTCCATTTCACAGATCTGGGTCCGACTTTGTGCCCTCTGCCATGTTTACTGCTGCCCAACAACTGTGTAACATTGGTATTTGAATTTGAACATGAACATTGACATTGATATATTTCTGAGAGGTTGCAATTACACATTTGTGAAAGTACAGACTGACTCCAGATTGATTTGTGATTCAAGGGTGTTTATTTTTGTGCTAATAAGTGGACGGGTGTGTGCAATGGGCTAGGGTGATGGTGGAGGAATGTCCATGGTAGAGTTCAGTCTCTTGGTCTCACAGGTGCACTGTCCAAGGGGGCATAGGAAGTGGAGTAATGGCAGTTCAAAGTTGTCAGGGTGACAAAGTGGGACAAAAGGGTGACAATCAGGAGGGTCTTATTTCCTGGCAGGGGTCTTGGCAATGTTCTCTGTCTTTATGCCTGGATCTCAGGGACCGTTTGTGGGGTGGTTCTCCTTCTGCAGGGGGTGGGGTGCTGGTGGCCTGTTGTTCCTGTGGCGGGACCTCCTGTCCACTAGTGCCGGCGGAGGTGGAGGGCTGTTCATCGTTCAGGCCAGTGTCAGGGGCCCGTTTGTATGCCATTGTGTCCGTCATGGTGTTGGCCAGGTCTGCCAGCACCCCTGCAATGGTGACCAGGGTGGTGTAGATGGACTTCAAGTCCTCCCTGATCCCCTGGTAGTGTTCCTCCTGCAGCCGCTGGGTCTCCTGAAACTTGGCCAATACCATGCCCATGGTCTCCTGGGAATGATGGTATGCTCTTATGATATTGGAGAGTGCCTCGTGGAGAGTGGGTTCCCTGAACCTGTCCTCCCCCTGTCGCACAGCAGTCCTCCCAGTTTCCCTGTTATCCTGTGCCTCTGTCCTCTGAACCGTGTGCCACTGACCCCAGGTCCCTGATTGTCTTGGGTTGGTGGGTTTGCCTGGGGTCCCTGTAGTGGTGGACACTGCTGATTGACGTGCCCTGGGGACAGAGGTATGGGCCCCCCGGGTGGGTGCAGTGCTGGTGTTTCCTGAGGGGGGAGGCTCTCTGGTGGTTTGTGACAGTGGCAGGGGAACCGACTGTCCAGAGGTCCCTGATGGGCCGGGCTGGTCATCTTGATCCAGACGTGCAGAGCTGCTGTCGTCACTGTGGGCCTCTTCTGTGGGGGGACTGGATATGTCTGGCACCTCCTGTCCGGTGACGTTGGGTAGGGGTCCTGTTGGGGTGTAAATGCATAATTATTGTATCTGTGTGTGCCATCTTGTGCATTGGGTGAGTTACCCTCTACTCCTGTGCTTGCATTGTTGTGT
Source organism: Pleurodeles waltl (assembly GCF_031143425.1). Lineage (NCBI taxonomy): Eukaryota > Metazoa > Chordata > Amphibia > Caudata > Salamandridae > Pleurodeles > Pleurodeles waltl. The sequence goes on along the minus strand of NC_090447.1, from coordinate 526,468,125 downwards.
TTGCCATTGTGTGATTAGTGTTTTGGGAGCTGTGTGGGTATCCGTGCTGGACATGCTTTGGTAATGGGTGTCCATGCTTTGGTGTTGCATGCAGGGCTTGGTATTGGGATGGGTGGGTTGTGATAGTGGGGCATATGTGAGGTGTTGGAGTGATGGTGGTGAGGGTGAGGGTGGGGGTATGTGATGGCATGCAGGTGGGGTGGGGGATATGGTAGTAAAGATATGACTTATCAGAGTCCAGTCCTCCTGCTACTCCTGCGAGGCCCTCAGGATGCAGTATTGCCAAGACTTGCTCCTCCCATGTTGTTCGTTGTGGGGGAGAAGGTGGGGGTCCACCGCCAGTCCTTTGTACTGCTACCTGGTGTCTGGATACTACTGAACGCACCTTCCCCTGTAGTTTGTTCCACCTCTTCCTAATGTCATCCTGTGTTCTTGGGTGCTGTCCCACTGCGTTGACCCTGTCAACGATTCTCCTCCATAGCTCCATCTTCCTAGCAATGGAGGTGTGCTGCACCTGTGATTCGAAAAGCTGTGGCTCTACCCAGATGATTTCCTCCACCATGACCCTGAGCTCCTCCTCAGAAATCCTGGGGTGTCTTTGAGGTGCTATGATGTGGTGTGGGTAATGTGGGAGGTGATGTTTGTTTTGCTGTGTGATGTGTTGTTTTGGGGTGTGTTGTTTGAGGTGCGTGGATGTTGTATGAGTGATGGTGTTGTGTGCTTGTGGATGCTGGTGTAGTGTTTGCTATTCTCTTTCTCTGCTTCTTCACAAAAAGGCCGTTGTAAGGGGTTGTGGGTAATGTGTGTGTGTGTGTTTTATAGTGTTGTGAGTGTGTGGGTGTGGTGTGTGTATCTGTATCAGGTGTGTGTATTTTGAATTGTCCAATGTGGTTGAGTTTTGTAAGTGTGTGTGTATTTTGAGCGCGGCGGTGTGTACCGCAAGGATTACCGCGGTTGAAAGACCGTAGCGTTGATTCGTGGGTTGTGATAGTGTGGGCATATTTTTGTTGGCGTGACAGTGTGGGTTTTGGTATCGCCAGTTTATCACTGACCTTTGGTGTGGCGGACTTGTGTGGGTGTCTGTATTGTGGCGGATTACGAGATATGGGTCGTAATACCTGTAGCGGATTTCCTCCGCGGCCACGGTATGTTGGCAGCCTTCAGCACGGCGTTAAGTGGGATTTACCGCCAGGGTTGTAATGAGGGCCTATGTCTCTTGGAGGGGGCAAATTCTGGTTGGCTGAGATGAGGCCTTAGCCAGGTCGAACTTACCACTCCCATCAGGGGTGGATGATTACATTCACTATATAACCTGCACTCACCCTTGGGTAGCTTGGCACAGAATAGCCAGGCTTATCACAGGGGCAACGTGTACATCAATGGTACAGCACTTCCACACAACAATCACACTAAGCATCACAAAAGAGACTTCACATGATACAGTTTGTATTCAACATAAGCATTATTAACACAGCATGATCAGCATGTAAATCTGGGCATAAATCACATTTAGAAATCTTCCTTGCAGTACTAGGCCCAAATGTGTTAAACACCATAAACAGTATGTACACATGAGAAAAATAATACTTTCCCTGATGTGGTGCCAAATGTTGTCATCACAAGACCCACCCTTGCAATCACCCCAATTCAACAGCACACTATTGCAGGGTGCACCTCAGTTCACAACACTAGCATCAATATGTACATACAGAGACTTGCAGCACTTTCAATTAGCTCTGCGGCCTAGACTGCACAGGTAAAGCTACAGACCTTAGGTAATGTCAACCGTAAGAGGCCTCAGGCAAGAAATAATGTGTATGCAACACCACCGTGTTGTTTCATCAATCACCCGCACTCACTTCTTTACATTCACTCCACACTGCTATGTGGTGCCATGGATGTCAGGCAGCTCGTCCACACACACTCAGACGCACACACTCCTAGGACCCTAATGCAGTGCACTGATGTCCTGCTGATTAATGTTACTATGTTCGCAGACACCCTGGGCCCCAAACCACCCTCCAACCAGTTCCTGCTACCCACCCCCCCATGAGCTGAAGATGAAAGCAACCTTTCCCCAGATACTAGGCAGCTTGTGGCCGAAGTCACACTTTTCAGGATCCCTAGGACATGGCGGGGGGAGAAAGAGATAACGTCTGATAAGGCAACAGTTAACACATGGAGATTCAGTCAGAGGTCTGCAAAGCACAGAGGGAGGCTCACTGTGGCCACAAGCTAGTCACAGCAGTGCCCAACAAGGAACTCCAATACCCAAAGAGTTACCAATTCCACACCTCCCGGGATGGAGGTACAATGTCTGAGGCGTAATGACTTGCGCCGCCCCGACAAGTCTGGTTGCACACAAAGAGTTACTAGGTCTGTACCTCCTGGGGTGGAGGCACAACGTCTGGTGCATGATGACTTGAGTCGCACCAGACGATTCTGATCCCACACGCAAGGTGCTTAATGCCGTACCTACCTAGAATGAGGTACAATGTCTGGGATGCAATGACTTGAGTCTCCCAAGACAATTCGATCACGGACGAAAAGGTATCCTTTGCAGTGCCTCCCCGTAATGTGGCACCTGTCTGGTGCACGATTACTTGAGTCACACCAGACAATTCTGGACAATCACACGAAAAACTCCACTGCTGTACCTTCCTGGACTGAGGCACAATGTCTGGTGCGTGATGACTGAGTTACCCCAGACAATTTGGTCATACATGAAGAACTCCAATCCCGTACCTCCCTTGAATGAGGCATCACATGTGGTGCGCGATGACTTGAGTGACACCAGACAATCCGGACCCACACAAAGAACTCCAAACCCATACATCCCTGGAATTTGGCACAATATCTGGTATGCAAAGGCTTTAGTTGCACCAGACAGTCAGGTCACACACAAAGGCATAAGTTCAGTGGTACCACACAAGATAGAATGCGGCACTGCTCTGGATGCACCCCCACATCCGTGGGTTGCAACCCATGAATCAGACACCACACACAATGAACATGCAGTTGGGTGTTGTACAAGAGAAATGCGATGCACTCAACAAAAGTGGGTCACAGGGGACCCGCGACCTGTGAATCCGCTCACACCAAACAAGGCGCTTATGCGTACAGTGGCCCCACAAAGAAGGGCCACACTCATTAAGTGTGGGTAGTAGTTTGAAGGCTCAGCACCAAGGAATTCCAGTCTCTAGGTGCAATACTTGTTCCACGCTCACACTGCTGCTACCAGGTGGAGTCCAGCAGACGATATAGGCACAGAGGAGGGCATCGCTCTCCAGATGCCACCGATAGATGGTGTAGGTCCTTTGCAGGAGGTCATTGATATCCCTAAGAACCTCCTGAAAGAACAGGGAGCAAGCCAACAAGCCCTTAGAGAGCACACTTCAGAGTGCTACAGAGCAGCAGGTTGTCTGCACACGCCAGCCATAATGCAGGAAGGGTGCTCAGATCCCTTTCAAGGACAGTAAATACCCCTGTGCACAACAGTTTCCTCTGGCAGTGTGCACCATCTGGTCCAGTGATACTGGTTCCACATTCCTGCTAGTGTATCTCTAAGTTGCTGAAGTGTGGTACTCGCAGTTATACTGGTGTGCCTTTGAAGTGGGGTGGGGTGGTTCATAGGGTTCCTCTTTGAACCACAGATGTCTCTTTTAAATTTTAGTCCTGTCTGTCATGGGGCCGTGGAATGCAGATCATTAGTGTTAGTGGTGCCATGATCTGGCTCTGAGAGGCCAAGTGTCAAACCCTGTCCCTTCAATCTATCCAGGCAGGCCCACAAATGGCAGAGGTCTGTCCTTCCAGTTCCCCAAGTTTTATAACTGTCGCTTGGGAATGCACAAATGTGCTTTTCCCTCACCTCCAGTAGAATTTCTGTGTAGCCATTTTAGCTATAGTTCTATACACGATATTTTAGCATACTAGGCCTGTCGCTGTGCACTTTAACTGAGATATATTTTATTCAGCTTTGTTTTTATTATTTTAACAATAGCCACATTTGCGGTCACAAGCCTGTAGTAAGATAGGTTGCCGGCAAAAGTGGTACGCTTTGTCTCCAATGTTCACAGAAACATACACACTCTTACATGGAGATCCTTTCTTGGAACATCAGCTGGTTTATTATAAAAACACTACTTTGACCCATGTATGTTAGAGGGAGATTCCAGCAAGATGACCACGACTGTATGCTGATTGCTTCGCTGCAGCGGCTTATGTAGACTACAGGCCTCTTGCTCAGGTATGAGGGATGATGTCTTCCCAGGGGAGCCTGAAGGGCAGAATTAGAGCTTAAAATGCTGTGCTCTAACATAGTCTAGTTAGGAACTATTCTTAAAAACCGTAGTGATAACATGGTAGCGTTATTTTTGTGTTTTTCTCTCCTTGTTACAATTTTAATCCTGTCATGCTTCATCGTCCTAGTTATTGCAATACATGCTTTATTATCTAAGATGCAGTTGCTTCAATAAAACCTTATTGAACTACACTCTGCCTCTGATTGTCCTTGCATATACGTGAGACCAATGTAACTGAAAGAAACGGATGAGATCTGAGTGACAACGATTTCCCTAAGGAGTCATTTGTGTCATGCGCCCGGTTGCCCAATCATACCTGCTCTTGGGTGGAGATGAGGCACTGCTAGTTAGCCGGAACAAAACCCGGATTAGGCCGACAGGTGTCACCTGGTGTGGGATCAGACTCAGTCCCCCGCAATACAAATGATTTTGCCACCCGAATCCAGTAGTCTCATTAGGATAATGAGTACCTACTCGACACAGCGCCGCCAACGTTTGGTCAGGCACTACTTTTCGGGTCCTCCTGAGTATCTCTGTCTCACTACATGCAAAGACACCTCAGTACTATTTATGGAGACATCCGTGGTATTGAGGATTTTCGTCCTCAGCTAAGTAGGGAGTACCTAACTAATGCTGTAAGTTGTTCAAGTTTGAACCCTAAAAGGATAATCTCCATTTGGTGTGCTTATGTCTGAACAAAATTTACCATTCATCATGGTGAACCCGCAACGGGTAGCAATTGCAGTCAATATGCGACCACCGCTTACTGCACATTTATTGGCACATGGCCTAACGGCCCAGGAGGGGTTCCAGTTACATTTGTTGTTGAGGCTCATCCAGCCTATAGAACAGAAATGTTCTATTCTTGGGTCACATTTTCAGCAGTTGATGGGAACACAAATACATTTCATCACTATACACCTGCAAACATACCTGCACATTATAGAGCTTATGCATACCTAGAAATACCTCGATCTTATCGAGAACATAATAATTGGCTTGATGTCACCATACCACATAAAATTCTACATGTTATGTTCGGTCCTCTAAGTAATGATGGTCCTACCTGGCCTTTATTGGCCACATATACACCGCACCCGGATGCAGCAACCTTGACGGTAGCTGAAGTCTGCCGCTTATATACTAAGCTTACGGAAATATACAGACGATTAGTACAGTTTGTAATGCAAATATCAAATACAAACCCAGCACGTGCTTCCCCGGCGCAACCACATGCAGTAACGACAGGCATTAATCCTACGACTGTATATTCGATCAGGGGAAAAGTACCCGCCAAACGAGAAGAGATTCCGTTTTGGTTAGCTCAAAAAATAAATGCACTAGAAGCAGTATTTCCCCATACTGAACCTCAGGATAAGCATAGGATATTAACTATGTGCTTGCCATTTGGAATGATTCTCACAGTAGATAACTGCAATAATTGGGGCACAGCATTTGCCACTGACACATGCCAATTTACCGGAAGTGTTAAAAAATTCAAGATGAATACAGGGCTGCCCTGGCCCTGGACTTGGGGATGCAACTTATGGGCAATTTTGCCACTGTATCTTCAATCATATTAAGTAACCTGAAAGGGGAAGCAGTTGCACTAGCAGTGCGCATGCGGTTCCAGGACGTTCCTCCACAGGATCAAAAACAGAGCTGCCTAAGATTATCGCGGAGACTACTCTAGTATTGGTCGAGATAATCTGTGGTCCAGACCCACAAAACCACAGTTTCAGGGTAAATCTAATAAAGATTATACCAAGCAAGCTCCCGAGGGTTCTAAAAAACGCTGGGATAAAAAACAACAAACACTTAGAAAAGAAAGGGGAGAATCTCCTCATACGGAGACCCCGCAGAATAGATATAATCTCAGAAATAGAGATAATATCAAAACGCCTGACAGAAATCAATATACTGATGCACGGTAATCTTGTTCCTTTCATGACTCACTGGAAAAACGCAGTGAGAGAGGTGGGCGGTCAGAGCGGAGAACTGAGTACGTGAAACCGAGACAGGGATCACAACGCTCTACAGACGTTTCAGTTAAAAAGGAAGAGAATCTTCCCCAACAAAAATCCCAATTTAAAAAGAAGAAAGTGGCAGCAGTTGCGATTCATCATGCCACTCAAGAAGAGGGCTCTATTGAAGCACAAGATGTGGTCACTAGCTCTGCTAGACAGTGAAGAGGTCACAATAGTTTGCGGGAATCTTCAAGAGCATCTGGAGCAACTGATGACTTCTTAGGAGTTGAAACTGCTGACATGCGTGTTTCCACCCCTGACAGGGTGAACAAAATAACGTTACAGTTAGAATTAGACATTGAACACACAATCAACGCCATCTTTTGGGATCACTTCGTAAACATATACGATATTCTTCTGTCCGAAAGGGATTGGCCACCTGAATTTGCCTGTATTAATTAAAAATCAACCCCAACCTCAACCCCTGTCCCCAATAAAACATGATGCTAAAGCACCTGTGAGGAAAATTCTTACACAACTAGAGTACTAGGGTGTAATTGAGCCCTGAGTCTCACCTATGAATAATCCTCTATTCCCTGTAGCTGAACCTGACCATTCATACAGAATAGTCTTAAACTATCGACATTTAAACAGTCATACACGCATATACGCTATACAAAACTCTCATAGCACAACACTTATGAAGAACATAGTGCGCAAAAAATACAAAACTACATTGGATATTTCAAATAGCTTCTTCTGCCAAAATATAGAGCTGAGAGTAGACACTTAACAAGTTTCAGTGCTCTAGGTTCCCAGAAAAAATTCTGTTGTTTAACTCAGGGGTATAAGAACCGTCCAGGACTGTACGCGGCTCGTGTGACTTCAATATTGCACAACATTGACCCTGAAGCATTGTCCTATGTAGATGGTATCTATCTCATGGATGATGAATTACTGCAACATCTAAGATAGGAAGCCTGCATTGTTCGGCTATAAATGAAACTTTAAAAAAACAAAAATAGCCTTCCTTGGCGTCCTGTTTCTGGGATACGAGCTATCAAGTGACGGAAAGAGCCTAGCGCCACAATTCTTAGAAAAATGCACAGAATTACAACCTCCAAATACTGTTAAAAACTCCAATCCCTATTGGGTTTCCTAAATTTTGGCAGAACATACATTCCACATTACACATCACGCATAAAACTTTTATATGACTTTGTACGTCCTGACTTTTCCAGTAAATTGTGGACAGTCAAACACACACATTCTCACAGCTTTGGAAACAGACATGCTTGCAGCACAACACCTACACACGAGGGACAATAAAAAACATCTGGTCATCAGAGTAATTGGTGGTGCCATTGGTTTCACCTATGTAACATTCAATGAGGGTGAGACAGTCCTGATTCAATACAAATCACATTTGTATTCAGCAGCAGAACAACGCTTTGCTCCCACTACAGAAAACTCTCACTGTCCGGGGGAAACGCATTATTGTCATATCTCCAATACCAGCCCTTGAAGCTGTTACCAAAGTCAGCGTTCCAAACGATAAAGCATTACATCCATGTTGGATCCAATGGGCAACGTCTTTGACAGACACTGATGTAGACTATATTTTTGACCCAAAGTTACAAACTAAAGAATTTTTGCAGTATGAACTAGAATACCCAGTTCCGGCAAATACATTGCCTATTGATTAATATCAAAGTCATGTAGACCGACGGCTCAGCACAACCTGGAATAGGCACAAAGCATCAATACTCTGCTGCGTGCGCCGTCGTAAGGGGCTATATGGAGGGTAGTAAGTTCTATCCACAACATACTTTCACACAAACCCTAGGGGATTGCACTGCAAAGCTAGCAGAGCTAAAGGCTCTGTTAATGGCACTGTAACATACAGTTACTGCACAGCTAACACTGATTGTCTGAGATTCGTACTATTGTGTCCAGTCCTTCAATGAATATCTGCATTACTGGTGCCAGAATGGGTTCAGAGATTCCAAAGGTAACACCATCAAACACAGACTTCTGTGGGGAAAAATAGCAGATCTGAAGGAAACGCTTCCAAATGTCCATGTTGTACATACACTTGGACACTAGCGCATTGGAATACACGTTGCTGGGAATATACTGGCTGATGAAGCAGCCAAATCAGCAGTAGCTATGGCTTCTGTTGCTGCAGTAACTTGTTCTAGAACAAAACTGGACAATGACATATGGGCTGCCGTGAAAGCCACGGCTGAAGGCATGCCCGTACCAAAAGCATTTCCTGCGAAATATTCCTACTGAATGGGAGGCTTCTTAGTTGCAGAAGTATATACCAGGCGTGGGAGTTTGAGGAATTCCCAATAAAGACCTAAGACTAGAGTTGATCAAAGCAGCGCATGAGGGAGTTGCCTCTGCCCATGCTGGTGTGTCAGCTATGATATGATTATTGCAGGCTAGTTATAGGTGGCCAGGTCTATACAAACAGACCAAACAGTATGTCTTTTGTTGTGATATCTGCCAACAAATTAAAGGGTCCTCTGTCAAACACCCACCGCAGATACCCCTCCTAATTTCTAACAAACCACTACAATGTGTGTACTTGGACCATTGCAGTCCCCTAACTCCGGACAGTGCATACAAATACATCTTAGTTGCTGTTGACTCCTGCTCCGGATTTCTATGGGTGTGTCCACAATGCTCAACTGACGCTCGGACCTGTTATTAAAGATGTGCAAGTCTTTATTGGCACATATGCAGTTGCGGCTTTCCACTCCGACCAGGGCCCTGCTTTCGCCTCAAGGGCACTCAGGGACGCCATGGCTTCGTTAGGGGTCTAACTCCATTACATGTCTCAATTTCATCCCTAGGGAAATAATGTAGTGGAGCAACGAAACCGAGATTTAAAGCTCAAATGTATGTTCTAGATCTTGATGGTCCTGGTGTGGCGGCGGCAGAAACACCCTTTGACGTAAATGAACATGTCACTGTCTTGCAGCAATTACAACAGTTCCGTGACAACAACGCTTCTGCCAGTGCTGCCTCCGTAGGAAGTAAGGATGTACCAATAACATATACCGGCTGGATTACAAAGGTTGGGGATCTAATATGTGAAAAAGTTGCTGCGAAAAAGGAGTTTGGTCCTTCCTATTGTGCACTGGTTCCAGTCCTGGGAATACATGGTACCAGAACTGTCATTCTAACACTGCTGCCTGGTTCTAAAGAAAACCGCTTTGTCTCCATCGACAATGTCAAGTCACACCATGTGGCCGATCCTGCACAGCAGACAAAGAGGAACAACCAGTAGTACCTGAATCCCTCTTACTACTGGTCAAGATGTCCCTCTACAAGTTTTGAGCAGCAACACTGACACCTCTCTGAGCTTGGGGAGGGTGGAAAATGATCTTGCATTAGTTCCACTAACATCTATTACACCAAGCAACACGGAAATTGCTGATCGATTTGACTCAACTTCTACACAAACAGATGGCGTCATTTACAGTGAACCCCAGCAGGAGACTCCTACCAGTTTTCTTCCTTCAAATATGGCTCCAGTTTTTGCACACACTGCTTCTAGTTACTTTGTCAACATCAATGACATCTTTTCAGACTTATTTGCCCCTTCTACATGTGAACTGCTAAAAACACATACGCTGATAAATTGGCTTAAAACAAATTACTTTATTTTACCATGGAACTGTATGTGGCTTTCCTTGACTATATTAGCTTTCCTCCTTTGGACTGACTTTGTTATTACTTTCTTTCTATTAATACATGGTCACTACCTTCCTGAAAAATCAACAGTTGAACTGGTGGATGAGGTCCTAAAACCCAATTTTTCTTCCCACAAGGTCCGTAGACACTTGTCTTTCGTGAACATTTCAGCTATACCAATTCATGATGGGATTGTTTGGGATAAAGTCACATTTGATATATATGGCCCGATGGAGGTCATTCAAATACCATATGTGTTTAAACTTTCTATGAACGATGTAATAATACTCTGTATGACTGGGGTGTGAAAATAGTTGATTCCATGATGAGTGAGTTGCAGTATTTTACTTTATTTGAAAGTGAGGATGTTAATCAATCCCAAGAGAATTATGGTGACATGTTTTGATACAATTATTGTGGACATCATTTTATTCACAGAGCAAGTACCCCAAAAACTATTTTTAATTACAAACAATGGTAACATTGTCCGACTCCATCACAAGGGAGTTCTAAAACATATTCTGAAATATTTACATATTTCTGTGGGCACAATGTTAAAAATGCTGAGTCATAGTATTTCAAATTGCCATTGATGGAAAATTTACATATATGATTGACAGATACAAAATTCCTTTATTTAGATTCCTTTGTTTCCAGGTTGGCTATAGAAGGCTATGAATATTGGCTGAAGTCGATTGACTTAAAAAGTGTGTGGAGAACAAACAATTGGCAGATAAGAGGAAAGGAAGCTTTGTTTAGAGCATGCCTGATACCTATTCAAATGATACTTTTAAATGAAACTGTACAACAGACAAATTGTTTAGGCTTAGCAAAAATTAAGGATTAGAATACGGCCAGTATTCCTGCCTCTGCAAAATTTTACAAATGGCAAAAGAATATAACTGCAACTGAAGATCTGCTCGATGAATGGGTCCAAAACGGCACAATTTATGCTTCACTTTCACGTCCTGGTGGGTGGTTATTGTGGCCAATAGATACCAATGGGTGTCATATACGTTTTGTAAAGTTCACGGGGGGGTTTAGAACAAGTAGGCCTGACCCTCGCTATGTGTCATCTGAACATGCGGGTATAGTAACAACATACAGTGTAAGGAAGCTATGCCAGCAATGGTTGAATAGTCCCTCACTAGACGCTGTTAGAGAACACCTCAGTCTCCTGTCTAACGATACTGCTTTACAGGATTTCCTGTTAGGCCGCAGAAAACAACACAGAAAGCGCTTTTTACATGCAGTCTACAATGAAATTTGGAAGCTTTCTCAACAAGAAGCTGCTGCCAGGTTAAGGCAAATAGATCAGGAAAATTTACAGAAAGCATTAACTGTTGTAGATAATGGGATTAATTCCCAGTCCGACCGGATATACACCTTAAACAACATCATTTCTTCTGCAATAGACATAATACAAAGTGACATGACAGAATCAGTTAAGGTCCATTATGCACAATACAAACACTGAAGGCAGGTTGTGTTCCCTCTTAACATGTTAGCGCAAGCGACGTTTTCCACTTTTAATTTAAAGCGACAACAACAACTAATGGCAAGAAAGAAGCGACCAATGTCATGTTAAATATTGAAAAATTAGAAAATTTGCCTTTTACTGTGGCTGAAATACCAACTGCTGAGTGGTTAATACACAGGGTCATTAATCTGCCTATTTCAACACTTCAATTCACGTCCTGCTTAAAACACATTCCAGTGGGCAGATATGAAAGGCTAAGAGATAGTTACATCCATGAGGTGTGGGAGCTGCCCTTCTCGTATAAATGTCTCAGTGGCATGAAAGAGGTCTTTCTTAGAGGTTGTGAATGCGAGACTTCTGTCAGACATTCAATGGTTTGTAAACAGCTGTCCTTGCTCCGGGCGTGGCTTGTGGGAAAAATATTTAGGCCCATATTTATAACTTTTTTGTGCCGCATTTGCATCATTTTTTGACGCAAAAGCGGGCAAACTTGCAAAATACAATTATATTTTGTAAGTTTGCGCCGTTGTTGCGTCAAAAAGCGGCACAAATGTGGCACAAAAAAAGTATAAATATGGGCCTTAATGCGTCCAGTACTACTGGAATCACAACTTTCTTTAAGGCTGCTCGTCCTGGTTTTGTTCACACCTTCTCCTCTATATTTGGCTTAATACCTTCAGACATCCACTCAATATTCTCCAGTATTTTCAGGGGATTTCCAATAACTTTGGCTATAGTAGATGGCATTTTGCTATTGCTACTTTTTCTGTGCAATGGCTGTCCTGCTACAACAAGAAGGACTGAACACGCTTCCACCAGCGCAGCTGTGGCATGGACGCATGGTGCAGTACTTTGGAGCATCACTCGTGGAGCAGTTGGAGTGTGACTGGTCTCTGTCATTCAGAACGGTTTTGTATTGTGTGCAGCCCATGTCTCGGTGCCTCTAGTGCTGTTTAAATATGCACTTAAAGTTTGTCTTTACATGCAGCGCTTGGTTTCATTGGATGCTAATCTGTTGATGTTCTCGCTGAGGGCTCATTACCAGACATGCCCGTTGAGGGTGCATTTGCTATGGGAAGCTGTTCATGAGTTTCTCTTTGTTGATCATGCAGCTCTAAACTCACTGTTGGACACACCACAGAATGCTGCTGCCTTGGCTGGAGCTCAGACTTTGGAACACGAATGTTCCTTGGTTTTCCTTGGCGATGAACTTCCTGATTTACCACCTGACGAAGTGGAAGATTTCCTGTCTTCAATAATCCTGGATTTAAATGACTACTTCCAAAATTACTCTGACCTTTGAACATTTTAAATTGTCCTTTTGATTCATGCTCAAATGTCTTTTTAACTTGTCATTACTGACATTCCCATATATATGTCTTAGGTTGAATTTTAGTAGCTTTTTGTAGGAAGTTGGCTCTGTATATACTATTTCAAATTAAGAAATAGTGTGCACAGAGTTCAAGGGTTCCCCTTAGAGGTAAGATAGTGGCAAAATTAGATAAATCTAATGATCTATTTTGTGGTAGTGTGGTCGAGCAGTAGGCTTATCAGAGGGTAGTGTTAAGCATTTGTTGTACACACACAGGCAATAAATGAGGAAAACACACTCAAAGACTTACTCCAGGTCAATAGGTTTTTATATAGAAAAATATATATTACTTAGTTTATTTTAAGAACCAGAGGTTCAAGATTTGAAGTAAGCACATAAAATGCAAGGTAGTTCACTTAGGTAACTTAGGAACTTTGAATAAAAGCAATATCATATACAGTTTTTATATACATAAAGCCATTTTTAAAGTGGACACATTGCAAAAATCAACAGTTCCTGGGGGAGGTAAGTAAAGGTTAGATTGTGAGGTAAGTAAAACACTTACAAGTCTCAGTCCTGGGGCATAGGCAGCCCACCGTTGGGGGTTCAAGGCAACCCCAAAGTTACCACACCAGCAGCTCAGGGCCGGTCAGGCGCAGAGCTCAAAGAGGTGCCAAAACACATAGCTGCCTATGGAGAACAGGGGTGCTCCGGTTCCAGTCTGCCAGCAGGTAAGTACCTGCGTCCTCGGGGGACAGACCAGGGGGGTTTTGTAGAGCACTGGGGGGGACACAAGTAGGCACACAAACCACACCCTCAGCTGCACAGGGGTGGCCGGGTGCAGTGTGCAAAGCAGGCATCGGGTTTTGTATTGGTTTCAATGGAGGGACCAGGGGGTCACTCTAGCGGTGCAGGCAAGTACGGGGGCTTCTCGGGACAGCCACCACCTGGGCTAGGCAGAGGGTCACCTGGGGGTCACTCCTGTGCTGAGGTTGGGTTCCTTCAGGTCTTGGGGCTGCGGGTGCAGTGCTGGTTCCAGGCGTCGGGTCCCTTGTTACAGGCAGTCGCGGTCAGCGTGAGCCTCCGGATTCTCTCTGAATGCATCACTGTGGGGGTTTAGTGGGGTCGTCTCTGGCTACTCACAGGCTCGCAGTCACTGGGTAGTCCTTCCTGTGGTGTTTGTTCTCTGGATCTCGAGCCGGGGGTGTCGGGTGCAGAGTGTGAAGTCTCACACTTCCGGCGGGAAACGTGCAGTCTTTGAAAGTTGCTTCTTTGTTGCAATGAAGTAGCTGGTTTTGAGCAGGGCCGCTGCTCACGGGCTCTGAGGCTTCAGAGGTCGCTGTTCCCTGTCGGATGCATCGCTGGTTGCAGGTTTTCAAAGTTAGAGACAGGCTGATAGGGCAGGGGCCAAAGCCGTTGTTGTCTTCTGTCTTCTCTGCAGGCTTGTAGGTCAGCAGTCCTTCTTGTTTCTTCAGGTTGCAGGAATCTGATTTCCTGGGTTCAGGGTCGCCCCTAAATACTGAATTTAGGGGTGTGTTTAGGTCAGGAGGGCAGTATCCAATGGCAACTGTCCTGGAGGGTGGCTACATCCCTATTACTATTGGGGGAATCCTCCAAAATCAAGATGGAGGATTTCTAAAGGCAGGGGTCACCTCAGCTCAAGACACCTTAGGGGCTGTCCTGACTGGTGGGTGATTCCTCCTTGTTTTTCTCATTATCTCCCCTGGACTTGCCACCAAAAGTGGGGTCTGTGTCCAGGGGCGGGCATCTCCACTAGCTGGAGTGCCGTGGGGCATTGTAACACGAAGCCTGAGCCTTTGAAGCTCACTGCTAGGTGTTACAGTTCCTGCAGGGGGGAGGTGTGAAGCACCTCCACCCAGAGCAGGCTTTGTTTCTGGCCACAGAGGGCACAAAGGCCATCACCCCAGGGGGTCAGAAAGTTGTCTTTCAGCAGCAGGCTGGCACAGACCAGTCAGTCCTGCACTGAAGGATTGGGTAACATACAGGGGGCATCTCTAAGATGCCCTCTGTGTGCATTTTTAAATAAATCCAACACTGGCATCAGTGTGGGTTTATTATTCAGAGAAGTTTGATACCAAACTTCCCAGTATTCGGTGTTGCCATTATGGAGCTTTGGAGTTCGTTTTGACAAACTCCCAGACCAGATACTTAATGTGGCCACACTCTACTTACAATGTCTAAGAATAGACTTAGACACTGTAGGGGCATATTGCTCATGCAGCTATGCCCTCACCTGTGGTATAGTGCACCCTGCCTTAGGGCTGTAAGGCCTGCTAGAGGGGTGACTTACCTATGCCACAGGCAGTATTTTGTGAGCATGGCATCCTGAGGGGGATGCCATGTCGACTTTGCCCTTTTCTCCCCACCAACACACACAATCTACAATGGCAGTGTGCATGTGTTAGGTGAGGGGTCCCTTAGGGTGACACAACATATGCTGCAGCCCTTAGGGACCTTCTCTGGTTACAGGGCCCTTGGTACCACCAGTACCTTTTACAAGGGACTTATCTGTCTGCCAGGGGTGTGCCAATTGTGGAAACAATGGTACATTTTAAGTGAAAGAACACTGGTGCTGGGGCCTGGTTAGCAGGGTCTCAGCACACTTCTCAGTCAAAGTCAGCATCAATATCAGGCAAAAAGTGGGGGGTAACTGCAACAGGGAGCCATTTTCCTACACTTTTATATATAATTAGGCTTTGAACCACCCTTGAACCAGCCATTTTAGCTATAGTTTTATACCCAATGGTGGTCATTACAACCCTGGCGGACGGTGTTAAAGCGGCGGTAAGACCGGCAACAGGCTGGCGGTAAAAAAATTGCAATTATGACCGTGGCGGAAACCGCCAACAAAGACAGCCACTTTAACACTCCGACCGCCACGGCGGTACAAACAAACAGCGCGGCAGACACCGCCAACAGTCAGGCGGAGGACAAAGTACCGCCCACACTATTATGACAGGCCAATCCGCCACCTTTTCCGGGGCGGATTCACTGCGGATAAAAACACGGCGGAAACAGGAATTTCGAAGGGAAAACGCTCACATCTACACACTCCACGAAGAACGAAGACACAATGGAACCGGAACTTCAAATCCTTCCTGCGATAGTCTTCCTGCTCCTCTACCAGGAGCACGAACGCCGGCGGGGAAGACCATGGTGAGTACTGCACCTACGACACAGGGGAGGGGGGAGGGAATAAACAGGGACACACACACGCAACACCCCCACCCTCACCCCCACCCTCACCCACTACAACACACACACTAATGCATATCAATACATCACAGTTACACCCCCCAAGCCCCCCCCGGAAGAATGCAAAGACCAAAGAAAATGAGTGTAACCATCGGAATATATTGCAAACAAGTAGGCAGAAATATACATATATATACACCATGTACAAAATATATACCAGGCATAGTAGTCCAGGTACTGCACAAAGAAAGTCTGTGGAACACTGGGACCACACAGTATGGGCGAGGCCCACACAAGATCCCCGACCATGAAGGAGAGAACACTGCAGGGGCATCAGACAGCAACTAAACAGGCACATCAGGGGGAGGGAAAGGGGGGCACCTCAGCCGCTTGAGTGCACGACGCCAAATCCACGAGGGGGCCACATGCCCACTGTTACATCCTGGGGAGTGCAAAGCCACAGTCTCTCAAGTCTCTACAGTGGGTGGGTTGCCCACTGTTCAATCCTGGGGAGTGCAAAGCCACAGTCTTTCAAGTGGATAACAGTCTCCACTGGTTCTGGAGGGGGCATGGTGCCCAGAGTGCTTCATCCTGTGAAGGACAGAGGTAGTGGATGGATGTCTCCACTGGTTCTGGAGGGGGACTGGTGCCCAGAGTGCTTCATCCTGTGAAGGACAGAGGTAGTGGATGGATGTCTCCACTGGTTCTGGAGGGGGACTGGTGCCCAGAGTGCATCACTCACCCCGTGACGGACCCAGTTGCGTCAGTGCCCCTGCCGCTAATGGGCTAGCGGTGCTTGAGTTGGCGGTGCCCTGTTCAGCGGTGCCTGAGTTGGCGGTGCCCTGTTCAGCGGTGCTTGAGTTGGCGGTGCCCTGTTCAGCGGTGCTTGAGTTGGCAGTGCCCTGTTCAGCGGTGCTTGAGTTGGCGGTGCCCTGTTCAGCGGGACTTGAGACGGCGGTCCTTAATGGCCCAGCGGGGCTGGTGCTGGCGGTTCTTCATGGCCCAGCGGGGCTGGTGCTGGCGGTGGCCTCCTGGGCAGCTGGGCTGGGGCTGGCGGTGGCCTCCTGGGCAGCTGGGATGGGGCTGGCGGCGGCCTCCTCGGCAGCTGTGCTGGCGGTGGCCTCCTTGGCAGCTGGGCTGGGGCTGGTGGGCTGGGGCTGGCGGTGGCCTCCTGGGCAGCTGGGCTGGGGCTGGTGGTGGCCTCCTGGGCAGCTGGGCTGGGGCTGGCGGTGGCCTCCTGGGCAGCTGGGCTATGGGCAGCTGGGCTGGGGCTGGCGGTGGCCTCCTGGGCAGCTGGGCTGGGGCTGGCGGTGGCCTCCTGGGCAGCTGGGCTGGAGCTGGCGGTGGCCTCCTGGGCAGAGGGGATGATGGCGGTCTTCTCCGCCGTGCAGCTCTTTCCAGACTTGCCGGGTTTCTTGTGGCCCTTCCCCACCTTGGAAGGTGTCACAGCTGACTCCCACCGGGACCCCTGGGAGGGGCTTTGGTGGCTGGAGTCTTCCCCCTCTCCCGCCGGGCACTGGCCAACTTCTGATGCTTCACAGGTGGGGAACTGTCTGTGCTGTGGCTCCGTGCTACACTGGCTGTCCTGGTGGCCGGTGCACTTCACATACTGGTGACTACAGGCACCACTGGTCCCGGAGATGTTTTGGCTGAGGTGCTACTTCGGGACCTATGAGATAGACGGGGTGGGGGAGGTGTGGGAAAAAGGTCAAGGGTGGACAGGAATGATTTTTTGGACACACTGGGACGGGTAGCTGGAGGGGGTTTGGGAGTAGAGGAAGAGGTGGTGGTTGTAGGAGGTGTTTGTTTGCTGTCTTTGGGTGAAGGTGCATGCGCTGGAGGCTGTCGTGAGGTGGATGGCTGTTGGGTGGGTGTGTGCCTGCATTTGTGTATCGTGGGAGGGGGCGTCACAGACGCACTGGGAGAGGACACAGGGGACGTGTGAATGGTAGTGGGGGTGGTGACTGCACGTGAGCGGGGTGTGGTGGTGGGTGTGCTGGAGAGGGACGTAGTGGCTGTAGAGGTAGTGCATGCAGGTGTGAGTGTAGGCGAGACTGGGAGGGAGGAGGGAGACGACGAGGAGGGGGACACAGTGGAGACAGTGGATGTTGGTGTGTCTGCATGTGTGTGTTGCTTGCATGAGTGCCTGTGGGATGTGTGATGCTTATGTTTGCCTGAGATTCCCTTGTGTGTTGAGGTGTGTGCAGGCTGGTCTGATGGTGTGCTTGGGATAGGCAGAGGTACAGGGGATTGGGTCTGGGTGGAGGAAGTTGGAGGGGGGAGGCTAGAGACGGGGACAATGGCTGCCATCAGTGCTGAGGCCAGAGTTTGAAAAGCTCGGTGAAGGGCCGCCTGACCAGAATGAATGCCCTCCAGTAATGCATTAGTTTGTTGCAACTGCCTTTCTACACCCTGGATGGCATTCAAAATGGTAGACTGCCCATTAGTGAAGGACCTGAGGAGGTCAATGGCCTCCTCACTGAGGGCAGCAGGGGTGACTGGGGCAGGGCCTGAGGTGCCTGGGCGAAGGTGATGCCCACCCTCCTGGGTGAGCGGGCACGGGGCTATGGCTGAGGGGCTGCTGGGAGGGCGGTGCTGGTAGGGGGAGCTCCCATCGGAGGACGATTCCGTGTCGCTGGTGTCAGCTCCTGTCCCCGCCGTGGAGCTCCCCTCGCCCTCTGTCCCACTGGTGAATTCTGAGTCCGTAGTCTCGCCCTCCAGGGCCATGTGGGATGCAGCTCCCTCCTGCTCCGGTGCCACTGCTCCTCCGCCTGATGATGCTAATGCACACAAGAACAGGGAGACCACAAAAAGGAGGGGGACGACAGAAGAAAGACATGTTGAGTGCATGGATTACGGATACCGTTGGCGGACACGACAGACACAGAAGCCCCCAGCACTATGCCGCGCTCTTGGGCTCCACTGTCCAATTCCTGGCTATGGACGACATCTGCACACATAGATGACACAGGGGCATGAATAGCTGTACTTGGCACTCTACAGAGGGTGGTGCCACATGGCCTGCCTTACGGAGGGGCCTTGCCTACGGAACTCGCCCTGGCCTAGGGAAACCCACAGCCCTCCTCACCCACCCAGACACCTCCATTGCACGCAAAGTCAGCAGAATGAGAGTGTACTCACCCCCTTGTGTCTGCTGTGATGCCCTCAAGCGCCCATCCAACTCCAGGTAGGCCACCGCCAGGATCCTAAACATCAGGGGGGTCATGGTGCGACCGGCACCCCTACCACGTTGGGATGCCATCCCCAGCTGAGCCTCCGTCGTCTTCTTGCTCCAGCGTCCAATGTCCTCCCATCTTTTCCGGCAGTGGGTGCTCCGTCTGTGGTAGACCCCCAGGGTCCGGACTTCCTTGGCGATGGCACGCCAAATATCTTTTTTCTGGTGGGCGCTGACCTACATGATGTGTACAGGGGAAGAAGAGAAGTCATTACCAACTGCACCGTCAAAGTGATTGGCCCCCATCCCTACCCTTGCCATGTGGCACTTGCATTCACTGTATTTCATGCATGCAGCACTCTGCCCCTTTCCTTCTTACATCCAGCCCTCTCCACACAGGCATAGCCCATACAACATGCTCCCTGTGTACTTACCTGTTTATCTGGAGGACCGTAGAGTAGCGTGTACTGGGGGAGGACCCCATCTACGAGCTTCTCCAACTCCTCCCCAGACGCACGAGCCATTGTCTCTTCCAGACCGAGGTCACAGCAGCACTTGCAGTGTAGGTCCTCTCCTGTCGAAGATCAGGTATCGAGTGATTGAACAGAAAGAAAATGGCGGTCACGTCCGCGGCGGTGCGTACCGTCACCGCCGGCATACATCGTCATTGGCTCCTGGGACCCATAGGGTCCAATGTTAACCAATGCAGCATTGCGCCTCGGTCTTCGACCGCCTACCGCGACGGTGTACAACGCCAGCGCAGTTACCTCACATCTCATTGTCCCACTTTAGAGGTCAGACAGCCGCCATTTCAGGGGCCCACATGGCTTCATTTTCAACTGCGTCACACATTCCTAGGCCTAGACTCAACACACATACAGGAGGCCACCTTTTGGGTATGATTGGTGTTCTGGGTAAACTGTGGGTACGTACCTCAGAGTTGTTTGACTCTGTGCTTGCTGTTGTCCTTCATAGGCACCGTCTGCTGGGACATGTGAGGAGATGGCGGCATCCTCCAGTGTACCGACCATTGGTGGACCTGTCGACAATGGAGGAGCGACATTTGATAATCACCTACAGGCTTGACCGTGCCACAATCCAGGAACTGTGTACCCAGTTGGAGCCAGACCTGATGTCAGCAATCCGCCATCCCACAGGAATCCCCCCTCAAGTGCAGGTGCTGTCAGTGCTCCATTTCCTTGCAAGTGGGTCATTTCAAACAACTGTGGCCATGGCATCAGGGATGTCCCAGCCTATGTTTTCCAACGTATTGTCCAGAGTGTTGTCTGCCCTTCTGAAACACATGCGGAGCTACATCGTTTTCCCTCAGGTGGAGGATTTGCCTACAGTGAAAGGTGATTTCTATGCCCAGGGACATATCCCCAACATCATAGGTGCCATTGATGGGACCCATGTGGCTTTGGTCCCCCCCCAAAGGAGTGAACAGGTGTACAGAAACCGGAAGAGTTATCATTCTATGAATGTACAGATGGTATGTTTGGCAGACCAGTACATCTCCCATGTGAATGCCATGTTCCCTGGCTCAGTGTCTGACGCCTACATTCTGCGGAATAGCAGCATCCCTTATGTGATGGGTCAACTCCAGAGGCCCTGTGTGTGGCTATTAGGTGAGCACCTGGAAGCAAGTCAGTGGGAATGGTTGTCTGGGTCTGGGGTTATCCCTCCAGGTTAGTGTGTGTCTAACAGTTGCCCCTCGCCATTTGCAGGTGACTCTGGTTACCCCAACCTGTCATGGCTACTGAACCCAGTGAGGAATCCCAGGACAAGGGCAGAGGAACGCTACAATGAGGCCCATGGGCAAACTAGGAGGGTGATCGAGCGGACCTTCGGCCTCCTGAAGGCCAGGTTCAGGTGCCTCCACATGACAGGTGGATCCCTATTCTACTCACCAAAGAAGGTGTGCCAGATCATCGTGGCCTGCTGTATGCTTCATAACTTGGCTTTGCGACGCCAGGTGCCTTTTCTGCAGGAGGATGGTCCAGATGGTGGTGTTGTTGCAGCTGTGGAGCCTGTGGACAGTGATGAGGAGGAAGCAGAGGTAGAAGACATGCACAACAGGGACTCAGTGATCCTGCAATATTTCCAGTGAGACCCAGGTAGGAATACAAACCTGCCTACTACATGTACTTAGACACTACTACCTCTCTCCTGTCTGTCGTTTTCACCCAGAGTATAGTCACTGAGTTTTCACTTTCCCTTACAATTTCACAGATGTGGGTTCCACTGTGTGACATCTGCTTAGATTCCTCATGGACTAGAGCTGTGTGACATAGGTATGTTGACATTACTATTTAAAAAACATTTTGTCACTGTAATTGCTAATACACTATTTCGAAATCACAGACTCCAGATCATTTTGTGCTTTAGGTGTGTTTATTTAAATGCTCAATATTGGAGGGGGTAGTGAAATGGTGAGGGGGATGGCGGAGGAGTGTCCATGGCAGAGTCCAGTCTATTAGTCTCACAGGTGCATTGCCCATATGGGCATAGGAAGTGGAGCTGGGGCAGTTTAATTATGGACAGGGTGACAAAGTGGGACAGTAGGATAACAATCAGGGTGGTCTCATTTCTTGGAGGGGGTCTTGGCATCGTTCTCTGTCTTGTTCTTGGATATCAGGGACCGTTTGCGAGGTGGTTCTCCCTCTGCAGGAGGTGGGGTGCTGGTGTGGTGGTCCTGTGGCGGGGCGTCCTGTCCACTAGTGCTGGCGGAGGTGGTGGGCAGTTCATCGTCCATGCTAGTGTCAGGGGCCCCTTGTAGTGCCACAGTGTCCCTCCTGGTGTTGAGTACTTCCTTCAGCACCCCTACGATGGTGCCCAGGGTGGAGCTGATGGTTCTGAGTTCCTTCCTGAAGCCCAAATACTGTTCCTCCTGCATGCGCTGGGTCACCTGAAACTTGGCCAGTACCGTTGCTATCGTCTCCTGGGAGTGGTGGTAGCCTCCCATGATGGAGGAGAGGGCCTCGTGGAGAGTGGGTTCCCTTGGCCTGTTTGCCCCCTGTCGCACAGCAGCCCTCCCAGTTCCCCTGTGTTCCTGGGCCTCCGTCCCCTGGACCGTGTGCCCACTACCACTGACTCCAGGTCCCTGTTGTTGTTGGGGTGGTGGGTTATCCTGGGTTCCCTGTAGTGGTGGACACACAGCTGATTGACGTGTCCTGGGAACGGAGGTATGGGCCCGCTGGGTGGGTGCTGTGCTGGTGTTTCCAGAGGGGGGAAGATCTGTGGTGGCCTGTGCCTGTGTGAGGGGAACCGACTGTCCAGAGGTCCCCGATGGTCCGGGCTGGTCATCTAGATCCAGTTGGACAGAGGTGCTGTCATCACTGTGGGCCTCTTCTTTTGGTGGTGTGGACACGTGTGGACCCTCCTGTCCGGTGACGTTGGGTATGGGTCCTGCAGGGGTATAAAAGGATGTTTATTAAATCTGTGTGTGTGATGGTGTGCAATGGGTGGGTGACCGTGTACCCCAGTGCTAGCATTCCTGTGTGGGACCTTGTGTGATGATGGTTTAGGGGGGTCTATGGGTATGTGCAGTGGGCATGCTTTGGTGATGGGTGTCCATGCTTTGTTGTTGCATGCAGGGCTTGGTGTTGGATGTGTGGGTTGTGTTGTTGGGACATATGTGAGGAGTTGGGGTGCTGGGGGTGAGGGTGAGGGTGGGGGTATGTGATAGCATGCAGGTAGGGTGGGGGATGTAATAGTAAAGCTTTGTCTTACCAGAGTCCATTCCTCCACCTACTCCTGCGAGGCCCTCAGGATGCAGAATCGCCAAGACCTGCTCCTCCCATGTTGTTAGTTGTGGGTGAGGAGGTGGGGGTCCACCGCCAGTCCGCTGAACCGCCAAGTGGTGTCTTGAGACCACGGAACGCACCTTCCCCCGTAGGTCGTTCCACCTCTTCCTGATGTCCTCCCGATTTCTTGTGTGCTGTCCCACTGCGTTGACCCTGTCCACTATTCTGCGCCATAGCTCCATCTTCCTAGCTATGGAGGTCTGCTGCACCGGTGCTCCGAATAGCTGTGGCTCTACCCGGACGATTTCCTCAACCATGACCCAGAGCTCCTCCTCCGAGAACCTGGGGTGTCTTTGCCATGCCATGGGGTGGTGTTGGTGTTGTGTGGGGTGGAGTGTGTGGTGATAAGTGTGTTGATATGTAGTGGTGTGTTGTGTGAGGTGCGTGGAAGTTGTGTGGGTGATGGTGTTGTGTGCCTGTGGAAGCTGTTGTTCTTGCTGGTGATGTCTCTGTCTGGCCTTCTTTCAAGATTTTTTGTCGTAGGGGTTTGTGGGTGATGTGGGTGTGTGTTTTATATTGTAATGGGTGTGTGGGAGTGGTTTGTGTATGTGTATCAGGTGTGTGTATTTTGAATTGTCCAATGTGGCTGTGTTTTGTAAGAGTGTGTGTATTTTGAGCGCGGCGGTGTGTACCGCCAATGGAATACCGCGGTTGAAAGACCGCCGAGTGGATTCGTGATAGTGTGGGTGTATTTCTGTTGGTGTGACGGTGGAGGATTTGTTTTCGACAGTTTATCACTGACCTTTGGTGTGGCGGACTTGTGTGGGCGTCTGACTTTTGGCGGATTCCAAGCTGTGGGTCATAATAGCTGTGGCGGAATTCCGCGGCCGCGGCGTTGTGTTGGCGGTCTTCTGCACGGCGGTAAGCACCTTTTACCGCCAATGTTGTAATGACCGCCAATGTTTTAGCATACTAGGACTGTCGCTGTGCACTTTAACCAAGATATATTTTATTAATCTTCGTTTTTATTATTTTAACAATAGCCACATTTACTGTCTTGTTTTATTTTCTCTATCTAGCTGTTCTTCGCCTAGGTCAGCACTACGTTCTTAAACAAGACATTTCTTTCACTCTGTGCTTTTCTCAGCCTGTAGTAAGATAGGTTGCCAGCAAAAGTGATACGCTTTGTCTCCAATGTTCACAGAAACATACACACTGTTATGTAGGGATCCTTTCTTGGAACATCAGCTGTTTTATTATAAAAACACTACTTTGACCCAAATACGTTAGAGGTAGATTCCAGCCAGATGACCACTACTGTATGCTGATTGCTGATTGCTGAGTGCTTCACTGCAGCTGCTTATGTAGACTACAGGCCCATTGCTCAGGCATGAGGGATGATGTCTTCCCAGGGGAACCTGAAGGGCAGAAATAGAGCTTAACATGCTGTGCTCTCACATAGTCTAGGTGGGAACTATTCTTAAAAACCGTAGTGACAACAAGGTAGCGTTATTTTTGTGTTTTACTCTCCTTGTCACAATTTTAATCCTGTCATGCTTCATCGGCCTAGTTATTGCAATACATGCTTTATTATCTAAGATGCAGTTGCTTCAATAAAACCTTATTGAACTACACTCTGCCTTTGATTGTCCTTCCATACGTGAGACCAATGTAACTGAGAGAAACGGATGAGACTCTGAGTGACCACGATTTCCCTGAGGAGTCATTTGTGTCATGCGCCCAGTTGCCCAATCATCCCTGCTCTTGGGTGGAGATGAGGCACTGCTAGTTAGTCGGAACAAAGCCCGGATTAGGCCAACAGGTGTCACCTGGTGTGGGATCAGACTCAGTCCCCCGCAATACAAGTGATTTTGCCTCCTGAATTCAGTAGTCTCATTAGGACAATGAGAACCTACTCGACGTGACAGAATGAAGTTGAATTAAAAGACACACAAAAATAATTTTTAGAACATAGAAATGCCCACTTTCTAGAAGTGGCATTTCTAGGGTATTATTGACAAAACTACATTTGCCATGAGAAGGGGTTTGTCGTGAATCCAACCATAGTAAACATCATGAGTCTGCTCCACTGCAATCCACTGTTGCAGCAAGGATTAATTATAAACTTTTCACCATGTGAACCTAAGGGCAGAGCAGCTCTCATGGGCAGTGAGAACACACATAGGTATTTTTCACTCCCTGGCACATGTGCCCTGGCGCCCACACAAGCCTTCAGAGGCAGGCTGGACACAAGTTTAGGATCACCAAAAAGGTGCAAGTGCGCCCATACAGGCCTGCTGTGATAGGCTCAAGATATATATATGATAACACCAGTGTGCAAGTGTGCACACACTGGCAAGTTGTGCCAGGCTCAGCATATATGAAAACACCATTCTGCAAGTGTGCACATATTGTTTAGCACAACTTCCTAGTAGATGTAGGAAGGGCGCATGCACTTACACACTGTACTTATAGTGAGAAAGTGCCCAGCAACCATAGGCCACTCAAAGAGAATAGGCAAAAAAAGCAATCAAGTTTTGGGAACCACTACCTCAGCGTGTCAGGTTGTCGCGTGGGCTCTCATTATCCTAAATTAGACTACTGGATTTCTAGGCAGCAGGATCGTTCATGGTGTGGGGGACTAAGTCTGACCCACTTGGAAGGACCTCTGTCACCCTAAACCCAGTTTTGCTCCGGCTAACTAGCAGTGCCTCATTTCTCCCAGGGGGAAGAGATGATTGGGCAGCCGTGCGCATGACATCTTTGGAACTTCTCAGGGAAGTCGTGATCACTCAGATCCAAACCAGCTCTCTCATTTACAGTATGATCTCATATACAAATGACAAAGGCAGTTTAAGTTTTATATAATGTTTTAATAAAACGACTGCATTTTAGATATTAAGGCTTGAGCCGCAGTAACCAGAACCATACAACACAGTAGGATTGAAATAGTCACGAGGAGAGTGAAACATAAGAATAACGCTATCATGGTGTTAACAATTTCTACTCTCTCTCAGCTAGTTCTATTTCGAGCACAGCATGTTAAGCTTCTAACTTGCATTTCAGATTCCCTGGGAAGACATCAGCCCTCATACCTGAGCAAAGGCCTGTGATCTGGTTCAGCATCTGCAACGAGGCAGTCAGCGTCTAGTTGTGGTTCCCTGGTCGGAATCTCCCTCTCTCTCGTATTGGGACAAGGAAGTGTTTTTATTACTAACATGTCAGCGTGATCACAAAATGTCCCTATGCAGGAATGCCAAAGACTAAACTCCTACCATGTCTATAGGCAATGTACCAAACTGTATCCTTGACTGAAGCACAGAGTGAACAGGAATGTGTTATTGAGAACTCCAGTGCTGAAGTAGGCTAAACAGTGTGATATAAAAAATAAAACAAGACCGTAGAACTGGTTATTTGAAAAATAACAGAACGAAGCCGAATAAAAAGCATTTAGAGCAAAGTGCACAGAGGCTCTAAGCTACGAGCAAAGGAATAAAATACATCCAGGGCAAAGTGCACAAAGGCCTAAAGCCTGAAGCTAATGCGCAAAGGATACATAAAACTGACCACACTACACCCTTCCCTTGTCGGTAGCAAGTGGTTCCAAAAATATAAAAGTATGCCCCAGATACAAAAAACACATCAAAATATATATTTCGACAAGGTCAGAGGACAACAAAGCAGACAAATCCATAAATTTGGAAAGCATGTGACGATAAAGCCAAATTCAATATAATGTCAATTTAATAAAAAATAAAAAAATCTAATTTTCAGACAGAAGCCATGGAAAGCAGGAGATCCTCCACTTCGACATACGTCAATATCGGAAAATCCACGCCAAAAAGTATCATGGAGCAGGTGTGTTCCAAAGCCCCAGAACCATCCAGGGCGGCACCCCGTGCAGGGCCTATGAATGAGACAATACCATCTTCCTCCAGGAAGGGAATCTCATAAACGGCCTCACGAAGCAAACGCAACCGCAGTGCACAAGTCTGGGAATGAGCCCTAATCAGGAACATCAACAGATCAGTATCGACCACCGGGGGCGCTGCAGTGAGAGACAGAGAGCCAGTGCATGTTCAGACGAGCACCAAAGGCACCGAAACACGGGTTGCACACAATCCAAAACCGGCCGGAATGACAGAGACCAGTCACACTCCAATTGTTCCAGGAGTGTTGCTCCAAAATGCTGCATCATTCGTTCACGACACAGCTGCGCTGACGGGAGCGCTAATGTGGGATCTCGTTGCAGAGGGACAGCCATTGCGAAAGAACAGCAGCAACAGCAAAACCCCAGCCAATATAGCCAAAGTAATCGGGAATCCCCCAAAAATGCTTCAGAAAATAGAGTGAATAGCCGAAGGTATTAAACCGAATATGGAAGAGAAAGTGTGAGCAAAACCAACACCAACGGCTTTGAAAAAATGTGCAATTCCAGCAGTGCTGGACGCATTAAATATACGTCCCACGAGCTCACCAAAGTGACTCGGAAAGTTAGTATTCAAAAGGGACTGTATTTCCGCTGATGACCTTGCCACCTGAAGTGCGGAGGTCTTGCTAGCAGATGTAAGGGCCACATGCTTTTGAAACAATAGAGCCTTTAGTCGACTCAACTTGTCGAAATTCACCTTGGAAGTAGCAATATGAGGCCAGATGTCCGCTATCTCCTTAATTTGAGTGGGAGGAAACAACACATTCCCGCAGCACTTAATGGCCTTGGTGAAAACGACTACGTAAACTATTCCAGCACGCATGCCACAACAGGGTTCACTGTTAAGAAGGACGTAACTGCCGTTTGAAAGCACCTGGAAAGTGTTTTTAATAACTGGGACTGGAACTCCCTTTAGATAACAAGCTAAGTTAGCAATCGAGGCATTACACGCCCCGTGCAAGGACAGCTGTTTACAAACCATGGAATGGCTGACAGAATTTTCGCATTCGCTACCGCTAAGAAAAACCTCCCTCAAACCATTAATACATCTGTATAGAAAGGGAAGCTCCCACACCTCGTGTATGTAACTGTCTCCCAATCGTTCATATCTACCCACTGGAATGTGCTTTAAACAAGAAGTAAATTGCAGAGTGGAGATAGGCAAATTAATAACCCCATGAATCAACCACTCAGCTGACGGAATCTCAGCAACAGTAAAAGGCAGTTTCTCCAACTTCTCAATATTTAACATAACATATGTTGCTTCCTTCTTAGCCATCAGCTGTTGTTGACGAGTCAAATTAAAGGAAATAAATATCTCCCTGGCACGAATGTGCTGCCACGGAACGCGACCTGCCTTCAAGGTCTGTAGAGTCCAACCCAACTGCATGACGGACCGCGTCTGACTCTGCCCATGATATAAAGAAGACATATCCGATTTAATAATGTCTATAGCAGAGGAAACGATGTTGTCTATTGTGTAAACACGATCTGAAAGGGTATGTATCCCATTATCCACAACAGACAAAGCCTGTATCAAATGTTCCTGATCAATCTGCCTTAACCGGGCCGCTGCCTCTTGTTGTGAAAGTTTCCAAATTTCATTATATACCTCATATAGAAAACGTTTCTTCCGCGGCACTCTTGGTCCTGACAAAAAATCTTGCAAGTCAGTATCGTTAGACAGTAACGTGAGATGTGTCTTAACTGCATCCAGCGTGGATGACTTCAACCATTGCTGACAAAGCTTCCCCACGCTGTATGTAGTAATGATATCAGCATGTTCTGGTGATATGTAGCGAGGGTCTGCCCTACTAGTCCTGAACCCCCCCGAAGAGGTGACAAAACGCTGATGACACCCATTAGTGTCTATGGGCCATAATAACCACACGCCCGGATGTATCAATGAAGTGTTAAGCGTACCATTCTGGACCCAGTCAGTAATCTCACTAAACGTGGCATTAATATATCGCTGCCAATTGTTCAATTTGGAAGGGAAAGGTATACCAGGCAAATTCAAATTTCCAATCGTTGCTAAGCCCAAACAACTAGTCTGTTGCACAGTGTCATTCAGGAAAATCATTTGGACAGGAATAATACACGCCCTAAATAAAGTGTCCCTGCCCCGCATCTGTCAATTTTTCGTTCCCCAGACACTTTTCAAACCAACAGTCTTGGACCAGTAGTCATACCCCTCAACTGAAAGTTTAGAGACAAACAAATTTGAATACAGTAATTTAGTATCTGTCAATAACATTTGCTTATTAACATGTGGAGTAACTTTAAAATAGTAAGACTTAGCATTCATTTGATTATGCCCAGAAAAATATGCAAATTTATCATAATATGTTTTAGAGCTCCCCTGTGGAGGAGTCGGGCAATGTTCCCATTGCATATATTCAAATATCGACTTAGGGCTACTAGCTTTATGAATAAAGTGGTGTCCATAATAATTGTAGCAAAACATGTCACCATGATTATCTCTAAATAGGTAAGCATCTTCATCGTCATAGACAGTATAATATTGCAATTCCGTCAACATAGAATCCACTGTCTTCACATCCCAATCATCAGATACAATGCCTGGTATAATGATATCATTCATTGATAACTTGAGTACATACGGTATTTGAATCAACTCAGTAGGACCATATATATCAAACATTACTCTATCCCACACAATCCCATCCGGAATCGGTACTGCAGAAATGTTCACAAAGGACAAGTCTCTTCGAACCATATGAGACGAAAAATGTGGTTTCAACACCGTCTCCACATGCTCAATATCGGATCGTTCAGGAAGAAAATGACCATGTATCCGTAAAAAAAAAGTAACCACAAGAAAAGAGTCATTACAGTCATAAAAAGCCACATATAGTTCCAAGGAAAAACAAAGTATGTGTTTTTAAGCCAAAACAGCAGCTCACGTGGACCCCGGGCTGAAGATAAAGAGGACGAGGAGTCCGACACGACATCGTCAGTGTTGTTGAAGCAGCCAGAGGCAGTTCTCGCAAAAGGTGCAACTGCAAACAAAGTAGCAGATGGTGGCTCTCGCCTTGGCACGCTATAAACCACATTTTCAGTAATATCAGTAGAACGTACAGCAACTTGATCAAAAGAATCCAAATCATTAGTTGTCTGTGGAAAAATCGCAAGATCAGCTTTCACCCTCCCCAAGCCCGAAGAGGAAATAGCGTCGGTGCAAATCACCTGCAGCGGGACTTCTTCCCCAGTAGTGAGAGGGATTCCGGAACTACTGGGTGTCCCTCTTGGTCTGCTGTGCAGAATCGTCCACATGTTGTAACTTGACATTATCAATGGAAACAAAGCGATTCCCTTTGGCCCCTTGCAACAGTGGCAAAATCACAGTTCTAGTGCCGCTGACCTCTATCACAGGGACAGGCACCCTACAAGAAGGACCAAATTATTTTTTCACTGCGACCTTTTCACGCACAAGATCCCCAATCCTGGGAATCCAACCAGTAGACGTTACTGGTTCATCCTTAATTCCTGTGGAGGCAGCACTTACAGAAGAGTTATCTTCACGAAATTGTTGTAAATCCTGCAAAACAGTGACACAATCATTTATGTCAAAGGGCGTATCCGCCGTCTCCACACCAGGACCATCTAGATCAGGAACATACATTCGTGTTCCAAACAGGCAGTCATATGAAGTACAACCCCCCAGGGACCTTCTAGGCAAGTTATTAAGTGCTCTCTGTACTCCATACAGGTGAGCTAGCCAACCACGACCCGTACCTATAACTCTGGCCATTAAGGATTGCTTTAAATCGCAATTTAAACGCTCCACGACAGAATTTCCCTTGGGATGAAATGGAGACGAGAACTGGAGCTGGACCCCCAACGAAGCCATGGTGTCCCTGAATGCCTTAGAGGCAAAGGCAGGGCCCTGGTCCGAATGAAAAGCCGCAACTGCAAATGTATCGACAAAGATACGCAAATCTTTAATAACAGTTCGAGCGTCAGCCAAGCGCTGTGGCCAGACCCACACAAATCTGGAGCACGAATCTACAGCTACCAATATATATTTGTATGCACTATCTGGTGTCAGCGGACCACAATGATCCAAGTACACACACTGTAAAGGTTTATTTGATATGAGAAGGGGCATCTGCTGCGGGCTTCTAGCCGTGGAAACTTTAATTTGTTGGCAGACATCACAACAAAGGACATACTGCTTTGTCTCCTTATAGAGACCAGGCCACCAATAACGAGCCTGTAAGAGTGAAATGGTGGCAACCACGCCTGCATGAGCAGAAGCCGCCACTCATGTGCTGCAGTAATTAATCGAGGTCGCTCAATTTTACTGGGCATTTCACGGACACCAACGCCTGGGATTTTAACCACTGCGTTTAGCATACCACCCATACAGTAACTATATTTAGAAGGGAATCCTTTAGGAAATGGCGTGCCATCAGCCGTAGCTTTTATGGCAGCCAAAATCTCTGTGTCTGGTTTGGAACTCGAACGAGTTACTGCGGCCACAGTGGCAACTGCCACTGCCGATTTTGCGGCTTCATCAGTCAAAGTATTCCCAGCAACGTGTATTCCAACGCGCTGGTGTCCAAGTGTATGCACAACATGGACCTTAGGAAGCGTTTCTTTCAGATCCGCAACCTTCCCCCACAGCAATTTGTGTTTAATGGTGTTACCTTTGGAATCTCTGAACCCATTCAACCTCCAGTAGTGCAAATATTCATTGAAAGACTGAACACAGTAGTAGGAGTCACAGACCAGCAATGTAGATATCGCCGGATCTGCGTGTTCCAAGGCTAACAATAGAGCTTTCAGCTAGGCCAACTGTGCCGTACAATCTCCCAACGTTTGTGTATAAGTATGTCGGGGGCAGAACACTTCCCCCTCCATATTGCCGCTCACCACCGCACATGCAGCAGAATACTGTTGTTTAGTCCCAAATGCTGGTTGCGCAGAGCCATTGGTGTACATCACCACCTGATATTGGTCAATAGGCAATGTGCCAGCGGAAACTGGGTACTCTATTTCATATTGAAGAAATTCTTGAGTCTGCAGTTTAGGGTCAAATATGTATTCTACATCAGTTGCTGTTAAAGACGTTGCCCATTGTATCCATCGCGGGTGTAAAGCTTTCGAATTGGGGACACTCGCTTTTGTAACAGCCTCTAGTGCCGGAATCGGGGAAACGACAATAATGCGCTGGCCCTGGGCAAGAGGTCATTCTTTAATAACAGCCATCTGTACAGCAGTGAGAATTTTCTCAATTTGTGCAAAACGTTGTTCTGCAGCCGAATACAAGTGAGACTTGTATGCTATTGGGACTGTCTCACCCTCATTAAAGGTGACATATGTAAATCCAACGGCACCCGGTATAACCCTGATGACCAGATGTGTTTTATTGTCCCGTGTGAGTAAATGCTTTACTGCTAAGAGATTTGATTGCAAATTTCGAAGAATATGTGTATGCTCAATCGTCCAAAGTCTACTCGAAAAATTGGGGGGAATCAACTCGTATAATGATTTTATACGTGTAGCATAATCAGGAATGTAAGTTCTGCCAAAATTCAGAAACCCCAATAATGACTGGAGTTTCCGAACCGTATTGGGAGGTTGTAACTGAGCACATTTTTCCAAAAAGTGTGGCGCTAAGCTCTTGCCCTCATTCGACAACTCATATCCCAGGAAAATGACACTGAGGAAGGCAATTTTTGATTTCTTAAAATTACATTTGTAGCCAATATCAGCAAATCCAACAACAATGCGCGCTACGCGCCTTAAATGTTGCAGTAACTCATCATCCGTCAGATATATATCATCCACAAATGATAACGCTTCAGGGTCCAACTCGTGCAGAATTTCTGTTACAGGAGCCGAGAATAGTCCTGGGCTATTCTTATACCCCTGAGGCAGACGACAAAACTTTTTCTGAGAGCCAAACGCACTAAAACTCGTATAGTCCCTACTTTCGGGTGCTATATTTTGGCAGAAGAATCCATTCGAGATATCTAATGCTGTTTTGTATTTCTTGCGCACAATATTATTCATGAGCGCTGCGCTGTGAGAATTTCGTATCGCATATGTGCGTGTATGTCCATTTAAATGTCTGTAATCCACTACTATCCTATAAGAATGGTCCGGTTTAGCAACAGGAAACAAGGGATTATTCATCGGCGAGACACAGGATTCAATTACTCCCTGGTACTCCAATTGTGTAAGTATTTTCCTTACCGATGCCCTTGCCTCAAATTTTATAGGATATTGCGGTTGCGGCTGAGGTTCGCCATTTATTGGAATTACATGATAAGGTGAATTTCTATCCCACCCTACATTATTTCTATATAGGGCGGGAGCCTGTGCTAGGGCCCATGATTTACTATAGGACTCTGCTAGTTCTCCCGGAACAAGTGGTGAGAATGAAGGTGTAATAACCTCCTCCCCAACTGGACAGTCACAAACAAAGTCAGGTGGCCAATCCTGTTCAGCCAGCAGAACGTCATACAATTTGACCACTCGATCCCAAAAGATGGCGTTTATAGTGCGCTCAATGTCCCCTTCTAATTGTAAAGTTACTGTATAAACCCTATCGGGATCAGAGACACGCATATCTGCTGTTTCGACCTGTATGAAGTCATCAGTTGCTTTCACCTCCAGATGCTCTAGAAGACTCGGGCGAACTATTGTGACCTCTGCTGCGCTGTCTAACAGTGCTAACGCCCATTTCTTGTTCTTAAAGAGAACTCTCTTCCTGAGTGGCATGTCTAACTGAGACCGCTGCCACCTTCTTCTTTTTAAATTGCTGTTTTTGTTGGATCGGTTTCTCTTCTTGTTTAATAGAAACCTCCGTTGAGCGTTGTGACTCCTGTCTCGGTTTCACGTACTCTGTTCTCCGCTCTGATCGCCCACCTCTCTCATTTCTCTTATCCGAGGAGACCTGAAAGGAACGAGATTGGCGTGTATCAGTATATTGATATCTATCAGGCGTCTTCAAATTATCCCTATTCCTGAGATTATACTTATTCTGCGGGGTATCCGGCTGCGGAGATTGCCCCCTATCTTTCTTAGGTGTCTGTTGTTTTTTCTCCCAGCGCTTTTTAGTACCCTCAGGTTGCTGTTGTTTAGTATTATCTTTACTATTCTTATCCTGTAACTGGGGTTTCTGCGGTCTAGCCCCAAGGCTATCACGACCGATACTCGAATACGTTTCTGCTATTATTCTCGGCAGTTCCCGCTCCTGATTAAGTTGCGGGACATCTCGAAGACGCATACGCACTATTAGCGCCACTGCCTCCCCCTTGAGATTACTCAAAATAATAGAAGAAAATGCGGCAAAATTGCCCATCAGCTGCATCCCTAAATCTAAGGCTGGGGCAGCCCCATATTCATCTTGAATTTGTTTTAGCACTTCCGGTAGATTAGCCAATGTTGGTGTACCGTGTGCTGTAGTGTATAGCGCGGCAAACACCGTGCCACATGTATTACAATGGTCCACAGTAGGAACCATTCCATATGGCAAACACATCGTCAATATTCTATGTTTATCCTGAGGTCCCGTATGGGGAAATACTGCTTCCAGCGTATTAATTTTTTGCGCCAGCCAAAAAGGAGTTTCCTCACGTTTAGCCGGTACCCTACCCATAACTGAATGTACAGTGGCTGGATTGATACCTGGAACCACTGCCTGTGGGTGTGCTGGAGCAGCACGCGCTGCATTAGTATTCAAAGTCTGCATCACAAATTGAACCAGTCTTCTGTATGTAGTAGCTAAGTCTATATACTGTATAAACAACAAACGTCAGCCACCGCCAAGTTAGCAACCACAGGATACGGTGTATATGTAGCCAATAAAGGCCAGGTAGGACCATCATTACTAAGTGGACCTAACCTAACTTGTGCTACAGTGTGTTGGAGGGCGCCATCAAGTCAATTATGGTGTTCTTGATAAGATACGGGTATCTCTAAGTATGCATATGCCCTGTATTGTCCAGGGACATTTGCAATAGTGTATTCATGAAAAGTGTTCGTACCCCCATCAACTGCTGGAAATACAACCCAAGAATAAAAAAGCTCTGTTCCATAGGCTGCATGGGCGTCCACCACAAACGTGACCGGACCCCCCTGGACCGTCAGTCCATGTGCTATCAGATGTCCCGTGAGCGGTTGGCGCATATTAAGCGCTATGTTTATTACTTGAGGATTTGCCATTATAATAACAGCACTGGGTCAGAGAAGGCACACCAATATCGGGGTTTTCCTTTCAGAGTTCAAGCTTGAACAATCGACCACTAAGGAATAGGATGTACCTATCTCGTGGTGGCGGAAATCCTCAGCCCCACGGACGTCTCCATTTACGGAACCGAGTAGTCAACATATATATGAGACAGAGAGTCAGCCGGACCTGAAAATTAGAGCCAGACCAATCGTTGGCGGCGCCATGTCGCGTGGGCTCTCATTATCCTAAATGAGACTACTGGATTTCTAGGCAGCAGGATCGTTCACAGTGTGGGGGACTAAGTCTGACCCACTTGGAAGGACCTCTGTCACCCTAAACCCGGTTTTGCTCCGGCTAACTAGCAGTGCCTCATTTCTCCCAGGGGGAAGAGATGATTGGGCAGCCGAGCGCATGACATCTTTGGAACTTCTCGGGGAAGTCGTGGTCACTCAGATCCAAACCAGCTCTCTCATTTACAGTATGATCTCATATACAAATGACAAAGGCAGTTTAAGTTTTATATAATGTTTTAATAAAAACAACTGCATTTTAGATATTAAGGCCTGAGCCGCAATAACCAGAACCATACAACACAGTAGGATTGAAATAGTCACGAGGAGAGTGAAACATAAGAATAACGCTATCATGGTGTTAACAATTTCTACACTCTCTCAGCTAGTTCTATTTCGAGCACAGCATGTTAATCTTCTAACTTGCATTTCAGATTCCCTGGGAAGACATCAACCCTCATACCTGAGCAAAGGCCTGTGATCTGGTTCAGCATCTGCAACGAGGCAGTCAGCGTCTAGTTGTGGTTCCTTGGTCGGAATCTCCCTCTCTCTCGTATTGATTCACTACACTATATGCCACTTCACTCTATGCTACTCTAATCAACTCTGTACCACTGCACCAAATGGCACTGCTCTCTACGCCACCTTACTCAACGCCCCTCTACTCTATGAAGCACCACTCAATGCTAGTGTACTCTTCCTCCCCCTTCTATGCACCACTTCACTCTTCATCACTGCACCCTACACCACTCCAGTATAGGCCACTCCACTCTACTCTGCACCACTCCACTCTACGTCACTGCACTTTGTGCCAGTCTACTCAGCAGCACTGCAATCTATGCCATTGCACTCTGTGCTAATACACTCTAAACCACTACTCTATGCCACTGCACTCTACCCTGCACCACTCCACTCTGCTTTGTACCACTCTACTCTACTTCACTTCACTCTACTCTGAAACAATCTATGCCACTCCACTCTATGACACTGCAATCTACCTTGTACTACTCCAATCAAACTACTCTATTCTGTACCACTGCATTCTATGCCACTCCAGTCAATTCCAATGCACTCTACACCACTTTACTAAAAACCAATGCACTCCACACCACTGCATTCTGTGGCAATCTGCTCTGCCCCACTGCAGTGTATGCCACTATACTCTACTCTGCAGCACTCCATGCCACTGCGCTCTATGTCACTCTACTGTACCTATTCCACTGTACAGCACTTTACTCTGCACCACACTACGCCACTGCATTCTACACCAATGCACTCTATGCCACTCTGCTCTACAGCACTGCACTCTGCATCACTCTTCTCTGCAAACCGCACTTTCCACCACTCTACTCTGCACCACTGCACTCTATGTCACTGCACTCTACTCCACTCTACTCTGTGCCACTCTGCTGCACTCTACACCAATGCACTCTATGCCAATGCACTCTACGCCACTACTCTCTATGCCAATCTAATCTACTTTGCACCACTGAACTCAATGAGACAGCACTCTATGCCACTTCGCAGTACACCTCTCTTCTCTACTCTGCACCACTCTTCTCTATGTATGTGCACTCTACCTCACTCTAGTGTACACTGCACTCTTTGCCATTTCGCTCTACACCACTCCACTCTACCATGCATCACTCCACTCTAATTTACTTCACTTTTCTCTGAAACAATCTATTCTGTGGTACAACAGTCGACACCACTCTAATCTACTCTGCACCACTGCACTCAATGAGACTGCACTCTATGCCACTTTACTCTACTCCTCACTACTCTACTTTGCACCATTCTACTCTATGCCAGTGTACTCTACCTTACTCTACTATGCACCACTGCACTGCACCACTTTACTCCACACCACTTCAGTCTAGGCCACTCCATTCTACACCACTCCACTCTATGCCACTGCACTCTACGCCACTACTCTATGCCACTGTACTCTACCCTGCACCATTCCATTCTACCCTGCACCACTCCACTTCACTGCACTCTAAAACAATCCATTCTATGCCACTACACTCTACACCACTCTACTCCATTCTGCAAAACTCCATGCCACTGCACTCTGCTCCACTACACTTTACGCTGTCCCACTCTATGCCACTCTGCTCTATTCTGCTCTGCACCACTCTACTCCATGCCACTGCCTTCTACACCATTCTACCCTAAACTACTGCACTCTATGCCAATGCACTCAACACCACGTTATTCAAACCTAATGCACTCTACGCCACAGCACTCTACTCCAACTACTGTGCACCACTGCACTCTATGCTGCTATACTCTGCAGTACTCTACGCCACTGCAAGCTACGCTACTTTATTCTTCTCTGCACCACTGTACTCTACACCACTGCTCTCTGAACCACTCAACTGCACCGCTCACTCTGTGGCCTTCTACTCTCCACCACTGCACTCTACACCACTGCACTGTAGGACATCCTATTCTGCAAGACTGTACTCTCTGCCACTGAACTCAACACCACTCGACTCTGCACCACTGCACTCTATGCCACTGCACCACTGCACACTACACCACTCTACACTGTTGCACTGTATGTCACTGCACTCTGCGCCACTCTATTCTACCATGCACCACAATATTGAAAACAATAGACGGTACAAGAACACACTGTCACAATATAAAGCAACAACATACTAGCACAACAATAATCACATCACAACTCACAGTTGCATTACAACACAAGTGCACAAGAGCATATCAGCACAACAACAAAATAACAACACAGTACTTAAAACAACAATGCAATTTTTAATTCTTTTGCATTTTTTGTATCTGTGGTGTTGGCATGTTTTTATATGTGGTTGTGTTTTCGTTGTGTTTCAGTATGCTGGTGTGTTGATTTTTTTATGTTTTGTTGTGTTCTTTTAATGTATTATGGTGTTGTGTGATATAGTGTTGTATTTTGTTGTTGCTCTGTTCTTCTGATGTAGTAGTAGAAGTAGCAGTATGCTCTGTTTTTAGGTGTATATGTTTGTAAGTATGTGTGTGGTATTTGTGCTGCATAAGCCTATCCATAAAGTAGCAGAGCACTGTAAAGGGAGAAAGATAAGGATACAGTCAAAGGGTGATTGGGGCATAGTGGGGATCTGACAATTGAGTCTTGCATTGGTATGGTAATTGTTTTGTTCTGTTCCGATCCATAGTGTTCTTTCTATTGTATTCGATTATTCTGTTTTGTTGTCTTATTATTGAATTGTGCCGTTTTATATTGCACCGTTGTATTCTTTTGTTTGGTATGGGTGTGTTTTGGTTTGTGTAATGTTTCTTTTTGATTTCTTTGTGATTTGGTGTGTTATTATTGAATTGTGATCTTGTATGTCGCAATGTTGAGATGGTTTATACTGTATTGCATTGTGTTTGAAATTGTATTTTTGTGTTTGGCTGTTATGTGCTTTTCTGTTGCACTATTTTTTATCGTTATTTCATACTGGTCATGTTCAACTCATTCTACTATGTTCCCAGCCAAAACCAGCACATTCCACTAGAGTTCCAGGGAACTCACTGACTCACAGTCACTTCATTTTATCTGCCACATATATTTTGCCATGGCCAGCACCACAGTAC
This sequence comes from Pleurodeles waltl, assembly GCF_031143425.1. Taxonomy (NCBI): domain Eukaryota; kingdom Metazoa; phylum Chordata; class Amphibia; order Caudata; family Salamandridae; genus Pleurodeles; species Pleurodeles waltl. The sequence goes on along the minus strand of NC_090447.1, from coordinate 526,429,199 downwards.
AGCTACGCCTCAGACCCTGACTAAGTGATATAGGGTTGGAGGTGACTTTAAAGGTGATGGGGGGTGGGGGGGGGGGGGGTGGGAGGGGGTGATTAACTAATATGGTGTTGGACATTCGAGGGCCAGTTCACAAAAGCATTTATGAGCACAGTAGGTATAGTACGCCAGAAGTACTCTTTTACATCCTCCTACACGTCTTTGTGAATAGGACCCGAAATGTCCAACTCCCTGCACGAAAAAAAGTGCAAAAAGGACACTCCTACCTATTTCTACTGATTGTTTATGCATATGACCAGAATGTTTCCGTTTTGTTCCCATTTAGATGTTTGGGGCCTAATTCAACAGGTGGGGGACCGCATCGATACCCACAAACAAAACAGTTCTCACTGGTTTCCCCTCTATGATCCACTGTTTGGAGCAACATACTTTATATTCACAGTAAACAAAGCAGACTGAAACCTTCCTGCAATAGAGAATATAACAATTCTCAGGCCGTATTTATTCACAACCATATAAACACGACATCAAAAACATCATCATATATACAGTATTTCTTTTCATCTTTAAATTTCCATAATTATTTACAATATGCATCTGAAATAGTTTATGTTCTTTAAAAAGGAGTCATGGTTGTCCACCCACCAGGCACCTGTGGCATCGTCTGTAAACTGGGGGCCATGTTCCCCCAAAAACCAATTACGCTTCACAAGGCGAGACTCACCTGCCCCCTCAAGATAGAGGGGGCACGGGCCAGCATGAAAACTGTCCCCCAATCCAACCATGCCAGTGCCAACCCTAAGCAAGGGATCCCCCCTGGCACCCAATGGGAATGATACTGGGCAACCGGGCCATACCTTGGTCCCCTGGCGCTCTCTCATCCCCCCAAATTAAAAATTCCAGGGCCATGTAATGGAGTACTGTGGGGGGAGCTATGGACATTCGCGGTAGCGGTCGTCCCGAGCCCCTTTCCTAAACCCACAGCACCGCCACCCTGGTTTGAGCCAAAAAGCTCATGATACCGTCTTGAGTTCGCCTGCACTAGTATTCTTGATGCCAAGGTTATCCACCTGTTTTGTGCCAAAACATGACTCCTTCCCTCCTAAGGTCTTCCTAATCCTGCTATTCTTTGGGGATGGGTGGGCGGGAAATAATTCCTCCAGTCCTCTGGAGGAGTGCATCGATCGTCAGGGGCAGCCCAGGGTCAAGAAAACAACCTGACCCTAGAGGGACTTGAGTCCCCCTTTTAACTAACTCGGGCTGCCCCTGCTACATACCTGGGAGCCCCCACCACACCCCCTTCAGCCAATCGGCTCACCCCTCTGGGTGAGCGCGATTTTCAAATATTTTCGCGGCAGCCACAGTTGGGCTGCCGGCCGAAACCGGTCCGATCCGGCCCTCACCTGTATTGGAGGCGCGCTATGCTGTGGTGCGCGCCCCCTGCCCAAAAGACACCTAAGAGTACGTAATAGAGCTGGACAGGAATACTTGTACCCAGTCTTACTTGCCTTTGTGAATCGGCCTTGATGGGTAAAATGTATAAAATGTTGCTGTGCCCTGTTCTTGAGGTATTCCCTGCTTAGTCGTGAAATCTATAATTTGTAAATAAAGACGTGCCAGTGCCCAAAGCCCACCTCTTAAACACGGAGCTGCTGCAATTAAATGTGCGAACACGGAATACTGAGGCAGCGTAATCCTGAAGCCATCTCGGGCCTCTTCGGTCCGTTTACAGGCAGTACCTGCCCCTTCAGCTCCCGCTTCCAGCTTTTTGCTTTCTCTCATTGTTACACTTTTTTGTTTTTTTCTTCCTCCTCTTTCCCATATGTGTCTTTTGCTCGCAGTAAATGCTTGAGGCAGATAAATAAGTGCCGGCCCTCAAAAATTAGTGCTGGTGCTCCGCACCGGAAACAACAAGCACAAATTATGCACTGCACCTACTCATGCACCAGTCTTTGTGAATTGTACTCGATATGATGTGCATGCAACACAATGATCTGCGGGTATGGGGAGCCTGATATTTCTATCTAACCGCCGTTCAATCATGAGGTTTCTGTAGAGTGACCTTTTGCCTTGTTTTAGAACCCAGATTAGAAGATTCAATGCAACGCTTACTGCAGCCGCATTCGTATTTTACACCTTGCTTGTACCTGCTCTCTGCTATTAATAGACCACATGTCCCTCCACTTTCAATTTCACCATCAAACATTTTGCCACTGCCCAGCTTTCTTAAGCAAAATGAGTGTACGTTTTCACTTAGTGTTAGAAAAGTAGGGCTTGCAGGCGCTGAAAAAGAAAACGAGATGAGGCAACGTTTCATTTTCACTTTTTATTTATTTATTTGGTTGTTAGTTCAGATCAAAAGATCCATCAACAATAAAACAGCATTATGAGGCAACATTTCGTTACACTTACGCTATTCAGCAATTTCTAGATGGTGCATACCTTTATGCTTTTTAAGTAAATCAGCCTTAGGTTCCTCAAAGACTCTGCAAGGAGATTGAGTTTTTTTAGGGTCCAGCGCACAAGCGCTCCGTCCCTGTTGTAATCTCTCTTTGGGCTTTTAGCCAGGCCCATGTCACACCTGTCACTTTCATTGGTTCCTGGGCTTTCCTTTTAAAATCCGCTTGATTTCATTAGTGAAAGACATGCATACATCATGCCTTTTCTGGTGTTTAGTCCTCCCAGAGCGCACCGGCCAACTAATGAAACATACGAGGCTCCAGGTTTTCAGCATGGTTTCCGGACTACTTTATCTTTTTATTTCCCACACAGTGCGATCACGCTGGGTTTTACATACAGCAATCATTTTTTTCGTTTACATAGTGTGATTGCGCTCGTTTTTTAAATTTCAATTTGTTTGGCAAGAAAAGTCCTAATAGCTCTAACTCGAGCAAATGCGAGACCCTTTGAATTGCAAATGCTTTTTGCAGTGAGTGTGTGTATTTGCTTTGCAGCTGCAGCCCTTACCTTCAATTACAAAATTTAGGAAACTCCTGAAACCTGCCTATAAAATTTACATTTTCCTTAGTCGTTTTGTTAACAGTAGACATTCAAGGCTCAAGTCACAAAGGTAAACGTTGTTCTTTCCTGTCTGATACATAAGTGTAGATATTATAGTATACTATTTATTCATTTCTCAATGTATTTATATATTGTTGGCTCAGAATATTGTAGAATGACTTTGTTATTTCTCTTTTTCTGTTCAATAAACTTTACCTTTAAAACTAAAAACAGACCTGAAGTTTAAGTTAACTATTGTGAATCAGGCCCTTAAGACTTCAGGTCTAAATTTATTATTGTGAATCGGGACCCTTGTCTTAACATAACTTAACAAAAAGCCTGATTAAAAATACCCTTGTCTAAAGTTTAGTGGTGTGGGCCTCCATGAAAAATTACTCTCAAGATGTGCTTGTGGCCACAAGGAGAAAACAACTAAAACAGTTACACGGTTAAACAATAAACAATGTAAGGGGACCAAAATCATACCAAGCATTTACAACACTTAAATGTTTTTATTAATAAAGGAAAGCGCTCCTTCGTAATTGGCAAGTTGTTGTCGGGGTGTGCTTGTGTGTATACGTTTTTGTAGGTTTGTAGATATGAGAACCAGTAAATGTTTTGGTGAATGGATGAATGTGTGAGTCCATGAAGGATGAATGAATAGGTGAGTGGATGCAAGAATGGTAGCAGGATTAATGGACTGGTGAGTGAAGAATGACAATCTAACTGATGAAACAGATCACTTCCAATGTTGGTCAACTACAGTACAAAATAGGGTTGATAGATATAAAAGATTTACCAGAGCGTGAGCTCTGACGGTCTGACATTCCAACACCCCCTTCACATCAGGAGGCATTATTGTAGCATGCTCACAGTGCTGAGTAAAAGTTGCAGGACTCGAGCTTAGCTTTTTCAAGCAGGGGTGACTGCAAGAGGAGCATGGGATGTTTTATCTCTTGCACATACAGACGTGCAGAAGTTGCTTGACCTTTTAACACTATCAGGAGGAGGAGTTCAGCCTTGTACCATCAATAAACAGATATGAGAGAGAGTTAAGGACCCCTCAGACATTGTTTTTTTGCAAATAATGTTAGTGCTAACGCGTCACTCTGGGACTCGTTTTAGGCCAATGAATCTTTTGACACCGATTGAAGACACCTTAGGACGAGATAACTGATCAACATGTCAATCAATATGTCAATAACATCATCAATAAGACTCCGAAACCACCATTACCTTTCAGTCATGAATAACCACACCAAACCACACCAGTTTAGTACGATTTTGTGATATTTATTCCCTATTGATTACAATTCTACTAGCAAGTTTATTAGTCTCATAACCATGAAACACATCAGCATTGTCATATTATGGCAACTCGAATAAGATTTCATCAAAGCCAATATCACAAACATTAGAACATAACACGACGTGAACATAGGTTAACCTTAGCAGAGTATCATTAGCGCATTTATCAACAAAGCATTGAATCAGTCATTTGTCTATTTGCGTCCGTTTTAATGAACCCCTTAACTAACCTCGAATTAGCATTGGCATGTTGGGCTTCATGCAAAACAATTTAGTAACACCAATTTAGAAAAACATCTAGCTATGGTCTCTGTCAAAAGAAGCAGTTGGTACCTAGAAAGGAAAGGCAAACAGACAATCACAATTTCATCATCATATAGTTACCCTCCGTATTGGGTTAGCATACAGGTTCAGTCTTCGTCATCAGGACATTGGTTGATTCGCCATCAGACAGGGAATTCAGCAAACTGGGTAAGAAGGGACACGTCCCTCATAAGGAGGAAAAATATATAACCGGCAAAATAAGGACAAGGATGGTTTGAAGAACCAAACAGCAAAGTCTCTATGCAGAGTGACAAAGTGTCCGGGTCATAGCAAAAGTTTGCAACGGCATCTCCTAATGGCTCCCCACATCATAGGTTTTTATCCCTTTTCTGTTGTACAGTCCCCTAATTTTGAATTGGATGGGGTCGGTACCCCACTATCTCCATCCAGTGGGGTTGGAATGATTTCATCAAAATTGCCACCCCATAACAGTTCTTTCGTAGTTTATTGGTTCTTATGATTGACGTCTCCAGCGGGCAGAATGTCCGGTATGATTTCATACTCTTGTGGTCCTTTTCGCATCTTCAGTCAGTAGGTCCATTGTTTCTACCGGTTTAGGCAACCTTGTACCTGTTCTAGTCTACAGTGTTTCATTCAGCAAAAATGTTTCACTGAACAAGTCGAATTTCATGGGAACGGATCTACTATAGTTACATTCAGCTTCTAGTTTTTGGAAAAGTACGAGTAAATGTCCTTCAGCAAGTCAGCACACTGCATGCTAGAAAAACACATTTAATATGAAACCGGGCAGCTAGGCCTCGACTCATGCTAACTAAAGCCTAATGATTTATTAGCAAAACCTTAACATAAAATTCTAAATATTAGTGTAAAACCATATCATCTTTTCATTATTAGTCAGTTTCATTAGACATTGTATAGATTGACGGCCACTCCCCGTGGGCACCTTTCAAGCGCACGTTTAGCAAAAACATATTAATACATTTTCTATGCGGCAATATTACACATTAGTTCATAAACATTTCATGTTAATTTTGAGTATAAGTGCTATGCTCTCTCATTAGCATTTTGATCACACAACAGTTTAATAAAGCAGCCATTGGTTACTTTACCTATATTTTGTGGTGTTTTTTAATATTGCTTTTTCATCCACACACAACCATAATGCGCTCTTGTTTCTGAACTAAAAACATTTTAGAGGACTTTTTGGTGAAAAGAGTAATGCAATGATCTGTGTAAAGAGGAATGTGGTATTGTGATTTTCATTTCAAAATGTTGGCACTGCGTCACCCTTCTCAAGAGGGAGCTGAAAAAGGCCATGTCCAGGCAGTGAGTATTTTTGCTCATTCATTGGGTCCAGGGGAACCAGCATACCGCTTTGACCACAGGCATTTACATGAGAACCAGTGGCCACTGGCGACTAGATAAAGGCGACCAATCTCGTAATGTTACGATGTGACTAATGCAGTCTGTCTCATCTCTGTTTTAAATAAAATAAATTCACACAAACCACAAAGAACCTGAGTTTTCTGCAGTACAACACCGGAGTAAACTGCATTTAGAGTACACCACTTGTCCCATCGTTAAGTTGGGGAGCTGACAGGTCCAAATCTCTGTCCAACACTCTGATAGTGAGGTTCAGTCCAAAAGAGACTGTGGGAAAGATCATGTTTTATCTATCTCAGGCATAAGGCATTTGCTTCTTGATCAATGTCTGCCACTAGCTCTGTAGGCCTCAGGTCTATCCCATTATTCCATACTGACATGGCATGTTCAGATACATGACCTGCTGTGCAATGGAGATTAAAGGTGCATCTCAATGAGGAGGACCAACAAAGACAATGTACGCCTAGACTTGCATGTGTTTCTGTTTAAAGGAAATGTGGCTAGCAGTTCACTGGGCTGTCATTTGTGGGAAGGCACAAAAAGTAATTTACTTATAGTTGGTCCCACTCTATCATGGCACAGTGAACAAAAAACATGGAAAGGGGTGCCACCCAGTGTACTTTCCAGTGATAATTGTTTAATGAATCCTGGAATACGTCCCTCATTAACACAGATTATCGCTTTCATTTTAGCTTCAGTAAAGATGTCTTTAAGAATTTACCCTGCCATAAGACTTCTTTACGTGTAAGGCCATCACCAGAACCATCCTCTACCTGAGTATGATCACATTGACAAAATGTAAGATTTTCCAGAAGTCTTTGGGTTGTGTGATCGCCCGTAAATCTACTGTAATTGGGTTCTACCTTAGAGGGCATCAATCCGATTTTCATATGTAGAGGATATTATCTTGCTAATTAATTCAATATATCTACCAGTGAGAGCAAAATATGTTTCAAGGTAAAGTCCTAAACATATTTTCTAGTGCTTGCTATGAGTAAGAGATTGTGGTCTCCACCACAAAACAATAGGAATTTTGTCTTAAAAAAAACATAAGTTACCAAAAATGTGCCCATGCAGGGGATCTGGAATAAAAGGGTACTAAAAATATTCACTAATCTAGGGATTTTCTCATCTTTAAAATAATAATACAGATGAAGAGACCGTGATCATAATTCGGCAGTTGTGGCTCTCTATTTATTATTATAGTGAAATCCTTATAGCATCAACATTTTTTTAATGTTTAACACCAGTAGTGTCATTTGGCAACACTAAAGTTTGATTCATCAATAGTGACTCAATCCTGGAGAGTTTTGTGAATGTCCATCATTGGGGACATGAGGGGCCCTGAAAATACCACACTCCATGTTCATTCCCACTGGAAAAACTCTCACAATTGTGGAAAAAAGCACAACATGGATTTTCACAGAACTGGGATGAGGTTAGGTGACCTGGTCCAATATTATGATCTTTTTTTGCTTTGTTGAAAATTAGTTCAGTGATTTTTGGAAATATAGCAAAAAACTAAGAGTCAAAGAGTTAAAACTGTAAATATGTCTTGAAAGCAAGACTGCCAAAGCTGCCAATCAAATTAAAAAAATAAATGAATCAATTTAGATAAGGGATGTTTTTCTTTGGTCTAATGTGCGTTGGCAGATATTCGTTGTATCCAAGGTTCTAGGCAATTAGATTGGCTGCAGGTGAAATTATTATTACAGCCATTCAAAGTATTGAGTACTGAAAAAAAAACAATCAGAGTACAAATTAAGGGGAGGGAGAGGACACAAAAACAACAGGAAGGCAGTAAGCAGTGGTGCTAAAGTGATAGGTACTGTGGTAAAAAAGTAAAAATAAATCCTCATTTTAGTTGTGAGATCTGACATTTGCAATCCGGATCCTCAAATTTGGGCAATAAAAAAAACTGAGGCACTCATTATGACAACAGCAGTCTTCTGCAAGACCGCCGTACACAATGCCGCCACCATACCACCAGTGCCTAGGGTACAGTGACTGCCATATTTGGTGTCACCCACGGATTTCCGCTCTTTCATAGGTTGAAATCCATCACTGTCGGCCTGACCAATGGCAGGTGAAAGGCTGTTTTACTGCCACGCTGCAAGGACTCCACACGCCATATTACGATACGTAATATGGCTTGGCGGTCCCAACATGGCAGTGCGGGGCTGGCGGTGAAACAGCTGATACCCATCCCCTACCGGACGATGATCTCACCCAGACAAGTAGGTGGACTAACCGAAGGCGGGGGTGTTGTGTGTGTGTTTAGGTAATGGAATGGGCATGTGTGAAGGGGGTGGGGGTGTGTATGGATGTGTGGAGGGGCTGCGGGTGTGTATGGGTCCGTGGAGGGGGGAGTGGGTGTATGAAAGCGGAGGGGGGAGTGTGTGTATGAATGCGGAGGGGACTGTATGTGTATGGATGCGTGGAGGGGGAGTGTGTGTATGAATGCGGAGGGGGAGTGTGTGTAAGAATGGGGAGGGGGTGCATATGTGTGAGAGCGAGGGGGATGCGTGTATGCATGCGGTCAGGTGGGGGGTGTCTGCAAGTGTGCAGTCAGGTGTGAGGAACTGTGTGGATGGGAGGGGGGTGTTGTTTGCATTTGTGTGGTGTGTGCATGTATGTGTATGTGTAGCGCTATGGGTCTGCATGAGTGCGTTTGTGAATGTATGTGTGCGTGGAGGGTGTGTGTGTCTGAATGGAAGCCCAGGGGATGTGTTGGGGTGCGAGTGAGTGTGGATGTGTGCAGTTGGGTGGGATTGTTTGTATGGAAGTGTGCGGATGAGGGGTGTGTGTCTGCATGTGTGTGGACGTATGGGGGTGCATGTATTGGCAACAGAAATGGGAATTCCTGTTGCTGAGTGCATTAACTCCAGGGTTTTTGTGGAGGGGCGACGGCCATGAAAAGCCTGGCAGTTTGCTGCCTCCTAATACGGTCGGCGGCCTTAGGCCTGCCACCGGCCCAGTGGAACTTACCGACGGCTGCGGCGGTCCGACTGGCGGGACAGGCAGTGTTGTGGCAGTTTGGCTTCGGCCAAACCACACAACTCATATTGCGGCCGTCTTTACTGCCGGGTCTGCTGTGGTTAGACCGCCGCCACAAGTTTGGGGGTCTCATGACCACCTAACTCAAAGTGAGGGCCTGAATCTTGAATCCAGGCCCAGATTCGATTATCCTTATCTGTGGATGTTTGTTGTTTTAATGAAAAGCTGCAGCTGACCCTTTGAGGAGACTGGGATTGTTGCAGACCCTCGTGGCCAGGCATGGTGCATTATGTGCATGAAATTGCCATAGGATTGTTTTCTCCTTTGCCCACCAGAAATTTAGCAATGCTCTGTTCCTAAATTTACAACAGTGAGGTAAGCTTTAAGCAACAAGGCCAAATGCCATTCCTAGCTTAACATCTCAGATCTGGCAGACCAATGTACTAATATTTAAGTTTTTTCCTCTGTGTAAGAATTTGATGTCTAATTTCGGTTTGTACCTTCTGAACATTAGACCTCTACTACCTAAGAATAAATCTGCACGGATTCCAAAAGTGATTGCTTTGTTCCAGCTGTGCTTTTTACTTTCTCTTGATCCAATAATAGTTTTCACAACATCTGAAACAGGAATGTTTATAGAATGCATTGATTTAATTCATCACTGTAATTGTTCTTCCATTTTGAGAGTTGAATAAATGGAAGTGGTAAGTCTTGATCGATTTATAGATAGAGAATTATGCTTGTTTATTTTGTTATTGGTGCACATACATATGTTTTTAATATATTATCTTAAAATAAAATCTCAGAAAGGGCCTCTACGCAACAGCTTGATTTCTTCTTGAAAGTTAACAATTAAGTAATGTATGAGTTTGCTCTAATGTATTTCCGAATCCGATAGAGAGGGAATTTGAGATGACCACTTAGCACATTTTAAACAATAACTTACTGTGCCATCATGATACATAGGGCCAGATGTAGCAAAGGGTTTTACCCATTCTATGTCTATGGGAAAATGTGTTTGTACATATGGCCCATAAAATCTTATTTTGCCAACTAAACTAAAGGTTGCATTACTTTCAGGCTTGTTGTGATGTCACAACTCATAACCTCCAATCTGAAACAAGCGATGGCGAAGAAGAACATACTTCTCACCATTTGACTGCCATTGCGAATCTATTAGCTTTACCGGTGTTGCTTGAAAATGCTGTTTAGCATGTTGTTCAGCATTGGCAAAAAATAAAAATAAAATGTTTGTCAATGCAGCATCAGCAAAAAAAGTGTAATAAATTGTACTTGCATGCATTGTCATGCAAGCATATGCATACATACAGCAGCTCAGGGTAATAATGTATACATGGACATATAACACATTCATATGCATAAAGCTTGACTCGGCTAACTTTGTTTTTATTTACGGATCAAAGATGGTAGGCATCAGCCTTGAATTGGTAAATAAAAAAATATGTAACTGTGTGTGACCGTGCTTTTAGAAAAAGAAGACGCACAACAGCAAATTGTAGGACTAACAAACAAAAACATTTTTTTCAAAGAATCCAATGACCATGACAGGGCTGTGAGGAAGAAACAAAGCATTGGGTGGGGAAGAATTCAACGTGAAGGTGAGTGGGAGTAGGGAGCAGTGCAGAACCTTGAGGAAGGGAGGGATGAGGAAAATGAAAACAATAAAAGCACAATAGGCAGGGAGTAGCAGGGGAACCAATGGACTAGCTGGGGAGGAGGAGAAGGAAATAATACGAAGGGTTCAAGGGGGCTGGTATTTGAGTGGAGGAGGCAGCACACAAGAGACAGAGCAAGAAAACACATGCAGTCCCATGAAGAACTGAAAAATAAGTAAAAAGCAGTTCCCTGAAGCAAGCAGGGGAAGCATACAAGTCACCTAATCAGACCACAGGAAGGAGGAAATGCTCCAGAGGCAGGACAAATAAAGAACAGTGGGGAAAGCCATCAAATAAGAAGCATAGAAATGAGACAGTCAAGAAATCCATCCAGTCAAGAGCAGGGAGGGGGCTGACCAAAAATCCACTAAAAGTATGTTTATGTTTACTTTAAATATTTTACTCAAGATTTTTGTAGGCTGCACGATACAGCATACCACCATGTCATATAACATTCAGGGTATATTGAAACGCAAAAAGTATCAATTCAGTGATGTAAAAGATGGTAGGTGAACTCTAGATTGGGTAGATTCATACTTCACAAGACACAATAAGTTTGAATCGTTTTTTATCGTAAATTAAAATATTTGTGTGAGGGCCTTTTTAGTCTTCAGATGTTGCATACCATTTAGATTGTCCAGTGAGGATGGAACACCCCTCCTTGACGTCCTCAGGACCGTGCTATAACAGGGGAACCCTATAACTCTACCCTGCCTAGGGTAAATATAACGTCAACAAAGAGAAAGATGGCAGGTAGAGACAAATTTAATCCTAAGTGATAAGAACAGACCTCTATTCTGTAGCTTCTGAGTTTATTTCTTACTCAAATTTATTTCCAACCGATTTTTTAATAGCAAAAAAGGATCTGGGAAGACGTAAAACTTACATACACTACAATAATAACTGTACACATAAAATAGACAAAATATTCACAATAGACTTCATCACAGATATAACAATATAAGGAAACAATGCCCTATGTATTTGACTGGTGGTCACTGTTATAACTCCACATGTGATCCACTAAAGTCTCATTCTGGAACACACATAGAAGGAGGAAAACACCACTAATGATTATTTATGTGCAGGAAGGTGACCCTTCCAGCACATAAACAATCATCCCTGCAATGCAGGCACCCTTTCACCATGGTGCAAGGGTGCCTGCATTGGTGCTAGACAGCAATTTGTGTGCCAGGGACAAGGACAGGAATACACCGTATCTAATAGATATGGCTAATTCCTGCCCTTTTGTTTTGATTTGACACAGGATGGCACAGCAAAAATGCTTGCGGTGATGCCCTGTGCCACAACTTAGTAAATGAGGCCCCTAGTTTGGTTGCTGTGCCCAGAAATACATATCAAGTAGTATCCTAGAGCAGTGGTTCTTCACCTTTTGACATCTGTGGACACCAACTGAATCACTCCTGGAATCTGGGGACTTCCAATGAGTCAATATTGGAAGCAAGGGACCCCCCCGGCCTATACAAGTTTAACAATTCAAACCACAAACCAATACTCAAAATACAGAAACAAGTATACATCTAATGAATAAACAAATATTGCAATTTTGTATTTAATTCTCCATCAAATATAGAAAAATCAACATTTTAATGTGATGGTTAGAGCCTTTATAAATTTGGTATTTAGTTCTTGTAGACGAAGAGGTAAGCGAAATTCTAGCACACCACATTGTCTTTTTTGCTCCTAGTGCATACTTTCTTTTAAAAAGTGCTTCGATTTAGGCCACAGTTCATCCACACTATGTTCTTTTTGCTGTACTTGCACTGTTCCAACAAATTATTTCAATATCGTTCACATTTACATAATGTTTTTAAATTTTCCAGTTTTGCTTCTTTATTTATATGTACTTTATTAATCTTAATGTTTAATTTTTTAAACAGTCACAGACACCCTGAGTAGCATCGCAGGGCCCAGGTGTCTGAGAACCTCGGGTTAATTGCCACTGTCCTAGAGTATGAACTTTATGGTGTTCTAATTTAGTCAAGTGTGTTTCCTGAAGACATAACATTTCAGGTTTCATATACATGAATTCAGCTGTAATTTGACAATATTTAACTAGAGTGCATAATCTGGTAATATTCCAAGATAGGATTTTCAACTCCTCCTATGGAGGCTGGTTATATTACTCATTAATATAAAAAAATGCACTGGAAAATGTGAACTTGTTGGTCACCTCAATTGCATTTATTACTTTCTTTGCCACCCCGACCCCCTCTGTCCCCTTCCCACCCTTGATCCGACCCCCACCTCTAGTACCTCCGCTGCCTCCCACCTCAATCCTCCCCAATTTAAATTGTTGCCCATTAGGTCTGGTGGATTAGAGTTTCCCCACAGACCTCTTCTTACCCTATCTGTAGTGTGCAAGCCAGTATCGAGTGATGCGACAGCACTGATCCAAATTTTCCCAGCACACTTATTCAATTTTTGGATTATTAAGCCTAACATGTAAATGTAAATGTTTCATTTCTTTCTAACCTATGCACATGCCCCATATCCTACTTTTATATTTATTAGGGAGGAGTGAAAGAAGAAGAAGCATGGCTTACAAGATACACTTAAATCTTTCAGTTTGGTGATTCTTGGCCTATTGAACTAAGACTTCTTGAGTGTGAATCTATGGAGGGGAGCATTTTGTGTGTCTTTTAAAGATGCAGCAAAAGTATCAGGTGGTGAAGTTGTGAATGATGTGTCACAGTGGTTGGGCAGAAATTGGATCTAACAAAAAAAGACATGTGACCTACTTGAGTCCTCTTCTCCTTTTTTAGATTTGCAATTGGAAATTGAAGGGTCCATTGAAACTGGCAATCAATATCCCATTCACTGAGGCTAGCAAAGGATGTTAGATCAAATGTGCAATAAATTCCCTTGGGTCATCACATTCAGTGCCTTCAAGTATACCAACGGCTTGAAGAATGCTTTGGGGCATCAGATCATCCAGATCTTTCATTTTCCAAGAGGGATACTTTGTAAGCTCTTCCTGATCCCACATCTGCTCATTCTTAGCTTGAGTTATATCCTTCAGATCTGATATCCTTTCTTCATCCTCAGTCATTCTGGTGCCAATTGAAGTAACCTGTTTGGACATTCTACAAATTGCTATTTGTATCTTTAGATACTAGGTTTTAAATGCAGTGAAGCCTTTTTTATATTCTTATCAATGCAAGTAAAATTAATTATAAAATGAAGACACAGGCAGATGTACATCCTGTTGTTGTTGAAATTTTGTTTCATCCCCATTTGCTAACACCTGCTGCACTAGAGATAACTGAGGATGCTGCAGGACAGTGTGTCAAGTAAATCATTTGTTGAAAAGTCCCCACTGCAACTTGAATACCTAGTACTCTTCCCCCTCTTAATTAATTGTTTTGGCAGTCTTAGCTCTGCTCTTTTGACAATTTTTTCTATCTTCTCCATTGCGCTCCCGCAAACTGAATCGGACTTGAAGTCTGCTGTTGTGAGAAAGTAGCCTCTTTCTAGCCTTGTTACCCCCACTTTTGGCCTGTTTGTGAGTGTATGTCAGGGTGTTTTCACTGTCTCACTGGGATCCTGCTAGCCAGGGCCCAGTGCTCATAGTGAAAACCCTATGTTTTCAGTATGTTTGTTATGTGTCACTGGGACCCTGCTAGTCAGGACCCCAGTGCTCATAAGTTGGTGGCCTATATGTATGTGTTCCCTGTGTGGTGCCTAACTGTCTCACTGAGGCTCTGCTAATCAGAACCTCAGTGGTTATGCTCTCTCATTTCTTTCAAAATTGTCACTAACAGGCTAGTGACCAATTTTACCAATTTACATTGGCTTACTGGAACACCCTTATAATTCCCTAGTATATGGTACTGAGGTACCCAGGGTATTGGGGTTCCAGGAGATCCCCATGGGCTGCAGCATTTCTTTTGCCACCCATAGGGAGCTCTGACAATTCTTACACAGGCCTGCCACTGCAGCCTGAGTGAAATAACGTCCACGTTATCTCACAGCCATTTTACACTGCACTTAAGTAACTTATAAGTCACCTATATGTCTAACCTTTACCTGGTAAAGGTTAGGTGCAAAGTTACTTAGTGTGAGGGCACCCTGGCACTAGCCAAGGTGCCCCCACATTGTTCAGAGCCAATTCCCTGAACTTTGTGAGTGCGGGGACACCATTACACGCGTGCACTACATATAGGTCACTACCTATATGTAGCTTCACAATGGTAACTCCGAATATGGCCATGTAACATGTCTAAGATCATGGAATTGCCCCCTCTATGCCATCCTGGCATAGTTGGCACAATCCCATGATCCCAGTGGTCTGTAGCACAGACCCTGGTACTGCCAAACTGCCCTTCCTGGGGTTTCACTGCAGCTGCTGCTGCTGCCAACCCCTCAGACAGGCATCTGCCCTCCTGGGGTCCAGCCAGGCCTAGCCCAGGATGGCAGAACAAAGAACTTCCTCTGAGAGAGGGTGTGACACCCTCTCCCTTTGGAAAATGGTGTGAAGGCAGGGGAGGAGTAGCCTCCCCCAGCCTCTGGAAATGCTTTCTTGGGCACAGATGTGCCCAATTCTGCATAAGCCAGTCTACACCGGTTCAGGGGACCCCTTAGCCCTGCTCGGGCGCGAAACTGGACAAAGGAAAGGGGAGTGACCACTCCCCTGACCTGCACCTCCCCTGGGAGGTGTCCAGAGCTCCTCCAGTGTGCTCCAGACCTCTGCCATCTTGGAAACAGAGGTGCTGCTGGCACACTGGACTGCTCTGAGTGGCCAGTGCCACCTGGTGACGTCAGAGACTCCTTGTGATAGGCTCCTTCAGGTGTTGCTAGCCTATCCTCTCTCCTAAGTAGCCAAACCCTCTTTTCTGGCTATTTAGGGTCTCTGTCTCTGGGGAAACTTTAGATAACGAATGCAAGAGCTCAGGCGAGTTCCTCTGCATCTCTCTCTTCACCTTCTGCCAAGGAATCGACTGCTGACCGCGCTGGAAACCTGCAAAACTGCAACATAGTAGCAAAGACGACTACTGCAACTCTGTAACGCTGATCCTGCCGCCTTCTCGACTGTTTTCCTGGTGGTGCATGCTGTGGGGGTAGTCTGCCTCCTCTCTGCACTAGAAGCTCCGAAGAAATCTCCCGTGGGTCGACGGAATCTTCCCCCTGCAACCGCAGGCATCAAAAAGCTGCATTACCGGTCCCTTGGGTCTCCTCTCAGCACGACGAGCGAGGTCCCTCGAATCCAGCAACTCTGTCCAAGTGGCCCCCACAGTCCAGTGACTCTTCAGTCCAAGTTTGGTGGAGGTAAGTCCTTGCCTCACCTCGCTAGACTGCATTGCTGGGAACCGCGACTTTTGCAGCTACTCCGGCCTCCGTGCACTTCCGGCGGAAATCCTTTGTGCACAGTCCAGCCTGGGTCCACGGCACTCTAACCTGCATTGCACGACCTCCTAAGTTGTTCTCCGGCGACGTGGGACTTCTTTGTGCGACTTCGGGTGAGCACTGTTTCACGCATCCTCGTAGTGCCTGTTTCTGGCACTTCTCCGGGTGCTACCTGCTGCTAAGAGGACTCCTTGTCTTGCTCGACGTCCCCTCTACCTCCTGGTCCAATTTACGACCTCCTGGTCCCTCCTGGGCCACAGCAGCATCCAAAAACGCTAACCGCACGATTTGCAGCTAGCAAGGCTTGTTGGCATTCTTTCGGCGGGAAAACACTTCTGCACGACTCTACAAGGCGAGAGGGATCCGTCCTCCAAAGGGGAAGTCTCTAGCCCTTTGCGTTCCTACAGAAACCGCAGCTTCTTCTGTCCAGTAGAAGCTTCTTTGCACCCGCAGCTGGCATTTCCTGGGCATCTGCCCATCTCCGACTTGCTTGTGACTTTTGGACTTGGTCCCCTTGTTCCACAGGTACCCCAGATTGGAAATCCAGCGTTGTTGCATTGTTGGTTTGTGTCTTTCCTGCATTATTCCTCTAACACGACTTCTTTATCCTTAGGGGAACTTTAGTGCACTTTGCACTCACTTTTCAGGGTCTTGGGGAGGGTTATTTTTCTAACTCTCACTATTTTCTAATAGTCCCAGCGACCCTCTACAAGGTCACATAGGTTTGGGGTCCATTCGTGGTTCGCATTCCACTTTTGGAGTATATGGTTTGTGTTGCCCCTATCCCTATGTTTCCCCATTGCATCCTATTGTAACTATACATTGTTTGCACTGTTTTCTAAGACTATACTGCATATTTTTGCTATTGTGTGTATATATCTTGTGTATATTTCCTATCCTCTCACTGAGGGTACACTCTGAGATACTTTGGCATATTGTCATAAAAATAAAGTACCTTTATTTTTAGTATAACTGTGTATTGTGTTTTCTTATGATATTGTGCATATGACACTAAGTGGTACTGTAGGAGCTTCACTCGTCTCCTAGTTCAGCCTAAGCTGCTCTGCTAAGCTACCATTATCTATCAGCCTAAGCTGCTAGACACCCTATACACTAATAAGGGATAACTGGGCCTGGTGCAAGGTGCAAGTACCCCTTGGGACTCACTACAAGCCAGTCCAGCCTCCTACATTGGTTGTGCAGTGGTGGGATAAGTGCTTTGAGACTACTTACCACTCTTGTCATTGTACTTTTCATAAGAGAAAAATATACAAAACAAGGTCAGTGTATATACACATAGCCAAAAAGTTTTGCATTTCCTCTTTTCACTCTTTTCTAAGTGCTGAAAAGTACTTCTAAACTTTCTAAAAAGTACTAAAAAGTTTTAAAAGTTTTTTTCTTTGTCTTTCTAAAAGCTCTGACAAACTTTTTTCTCTTTTTCTATCACTTTAACTCTCTCTAAAAGCGTCTGGTACAGGCCAAAATGTTGATCTGTCCAAACTTGCATATGATCACCTTAGCTGGAAAGGAGCAAGGAGTCTCTGCATAGAGAGAGGTTTGAGTGTAGGGAAGAATCCTTCCTTGGAATTGTTACTTAACATGCTTAGAGAACAAGATAAGGCAAGAAGTGCCCCATCTGTTGAAAAAGTAGCTAATGGTTCCCAATCTGATCCAGGGACTCCCCCAGGAAAAGATTCAGGAAAGAAACTTCCTAGCCTGCCCATTACTAGACAGTCTAGCATAGTTGGTAATGATGGAGAGCCACACCATACAAATAGTGTTGTCTCACATCATAGCAAAAGCATTTATTCACACCACAGTGGTACTGATGTTTCTGTTAGCCAAGCTGTTAGGGTGCCCTCTGTAAGGGACAGGTCTCCTTCTGTCCATTCTCACCATACTTCTGTTTCAAGGCATGTCCCTCCCACCCACCCTGATGACAGATTGTTAGAAAGGGAGCTCAATAGATTGAGAGTGGAACAAACCAGACTGAAGCTCAAGAAGCAACAGCTGGATTTGGATAGACAGACTTTAGAAGTAGAGAAGGAGAGACAGAAACTGGGTTTAGAAACCCATGGTGGCAGCAGCAGTATTCCCCATAGTCATCCTGCAAAAGAGCATGGTTCCAGGAATCTGCACAAGATAGTTCCCCCTTATAAGGAGGGGGATGACATTAACAAGTGGTTTGCTGCACTTGAGAGGGCCTGTGTTGTACAGGATGTCCCTCAAAGGCAGTGGGCTGCTATCCTATGGCTATCATTTAGTGGAAAAGGTAGGGATAGGCTCTTTACTGTGAAAGAAAGTGATGCCAATAATTTTACAGTTCTTAAGAATGCACTCCTGGATGGTTATGGCTTAACCACTGAACAGTACAGGATAAAGTTCAGAGAGACCAAAAAGGAGTCTTCACAAGACTGGGTTGATTTCATTGACCATTCAGTGAAGGCCTTGGAGGGGTGGTTACATGGCAGTAAAGTTACTGATTATGACAGCCTGTATAACTTGATCCTGAGAGAGCATATTCTTAATAATTGTGTGTCTGATTTGTTGCACCAGTACTTGGTGGACTCTGATCTGACCTCTCCCCAAGAATTGGGAAATAAGGCAGACAAATGGGTCAGAACAAGGGTGAACAGAAAAGTTCATACAGGGGGTGACAAAGAGAACATTAAGAAGAAAGATGGTGAAAAATCTCAAGATAAGCATGGGGACAAGGGTAAAACCAAAGATCCCACTTCAAATCTTAAACACTCTTCAGGGGGTGTGGATAAAACAAATTCTTCCTCTTCTTCTCAACCTACACAATTTAAAAAGCCCTGGTGCTTTGTGTGTAAAAATAGAGGCCATAGGCCAGGGGATAAGTCCTGTCCAGGTAAACCCCCTGAGCCTACCACCACTAATACATCAAGCTCTAGTGCCCCTAGCAGTAGTGGTACTAGTGGTGGGACTGCTGGCAACAGTCAAGTTAAGGGTGTAGTTGGGTTCACTTATGGGTCCATAGTAGAAACTGGGGTAGTCAGTCCCAAGACAGTTTCTGTCACACCTAGTGGCATTGGCCTTGCCACACTGGCTGCTTGTCCCCTTACAATGGATAAGTACAGGCAGAAAGTTTCAATAAATGGTGTTGAGGCCTTGGCCTACAGGGACACAGGTGCCAGTATCACTTTGGTGACTGAAAACCTAGTGCACCCTGATCAACACATCATTGGACAACAGTATAAGATTATTGATGTCCATAACTCCACTAAGTTTCTTCCCTTAGCTATAATTCAGTTAAGTTGGGGTGGAGTTACTGGCCCTAAGCAGGTGGTGGTATCACCTAGCTTACCTGTAGACTGTCTCTTAGGTAATGACCTAGAGGCCTCAGGTTGGGCTGATGTAGAGTTTTATGCCCATGCAACCATGCTGGGCATCCCTGAGGAATTGTTCCCTCTCATTTCTACTGAAATGAAAAAGCAAAGGAGAGAAGGCCTGAAAACTCAGGACCCCTCTCCATCAACAGGTAAAAAGGGTATCACAGTATCCCCTAACCACCCTACCATTCAGGATACCATTCCTGTGGTGGGAGAAACCTCTCCTGGGGTGGCACCTGTTCAAGGGAATCATCAGCTGGCAAAGCTGGACTCCCTGAGGTAGAAGTACCTCTCTGTGGGATAACTAACATTGGTGAGAGAAAGAGCACCATTTTAGTTAACATGGAGCATCCCTCCAACCCTCCCAGAGAAACTTTAGTGCAGAAACCCTGTACTGCCTCACAACACTTAGGACAGCATCCCTGCCCTAGTGTGGAGCTCATAGGACACCATCCCTGCCCTGCTCCAATTCAAGAGAAACAGCATCCCTGTTCTCTCTTCCAGCCATATGGACAAAGTTTTTGCCCAGCTATGGATTTTCTGAGACAGCATCCCTGTCTGGCATTTCCATCACTACAAATAGGTTCAGTGGACAATTCCCACTGCTCTAAACTAAAACTTACTGATAGAAACTCTGAAAATACATCTTCACATTGTTGCTTAGCTAAAAAACTTCAAACAGGGTGGTTTACATCCCCACAGGGAAGTAACCATATAGTGGATGATAAAGGGAGTAACCAGTCTATTGCAGAGCTACTCTCTACTTATCACCACTTAAGACAATAAAGTCTCAACTGGCCAAGGTTAGCCTTATTGTCATTCGTTTGGGGGGGGGTTGTGTGAGAAAGTAGCCTCTTTCTAGCCTTGTTACCCCCACTTTTGGCCTGTTTGTGAGTGTATGTCAGGGTGTTTTCACTGTCTCACTGGGATCCTGCTAGCCAGGGCCCAGTGCTCATAGTGAAAACCCTATGTTTTCAGTATGTTTGTTATGTGTCACTGGGACCCTGCTAGTCAGGACCCCAGTGCTCATAAGTTGGTGGCCTATATGTATGTGTTCCCTGTGTGGTGCCTAACTGTCTCACTGAGGCTCTGCTAATCAGAACCTCAGTGGTTATGCTCTCTCATTTCTTTCAAAATTGTCACTAACAGGCTAGTGACCAATTTTACCAATTTACATTGGCTTACTGGAACACCCTTATAATTCCCTAGTATATGGTACTGAGGTACCCAGGGTATTGGGGTTCCAGGAGATCCCTATGGGCTGCAGCATTTCTTTTGCCACCCATGGGGAGCTCTGACAATTCTTACACAGGCCTGCCACTGCAGCCTGAGTGAAATAACGTCCACGTTATCTCACAGCCATTTTACACTGCACTTAAGTAACTTATAAGTCACCTATATGTCTAACCTTTACCTGGTAAAGGTTAGGTGCAAAGTTACTTAGTGTGAGGGCACCCTGGCACTAGCCAAGGTGCCCCCACATTGTTCAGAGCCAATTCCCTGAACTTTGTGAGTGCGGGGACACCATTACACGCGTGCACTACATATAGGTCACTACCTATATATAGCTTCACAATGGTAACTCCGAATATGGCCATGTAACATGTCTAAGATCATGGAATTGCCCCCTCTATGCCATCCTGGCATAGGTGGCACAATCCCATGATCCCAGTGGTCTGTAGCACAGACCCTGGTACTGCCAAACTGCCCTTCCTGGGGTTTCACTGCAGCTGCTGCTGCTGCCAACCCCTCAGACAGGCATCTGCCCTCCTGGGGTACAGCCAGGCCTGGCCCAGGATGGCAAAACAAAGAACTTCCTCTGAGAGAGGGTGTGACACCCTCCCCCTTTGGAAAATGGTGTGAAGGCAGGGGAGGAGTAGCCTCCCCCAGCCTCTGGAAATGCTTTCTTGGGCACAGATGTGCCCAATTCTGCATAAGCCAGTCTACACCGGTTCAGGGAACCCCTTAGCCCTGCTCTGGCGCGAAACTGGACAAAGGAAAGGGGAGTGACCACTCCCCTGACCTGCACCTCCCCTGGGAGGTGTCCAGAGCTCCTCCAGTGTGCTCCAGACCTCTGCCATCTTGGAAACAGAGGTGCTGCTGGCACACTGGACTGCTCTGAGTGGCCAGTGCCACCAGGTGACGTCAGAGACTCCTTGTGATAGGCTCCTTCAGGTGTTGCTAGCCTATCCTCTCTCCTAAGTAGCCAAACCCTCTTTTCTGGCTATTTAGGGTCTCTGTCTCTGGGGAAACTTTAGATAACGAATGCAAGAGCTCAGCCGAGTTCCTCTGCATCTCTCTCTTCACCTTCTGCCAAGGAATTGACTGCTGACCGTGCTGGAAGCCTGCAAAACTGCAACATAGTAGCAAAGACGACTACTGCAACTCTGTAACGCTGATCCTGCCGCCTTCTCGACTGTTTTCCTGGTGGTGCATGCTGTGGGGGTAGTCTGCCTCCTCTCTGCACTAGAAGCTCCGAAGAAATCTCCCGTGGGTCGACGGAATCTTCCCCCTGCAACCGCAGGCACCAAAAAGCTGCATTACCGGTCCCTTGGGTCTCCTCTCAGCACGACGAGCAAGGTCCCTCGAATCCAGCAACTCTGTCCAAGTGGCCCCCACAGTCCAGTGACTCTTCAGTCCTAGTTTGGTGGAGGTAAGTCCTTGCCTCACCTCGCTAGACTGCATTGCTGGGAACCGCGACCTTTGCAGCTACTCCGGCCTCCGTGCACTTCCGGCAAAAATCCTTTGTGCACAGCCCAGCCTGGGTCCACGGCACTCTAACCTGCATTGCACGACCTCCTAAGTTGTTCTCCGGCGACGTGGGACTTCTTTGTGCGACTTCGGGTGAGCACCGTTTCACGCATCCTTGTAGTGCCTGTTTCTGGCACTTCTCCGGGTGCTACCTGCTGCTAAGAGGGCTCCTTGTCTTGCTCGATGTCCCCTCTACCTCCTGGTCCAATTTGCGACCTCCTGGTCTCTCCTGGGCCACAGCAGCATCCAAAAATGCTAACCGCACGATTTGCAGCTAGCAAGGCTTGTTGGCGTTCTTTCGGCGGGAAAACACTTCTGCACGACTCTACAAGGCGAGAGGGATCCGTCCTCCAAAGGGGAAGTCTCTAGTCCTTTGCGTTCCTACAGAAACCGCAGCTTCTTCTGTCCAGTAGAAGCTTCTTTGCACCCGCAGCTGGCATTTCCTGGGCATCTGCCCATCTCCGACTTGCTTGTGACTTTTGGACTTGGTCCCCTTGTTCCACAGGTACCCCAGATTGGAAATCCAGCGTTGTTGCATTGTTGGTTTGTGTCTTTCCTGCATTATTCCTCTAACACGACTTCTTTATCCTTAGGGGAACTTTAGTGCACTTTGCACTCACTTTTCAGGGTCTTGGGGAGGGTTATTTTTCTAACTCTCACTATTTTCTAATAGTCCCAGCGACCCTCTACAAGGTCACATAGGTTTGGGGTCCATTCGTGGTTCGCATTCCACTTTTGGAGTATATGGTTTGTGTTGCCCCTATCCCTATGTTTCCCCATTGCATCCTATTGTAACTATACATTGTTTGCACTGTTTTCTAAGACTATACTGCATATTTTTGCTATTGGGTATATATATCTTGTGTATATTTCCTATCCTCTCACTGAGGGTACACTCTGAGATACTTTGGCATATTGTCATAAAAATAAAGTACCTTTATTTTTAGTATAACTGTGTATTGTGTTTTCTTATGATATTGTGCATATGACACTAAGTGGTACTGTAGGAGCTTCACTCGTCTCCTAGTTCAGCCTAAGCTGCTCTGCTAAGCTACCATTATCTATCAGCCTAAGCTGCTAGACAACCCTGTACACTAATAAGGGATAACTGGGCCTGGTGCAAGGTGCAAGTACCCCTTGGTACTCACTACAAGCCAGTCCAGCCTCCTACAGCTGTGTCTAAATCAACTGAATTATCACCTGAATATTCAAGTCAATTTTGCGAAGTGGCAGATTCTGGGTCGCCACCTCTGTTCTGCCTTTGAATTTTATTCAAACCCAACATACAGTTGCACTGCAGACTTTGGCCCTGATTTTGAGTTTGGCTAACAGGGTACACTACCACAAACCCTGTGTATCAAACAGAGAGTCCATCCACTCTATATAGAGTCAGAATGCCATCATGTTTCTACTGGCAGTGCCCCCTCTGGATCTGCCAGTGGAAACATTAAACTGATAACACAACAGAACTGGGACCGTCGGTTTAAGTGCATCAGACTGTCTGCCCTATTTAAAGCAGACAGTCTGATACACTTTTATTTCTTCGGCTCCACCAGGAAAAATCAGGCAATCCAATAGAGAAAGTAAAGAAATATGATCCCCACACTCTTGGAGAAAACTCTTTTTTTATTTTATTAATACAAACCTTCTCTTTGGGAAAAACAAAAAAGTTTGCTGAGCAACTACATCAAACATGGCAGCCACTCGGCAAATTATGATGTCCTTAGAATAGTTGCTGTGGCTCATCTAAAGGCATAAAGACCTCGACCAAGCAGGACGAGACTGGGAACCCAAAGCAGCTCTGGAAATGTTGCGAGACCAGCTCCCGGGTCCTGAGAGAGTAGAGGGAAAAGGATGAAGCACTGCTGCTTTTCTTCTTTTGTTACTGAGGGCCGATATTGTAGCGCTGCTGCAACACCGCCCCAGTCACTAAACTGCCCCCCACTGCTGAGAAACCGACCTCCACCCTCCAAGCCTCCTGGGAAATGGCCGATGCCCGCTACGGCCAGTCCGGCCCTGCCACTATGCAAGCAGAGACCTCTAAATATGATGGCAGTAGTCCATGAGCGCAGCAGAGGGTATAACCTCTCCTCCTGTGGTGGACGGCCGGCCGTCAAGGCACAAATGATGGCCTTTGTATGCTTTTCCTTTTATTATATTAGTTTCAGTGTTTTAATAATCAATCCAAGTTATGTTAACTTATGAAATCCATTAAAACACATACATGTTTCGGTGGAGGAGTGCTTAATTTGTAAAAGAATTAGTGCCAAGGCCCAATGTTTTGCTCAGAAGCATGTGGCCAGTGCTATCGAAGGTTGGGGCTGAACAACAAGGCCGCATAGACTTGAATCCACCATCAGTCACTCAGTGTCTGTTTATATCGCTCTTGTAAATGCTCTTCATCCCTTTTCCCCCATTTTCATCCCTCTTTTCTCCCTTTGTCACTGTTTTCTTCTCTTGTTCCTTCTTCCCCTTTTTGTCTTTCATATCCTCGTGCTCTGGATCATGTCTTTTGAGAAAAAATAGGTGCTAGTCCTCAAAAATGAGTTCTGATGGACCACAGCTCAAACTAAGCACTTCTGTACACCGTGTCGATTACTGAGTATATGAAGCTGAAATTTGACTGATCTGTGCACAGAAGATCTGCTGTGAGAAAGGGAACGTGAGAGAAGCAAAGCATATTCTGCATTGTACCACTTCCATTCAAAGTCCCACTCCATTCCTCCCGTTCCCACCGCTAGAAATTGATGAGGATTAATACTTCTACTTTCCTTAGGCCTCAAAATCTGAGCCGCCTGATTTTGTGCAGAATTTTTTATATGTCTCACATAAAACAAATTACGAGTTCCCTGAGAGATTATCAACAGTTTCTATTTTAAATTACTCATGTGACAGGTATTAAACTCAGCTTACACCTCGTAGAAGAAGGTGGCTATTCCCGCTTCGGCCCTGATTTTGAATGTAAAATAAAAGTAGGTAAAATGTTTTGCACCCAATATAAATGGACACTGTGGGGTTCGAAATGTATTGGGTGTGATAAATAGCATTTATTTTGAGTTTTTATGGAATAAAATGTTGATTTGTTTGCTTACCGTACTTAAATCACCAGGTTGTAGTAAATACCGTTCTATTTTTCCCTGTTAAATTCCAGAAGGTGTAACGTCCAGAAATTTGACGACGGTTACCTATTCAACGTACCAGTAATTACTGGATCCAGTACATATTACCCAACTCTGAATTCCGACCCCTGCACAAACAGGGGTTAGCAGAGGGGTCCGAAAAACTCCAGTCCACTCACAATCAGGGCATTAGACCATGCGTTGGCGAGAGTGGCAGTTGATAGCAATATAACCAGAGGTTTATATCTAGTTAGGATCCTAGCAGGGGACTACAGATGAACTATCCTGACCATTTTCTTTTCAGTTTTCTTATTGTGCTGTATTAATGTCTGTGTCTGGAATACATCTAGTCGTGTCACTCACACAAACCTATGTGTCTGCGTTGTAACAGTGAAGAGACCAGACTGATTAGGTTTAGGCCCCTGACAGGAATGCCATAGCTATTGGGGTTGGTGCAGAAGGAAGGAAAACAGGACAGCCTACTCAGTCAGAGTTCTCTGAATGAGGAACAATAAAAAAAAAAAAAAGCACTCTTAAGGGCCACTTTTATGACAGTCATAGGGGAGGCCTGACATGGCTGAGTCTCCCCTATGAGTGGTAAATTACTGCTTGAGAGGGAGGTACCCAGAGATCTAAGCCCCTGGGCGAGTGTCTAAGATCCTTCCATGGGCTACTGCATTAATGGGCTCCTTCAAGCTAGCTGGAAAATAGCTGCATACATGGATGTCATTTAGGGGATGCCAGGGGTCACACCTGGCTTGAGTCTTGCTACCCCTGGCACTGCCCTTTAACCTCTGGCATTAGAGTGTCTCAAAAGCAGTGCAACTGTGAAAAATAGTAGCTTTTTATTTCCACTCAAGTCTCAGGCAGTTGCTGTTTCGGAAAACAGCTGGCCTAGATGGAAACAGTGAACAGTTTCAACTGAAAAAGTTGAGCTGTTGCCTTTCGTACCACTTGCAGAGGTGTTTCCTAGTAGGGAGCTCACAGGCCCCTCTGACCCCAACCACGAACAAGCATGAGGAAAGGAACTACTCTGTAGCCTCACAGTACTGGAATTGTCAGGCCAGGAATTCATGCGTGTACATTGTTATGGGCGAGCACAAAGTGCTCCGTCCATTCTGTAATCTCTCTTTGGGCTTCAAACCACTCCCATGCCATGTCAGTCACTTACGTTGGTTCGTGGGCTTGCCTTTTAAAATCCGCTTGCTTTCATTTGTGAAAGGCATGCATACGTCATGCCTTTTCCAGTGTTTAGCCCACCTACACAGCACCGGTAAAGTACCAAAAACATACGAAGCTCGATGTTTTCAGCCTGGAGTCCGGACTACTTTATCTGTTTATTTTACATGCAGCGCTGCATTTTTTTTTGGGTTTACAACGCTAATAGCTCTAAATCAAACAAATGCAAGTTGCATTGAAAATGCTTGTTTTTATGGGTGAGCGCAAATCGCTCCGTCCATAAAGTAATCTCTCTTTGGGCTTCAAACCACGCCAAGGTCACGTCAGTCTCTTTCATTAGTTCCTGGGCTTGCTCTTTAAAATCTGCTTGCTTTCATTTATGAAAGGCATGCATGCGTCATGCCTTTTCCGGTGTTTAGCCCGCCTACACAGCACAGGTAAATTACTAGAAACATACGAGGCTCGATGTTTTGAGCCTGGTTTCTGGACTACTTTATCTGTTAATTTTCCCCGCAGCGTGATGGCGCTGGGGTTTACATAGCGCGGTCGCGCTCTATTTTTTCGTTTTCATTTCAGCGCGATTGTGCTGCATTTTACATAGCGCGATCGGGCTGTGATTTTTTCTTTTAATTTGTGTGGCAAGAAAATTTAGGTTAGGAGTTTACAACGCAATTAGCTCCAACTCGAGGAAATGCGAGCCCCGTTGCATTGAAAATGCTTGTTTTTAATAATATAGCTGCCAAGTTTCAGACTGGTTATGTGTGACATTTTCATAGTCCCAGTGCACGCATGAGTGACATTCTACTGCAAATGTGTGACACTTCGAGTGCCACTTTCTCAGGAATAAGAGAAAGCAATAAAGTCCACCGAAAGAGATAAA
Organism: Pleurodeles waltl; assembly: GCF_031143425.1. NCBI lineage: Eukaryota > Metazoa > Chordata > Amphibia > Caudata > Salamandridae > Pleurodeles > Pleurodeles waltl. The sequence goes on along the minus strand of NC_090447.1, from coordinate 526,401,904 downwards.
TATCAGAAATGCCCCGTTTGAGCAATCAGTAGCTTTAAAACAGTCTTGAAACTGCTTCAAAACACCAGTTAAGGAAAGTTAATTGACACAACCACCTGATGCTGAATGCACTTGCTGGAGAAATCTCTGTGCAGTGTAGCCAAAGGTTCGACTCATCATAAGATAGCGTTAAGTGTTATTGTGCCTGCTGCAAAGCACAACATGTAACACACAGGTCACTGATTTGTATTTTATGTAGACAGCTCAGTCAGTTACTGCTCATGCTACAGAGATCCAGTTCTAATCCACAGGTCAGGAGTTATATACTTCTTGAATCAGCTCAGTGAGTTAGAAACTCGCATCAAGGAGCTGCATACAGACTGCAGTGTATAAGTTTGGAACTAATAGTTGGGTGTTAAGACTTATTAGTTAGTGCTGTAACTGAATATAAGAGAAATCGCTCACCCAAAACTCACCAGTTCACTGGATCCCCCGCCAGATGCAACTGCTAACTGAACACAGGGGCTGCTTCTTCTCAGGAGTGCCAGTGAGTTTACCTGCTATGCACAGTGCAAGCGAGCTGTCACATACGCAAAAGTAGTTATTTCGTCTTTCTCTTGCAGCTTTGCCTGGGTCGCACTTGCTGGATGGTGGAGAAGTGGGCTGCTCGAGGTATGATGATTGGCTACCAACATGCCTGTCACTGTGATGAATTGTACATGTCAGTCTGGCCATTTCTTTAGCCACGGCCTTCCCAATATGAATACTTCAGCTCTTCTAACTAGCACTGTGTTAGTGAGGCCAGAGGAACCTAGACGCAGCCTCCATGTCTCCAGGTGGGTGCTGTGTCTGTCTGCTCTAACCAATCGGGGTGCTGCTGTAATAAAATACTGTTCATTTGCAGTGGCGGCCCGTCCTTTAGGGTTGAGGGGCCACGCCCCCCCACCTTTTGCCCCTCATGGAGTAAGGAACAAAGGCCAGCCTGACAGACACTCTTCATTTTCAGCTCAGACAGCCAGGAGTGAGACATGCGTGATTTGCGCAGACTCCTGGCTGCCTGAGCTGAACTTTGCTGGGCTGAGGAGATCACAGCTCCTATGGGCGTGACCTCCCTGGCTCAGCAAAGGTGCCTCGAGGCCCTCCCCTGGGTGACGAGGAAAGCGCCACCCATTGACTTCGACCTGGGTGCTTCACGTTTAAGCCCTGAAGCGCCCAGGGAGAGTGTCAATCAGTGGCACTTCGTCACAGAGTGGGGTGGGGTCAGCAGTCTCACTGACCCCATCCCACTCTGTGGCGAGGCTGGGACTGCTGCCTTCCCTCATTGGCTGACCAAGGCAGCAGTCCCAACCCTCCTGGGATCTGGAGGCTGAAGGTAAGTTTGTGTGTGTGATGTTTTAAATTGAATGTTTGGTGCGCGCATGCATGTTTGAGTGTTATGAGAGTTGTTAATGGATGTGCATGCGTGTGTGTGAAAGAATGAGTGTGTGTGATCTTTTAAAATGAATGTTTGGTGCATGCGTGCATGTTTGAATGTTATGAGTGTTAATGGATGTGCGTGCGTGTGTGAAAGAATGAGTGTGTGTGTGATGTTTTGAAATTAATGTTTGGTGCGTGCGTGCATGTTTGAATGGTATGAGTGTTGTTAATGGATGTGCGTGCATGTGTGTCTGTGTGTGAAAGAATGAGTGTGTGTGTGCTTCCCGCCCGCCCGCCCCCCTCCCTCCTAAAGCTGCCGGCCGCCACTGTTTATTTGTACAAACAGCATGAAAGAAGCATCGGGATTGGGTTGGATGACAGGCTATGTAGGGGCAGTGAAAAGACCTTAGCAGCACATTTGTAAACTGTGGAGCAGACGGACACAATCGCCGCAGGACCGCTGTTCTCATGATAGCGACAGGCTGGAGCTTGGATTACAACGGGATGAAGCAAGTGTGATAACCGTAGCTCCTGCTTTGAACTAACAGAAAATTCTCAGGAACACTGCCTGAAAAGGTAATGTGGTCCGCCTTTCTTCTCCCAGTGCACGCTTTGCTCGTTTGGAGATGGCTAATATACACACCAGGCTTTCAACATGTGTCTCTCCATGGCATTAGGTGAGTCACCACTAGCACCAGTCAAGGTAATCCTCACAAATGGACTGCACTTTTTTCAGCTTTAAGCAAGGTTCCTTATTTCTCCTAAATACGTAATATAACTCCCCTGTTTCATTGGTGGAATGCAGTTGCCTCTCTGTAGAATCTCATCCTCGTCTGACTGCATTGAAATGTCTTACTTCTCCTCAGCATCACAGTTAAAGTCAGTAGAAGCACTGTGCTTAAGTTAGTTCCATTTTCTTTTCATTTGTTATTCTTTGTATCAGACCAAATATGTTTTCTTCCTTTACATGAGCCACACACAGGTGCCTTGGCACCTCAGCTACCTCAGTGCCCACCCACTGATGCACCTGCTTGCTGGCATGAGAAATGGAGACTCAAATGCTGCACTCTTGTTTGCTTAACAATATCTGTAACAGCTCAGAGGAAGGCAAGCTATGTGTTAAGGATGACAAGAATACACTCGGAGATGGCTAACACCATGTCACGGCTCCATTGCTCCTTAGAGACAATTCAATAGATTAATGGCATTAATAGTGCTGATGCTGCCTCAACAGTTGCGGCATTGAGGCCTGCCTATTGAACAAAAGTGTGTGATGAGCCCCCGAGAATGTCATGCGGGAAGTGTTGATCCTGAAACCGGCGCAAATTCACATGGAAAGAAACTGACATGAAAAAAGGGACATGGGAGAGGAAAAAGAGAGAGTTTTAGCCCTGGACAAAACAAGTTGCAGAAACGCTGAACTACCAAAACTTCCATGTGAGTCAGAGGTTGTAAATTCTGGTGAAAGGGTTGGGTGGCAGTAGACAGGAAGTATGCTAGAGATACAGTAAGCAACAGCAGCTCTTGCCTGGAGCTTTTCAGAGAAACCAGTGTATGTGTTTCAGAGCTTGTAAAAGACGTGTTATTTATTACAAGCACCTGTGTCTGGCAATGCACTCAAAGGAGATTTTCTTTAACCTGCTGACTTTGGGACCTGGGGACCTAGTGGATTCCTGCCCTCAGCATTGTATCTCACATGTTTAGTGCTTAAGCATTTGCTACCAAACGTCACGATAGACTCAAGAGTAAAGTTGCAGCTTCTGTGCTAATAATGCCCCACCACTTTCAAAAGTCACCAGCCGCCACAGATTGAACACACACATCAGTGACAGGGAGCCCAGGTTCACAGTTAAAAAAAAACTTACTCCAAGCCTCTCCTCTCAGCTACAGTAGTGCTATTGTCTGCCAATCGTCTCAATGCTGACTGGACATACTTTACACAACAGATTAAAGTGACATAAGTGCAGCCTACGGATATTTTTGTGTTCCTGGTATTTTATGTGGATAATAGCAATGACATAAGTTCTCTTGTGGTTAATGCACTTGATGGAGAGATGTGTGATTTTTCAAGCCACAGTTTTGACTCATAGTAAAGTAGCATAGAGGGTTAATGTTCACCCTGTAAAGCACAACATGTAACATGCAGGTCACATCTTTTTATTTTATGTAGATAGCTCAGTGGGTTGCTGCTTTTGACAGAGAGATTATTTTGTTATTTGGAGTTCATAAGTTTCAATCCTTCTAATATAGTGTGGAGCTATCAACTGGCATCAAAGCTCTGCATACAAATTGCAGGGCATAACACTTTGCACTTGGTTTGCATCACAAAAGTGATACAAACCTGGTTCAAAGTGTTTTGGGATTTACTTTCCAGTGCAAGTACTGAATTGAATTGGTAATAGCCCTAAAGTAACAGATAGTAGCACAGTGCTCTACCTTACTTCATGGAGGTGTGGCATTGGTGATACATGTACATTCTCATACACCCACCAATGATTTTATCACTAATCCCTATCTCCTAACTTTGGTAGAAAGGTGTTAGACCTAGAATCCTAGGCATCAACTTCCCTGTCTTTTTTGCCTCTGCTTCCCATGTTTTGACTGTGTGCTGGACCCTGTTATTGCTGTTTTGTTACTCTGGGCACCTTACCACTGCTGACCAGTGCTAAAGTGCAAGTGCTGAGGGGCGTGTCCAAGATGGCAGCGCGCTAGGACGTGCCCGTCCGAGCTCCGCCGCCCTGGCCCAAAAACCGCTGACTGGCCCGGTGGGGGGACGCCTGGAGGCCCCCCCGAGGTGAGGAGCGCCCCCGTGGGCTGTTTGCTGCCCGGCGAGGGCTCTGAGTGGAGCTGCGCTGCTCTCATGGTGAGAGGAGCGGTCGGCCCGAAACGCGATCGGGGGCCGCGGCGCGGGCGGTGGCCTAGGCCGCAAGGCGGGCCCTCCTCCGGCGACCTCCTGAGCTTGGCGCCGGCGGGGCCTAGGGCCTGGAGGGCTCGGTTGGGGCCCCCTTGAGCAGCGGGACCGCAGTGGGGGCTTTGACCCCGGGACGCACGAGCGCCTTGGGCAGGGGGCGCCCCCGCACACAGGACTCGATCGGGGGGCTGGAGATTGGCGCCCCCCACCCTAGCGCCCCTATGCAGGACGGAGTAGAAGACTGAGGCCCGAGCGAAGACGGGGGGGCTATGTCGCTTTGCCCCAAGATTGCTACACTCACCCACCGCGAGTTGAAGTAAGTGCGGGTCCGTGCATTCAGAGGTAGAGGCTATAAAAGCGGAGCTTCGCAAGAGGTGGCTACCATGTGCTAGGTCCGGGTGCATTCTCTGACACGGCGACATTTGGTGATCTTTCTCAGGCGGAGCTTCTGGAGAGACTTGAGGGGCTGATCCGGCGAACTGAGACTGGGTCGGTGAGCCATGGCGACGTCTAAATCCAAGCGAGAGCGCTCAGTGAGAGAAATGCTGACGAGGGCCCGCCTGGCATCGGGGGTATGGCCGAGGACTCACCGGCAACGAGACCCCTGGAGGGTCGGATGGAGATGGACCCAGATGAGGGTTCACCGGTTACGAAGGGCTTTTTGACCTCCCTGTTTGATTCGCTTCGGAGCGACATTCAAGAGCTGCCTAGGGACATATCTCAGGAGGTGAAGGAGTTGCGGGGAGAGGTTATCTCCTTGGAAGAGCGAGTCTCGCAGCTGGAAGATGGTGAGATCCCCCGTGGTGAAGAGGTGGCGGGCCTGCAACAGGAGGTAGTTCGCCTCCGAGAGCAGCAGGATCTCCTCCAGATAGCGGTCGAGGATTTGGAGAACCGCTCAAGGAGACAAAATATTCGCCTCAGAGGGGCTCCGGTGGGTGCTGAAAAGGAGGACATAGGGGACTATGTGGCAGGCCTGTTTCGCTCTCTGCTTGGCCCGGATGAGACACAAGAGATAGTCCTGGATAGAGTTCATCGTGTCGGCCGCGCTGGTGGCCCTGGAGACCGCCCTCCGGACATTCTAGCCTGTCTCCATAATTTTGTTCTTAAAGAAAAGATCCTACAGCGGGCTCGCAATCTTCAACAGGTACTTTTTCGAGGGCATGAACTCCAACTATTTCACGACCTCTCTGTGCGGACCCTGCAGAGGCGGAGAGAATTTAGACCGATCACGGATCACTTGCGAGCGCACAATGTGTCCTACTCCTGGGGCCACCCGTTCCGCCTGGTCTTCCGCTGGTAGGAGCAGCTCCGGCAGGTGAAATCCGTTTTGGAAGCAAGCCGTATCCTGGGTCTGGAGGATATAGGCCAGGAGGCGACCTTGCCTGTGGGGGGTCCTCCGTGTTGGCGGCGGAAGGAGAAAAGAAGAAAGTTGCAGCGCCCAACGGCCTCGGAGCTGAGGTCGGAGAGGGAATCTGTTTTGCACAGCGTGGCCGCCGGAACTTCAGCTTAGAGAAAGGGGGTAGGGGTGTCCCGTATTGTTTTTGGCCTTGCTGCTAACGGCATGTTGACCGTTGAAGAGAGTCGGGGCGGCGGGGGCGACGGACCTGGTTACCAAACATGGATGGATATACTGCCCCGTGGAGATTTTACCTTGTGAGGATGGACGTTCGAGGACTTCTGTGTTCTATGCACCTGTTGTGCGTATTGGTTGAATTTTGTTGGTTTTCCCTGCAATGCTGGCTTTTGTGTGGAGATATTCTCAGGCCCTGGTGTCATAGCTGGTCTAGATCTTGACACGGGGGGTGGTCTTCCTGCGAGCTCCCTTCCTTCTTGCATGCTGCCCTCATTATAGGATATGATTAGTAAATGTACAAGCTTGAATGTCCGGGGGCTCAATAACCCTACCAAGAGGCTAGCCATCCTGTCTGCCTTAGAGAGATCGGGGAGTCATATATGCCTTCTGCAGGAGACACACCTTGTCCCAAAAGATACTTATCGTATGCGCTCGAAATGGTTCCCCAGGCAGTTCTGGTCTTCGGCACCATCAAAGCATGCAGGGGTGGCAATACTTTTAGTGCGCTCATTCCCTGGGGAAGTGCTATCAAAACTGCATGAGGTGCAAGGGAGGCTTCTAGCCATGAGATTGAGACTGTTTTTTTTTCCCTTCACTATTGCTTCCTTATATGCGCCTAACTCCCAGCAGGAAATCTTCCTAAAACAGGCTTTGACCCCGCTGCTGCAATCCCCTGATGGTGCCATCCTGGTGGGGGGCGATTTTAACCTGGTGATGGACGGTGACCTGGACCGTTCAGGTCAACGGTTTGGGCAGACAGGGTCTATGACGGTGGCTGGTCGTCAGTGGCTTGGTGAGTGTGGTCTGATGGATGTGTGGAGGAGTGCGCACCCCACGTTAAGAGATTATTCCTTTTATTCGGCAGCGACTAAGACATATGCTAGGTTGGACCTTTTCTTGGCCTGTCAGGAGTTTCTTCCCCGAGTTAGGGAGTCAGTGATTGAGCCTCGAGCCCTGTCAGATCACGCCCCGGTTACAGTTGAGGTTCACATGAATATGGAGCGCGTGGGCGCTTCGGGGTGGCGATTTAGGGACTTGATGCTTCAGAATGGTGCAACATTAGAGGTGATTCGTAGGGCAATAATAGACTATCTTAGTCTTAATGACGACGGGACAACTAGCATTGCGACGCTGTGGGAGGCACTGAAGGCTGTATTGAGGGGTGAGGTGATGTTGCTCTCTGCTAGGGACAACAAGGCAAGGAGACGACTCAGAGAGGATTTAGAACAGCGAGTAAGGGGGCTGGAGCACTCACACAAGCACACCGGTGCACCGAGAATATGGCGAGAACTTGAGAAAGTAAGGAAGCAGCTGAGGAGGTTGGACTGGGACAGGGCAGAGTATGCGGTAGTCCGCCTTAAACATAAGTACTATACAGGAAGTAATAAATGTGGGAAGCTACTGGCACATAGATTGAGAGCGCAGCGCCCGGCGTCAATGATAAAAATGGTTCGCTCTCCCTCGGGAGCAGAAGCGCGTACGAGCGACCAAATTGTGGAGGCCTTCGCGGAATTCTATCGGGGACTATATGGGGCTGAGGAGCCCGGTAATTCAACTCCGGAGGCCTTCCTAGAGGGTACAGCAATTACTCCCTTGACTGAGAGGGAGGCGACTTTGTTAGATCAACCCATAAGGGCAGAGGAGGTTATATCAGCAATTGCGCGCTTGCAGACCAGCAAGTCACCTGGCCCCGATGGTTTCTCTGCGCTTTTTTATAAGTCCTTCTGCATGGAACTTGTACCCGTTTTAGTGCGACTCTTTAACTCCTTTCGACTCACGGGGGCTCTTACGTCTAGCATGTTAGATGCTACTATCGTGGTTATCCCGAAACCGAGGAAGAACCCCGAGGAATGCGCCTCATACAGGCCGATCTCCCTTTTGAATATTGATGCCAAATTATTCACTGGCATTTTGGCACATCGTCTCAACTATTATATGCCGGGGCTTGTGGTTCCCGACTAAGCGGGATTTATACCGCATAGGCAGTGTAGTGATAATACCAAGCGACTGCTTCATCTATTGGATAAAACTGATCGCTCGCGCAGGGAGGCGCTCTTCCTCTCTATCGATGCTGAAAAGGCGTTCGATAGGGTTCATTGGCCACACCTGTTCAAGGTGCTAGAGCGCTTCGGGCTGGGCCTGGGTTTTATGGCATGGATTCGCTGCATCTATCAGGCGCCTCGGGCGGCGGTCCCAGTTAACGGGACGCTCTCCTTGCCATTCTCAGTTCAAAGAGGGACCCAGCAGGGGTGCCCGCTTTCGCCCCTCTTGTTCGCGCTTTATATGGAGCCTATGGCGCAGAGGCTCCGGGACAACCCTCGGATCACGGGCGTGAAGTTTGGGGGAGATGAGCATATCATATCATTATATGCAGATGACGTGATTCTTACTTTGGCGGAACCTGCGACCTCACTGCCTGCACTAATGGGTGTATTAGAGGAATTTGGACGGGTCTCGAGATTACGGATAAATATGCTAAAGTTGCAGGCTATGGGCAGGTTTATCAGTGCCGAGCATGAAAGGGATCTGAAGGCCCAATTCCATTTTATATGGTCTTCCTCAAAGCTTCCGTACTTGGGGGTCGAGTTAGGGTCCACGGTCGCTCGTACGGCAACGTTGAACTACACAAAATTAATCCGGGAGGTGCAGCGAGATTTAGAGACCTGGGGGAGACTTAAACTGTCTTGGTTGGGCAGGGTGGCGGCAGTGAAGATGACCATCCTACCACGTGTACTGTATGTGTTTCAGGCACTTCCGGTAGAACCCCCGCCACGAACGATAGCAACCCTCCCAACAGCGGTTCTAAGATTTATATGGGAAGGGAAAGCGACGCGGCTACCACGTGTTGTACCGCCCTAAGCAGGAGGGTGGACTGGCAGTCCCCTGCCTTCTGCGATACTTTCAGGCAGCACAATTGCGTTTCCTCTTGGAATGGAGCCGCCCGTCTTCCGAGAAACATTGGTGCTTCATGGATCAGGCGGTGTTTGGCTCTCATATATGGAAGGAGCCCTGGCTTAGGCGCCGTCACAGAGCGCTGGGGTTGTACGTATCCCCGGTCACGGAGGTGTCGATGAGGGTGTGGGATCGGGTGGCCAGCAGAGTGGGCTTGACGACTTTCCCGTCCCCAATGACCCCCCTTGGTGCGAACCCTGATTTTGGTCCGGGTCTTCAATCGGAGGCACTGCGTCGCTGGCACGATGTGGGCTGTAAAAGGGTAGGATATCTTTTTGATGAACAGGGGGTGATCCCCTTTGACCAACTGAGGGAGACATACGGCCTAACCGAGGCTGACAGGATGATGTATTATCAAATACGACACTGGGACCTGCTACCAGCCAACAGAACATTAATAGATAGGCCGTTAACACTGTTTGAAAAATGGATTCTAATGAAAAAGGACGATAAGCGTGTGATCTCGGAGCTTTACGCTCTCCTGCGGGAGGAGGCCCGTTCGCCTAAGACTAAGGGCCAGCTGAGGTGGGAGAGGGAACTGGATAGGGAGCTCTCAGATGAAGAGTGGGAGAGCATCTTTTACAGGGCACACCACACAGCTTACAACGCAGCAGGTACAGAGACAGCTTATAAAGTGGCCTCCTCTTGGTACTACACCCCAGCAAGGATTCACGCTTGGGATCCCACTAACTCTAGCCTCTGTTGGAGGGGGTGTGGGGGTAGGGGGTCGCTTGTCCATTTACTATGGCACTGCCCTAAGCTTCATCGGTACTGGGAGAACATAATAGACATTATTGACACGGCGTTTGATACTCAGATCCCTAGATTCCCTGCGTACATTTTGCTTGGCCTTGCCAACCCTCTCACTTTCCCTCTGAGATCATTGAAGGGACGGCAGATGGCCTTGGCTTTAAATGCAGCACTACAGCTGTTACTAACCGTGTGGGGGACTGACCAGATCCCGACAGTAATTTCATGGCTACATAAGCTTTGGTTTATCCTCGCTATGGAAAAGCTTACTTTGACTTCACAGCAGCGAAGTGGGGACTTTAAGGAACTTTGGCAACCATTCTTACAAATACTGTCTGAGGAGTTTTCAGAATTGACATGTCCGACCTATTTGAGGGTTCTGAATTTGAATTGAGCGAATGGGGCCGAACTTGCAGTAGAGATGTATACATAGGGCCGGGATTGCACTGGAACGAGGCCTGGGATTGCTTGATTGTTGTATGGTGTGCCAGCCGCGGGTAAACAAAGTTGAAGTTGTATTTAGGTTTTTTGTCGCTGCGCATGGAGTAAGCTATATATCAACGTAATTGTATTATTCTGATGTGTTGTGTATGCGATGTTTTACAATTGAAAAAGCCAATAAACAGATTTGATCCATAAAGTGCAAGTGCTCCCTGTGTAAATTGCATGTGTAATTGGCTTTTCCATTACACCATATTTAATTTACTAGCAAGTCCCTAATAAAGTGCACTAGAGGTATCCTGGGATTGTAAATCAAATGCTACTAGTGGGCCTGCCGCACTGATTGTGCCACCCACATGAGTAGCCCTGTAGACATCTCAGTCCTGCCACTTCAGTGTCTGTGTGCAGTTTTAAACTGCTAATTCGACCTGCCAAGGGTACCCACTTTCCAGGCCCAAGCCTTCCCTTTTTATACATGTAAGGCACCCCTAAGGTAAGCCCTAGGTGGCCCCATGCAGTGTATGTTAAAGGTGGGATAGGTACTGATGTGTTTTACATATCCTAACAGTGAAATACTGCCAAATTCAGTTTTCACCGTTGCAAGGCATATCTTTCACATAGGTTAACATGGGGGCTGCCTTTACATAACCTTAAAGTGTAGTTTTCCCTTGGAAGTAGATAGAGGTGGAGTTTGGGGTCTCTGAACTCACAGGAATGGCTGATTTCAACGCATCACCTGCATCACGGCAGGAGAAACGATGCAACACCTGCTTGCGGCTACTGAAACAACGTAAACCCCATGCAGCGTGGTTTCCATCACGCTGCGGCTGGATTGCTCACACATCGTCGCTGGGCATCAAGGTCACCATGAACATGCACGGATCAGAGGTGCCCTGTCCAGAAATCGACGCATTGCTCTCTTGCAGGAGAGGAAAATGACGCATCGCCTACCTGACCGGAGAACAAACTATGCACGGCCTTACTTGTGAATAAGGAATCGACGCATCGCTGATTTTTCTGACACACGCTCACCTGTGCAGCTTTATTTTTCGACGCAAACCAGGTACTTTGTGTAAAAACAAAATTTCTATTGTTTTCTATAGAGTAAGACTCTTTTTACTTTAAAAATTCATAACTTGACTTGTGTATGTTGGATTTTTGTTGTTTTGCTCTTGTTTGATTTAGATAAATATTGCCTATGTTTCGAAACTGGAGTGGTATCCATTTTGTATTATTTTCACTGTATTACTGTGTGTGTTGGTACAAGTACTTTACACATTGCCTTTGAGATAAGCCTGACTGCTTGTGCCAACCTACCAAGGGAGCGAGCTAAGTGTGTATCTCCATTGTCCTGACTAGAGTAAGGGCCCCTGCTTGGACATAGTGCAAACTGACTGCCAACTAGAGACCCCATTTCTAACTAAAGGGATTTGCATAAAAAAACTCATGCCTCCGCAAAGCAAGCTTAAATTTGGAGAACAGATTTATTTTCTCCAAACCTTTACAGCTTTTCTTGTGTGCTGCCCCAAACGGCACACATATGAAGCGGTGAAGTGTTAAACTTTCTCAAGGTACACAATTTTGTGCTGGAAGTGTACCCTTCCAGTATAAAACCTGTGCTTGACATCAAGCACACCCACTTGGAGTATGTGCATTGGTGCAAGGAAGCCTAAGGTACATTAACACCGGAGGAGAGAGCAACAGCACCATATCTTAGTAGATATAGTGCTGTTGTGCTCTCTTCATTTCACGCAGCATAGCAACTTTGGTTACTACACTGTGTTAAAACCTACTAAATCACCTCTATGTATCTCCAGACCAAGCACTCTTAACAAATGATGTCTTCCAGAATGGCTCCTACACTTTGTAGTACTCAGCAGTCTTAAATAACATTTCCTATATCTTGGCTTACAGACTTGTATGACTCATTGTCTCTGTATAATATACTTGTGATGTAAAGCCGCTCTGAAATATTACCTTGGGAGAAGTAGCAATATATAACACTCACTGACAAAAGAATTATTGGTGCCAGAGCCTGGAAGAGCTTGGTTCGAAAACAGACATACATTGCAGGGGCAAGATGCTTTAGCGGCTAGAGAAATGGGTTCATGGTGAGAAACGAGCATAAAGGAGCAGGGAGATGGGCATGTAGTAACAGCATCAGAAGTAAGTAAGTGGATGAACGTATGGTAACATTACTCAGTATCTTGCAGCTGCCGTAGGCCAGCCTGTCTGTGGGTCCACCCTATGGCAATAGGATCAGAGTTGGCACAAAACAGTTTAAGTTGGCTGGGTAACCAAAGGTCACATGATGCCACTACCTATAATGTCATCAAATCAAAGGTCATGTAATGTCACTTTCTGCAGCATTACATGTCAAAGGTCACATGATGTCAATTCCTATGATACCATCAGATTAGAGGTCATGTGATGTCACTTCCTGTGAAGACACAAAGGGGTCAAAGGGCATGTGAAGTCTCTTCTGCTACCCATGACATTTTGGTGAGTCGACATCCTTGACCGCAAGTAGGGGGGACTGCTGAGAGTCTAGGGCCTGATTACAAAATTTCAATTTGCAAACATCAGTTGCAAATTGAGTACCAACTTTTTGTAAATGTAAAAGATTTTTGTGAAACTACCTACGGCCCCCGACTTACGAAACCAGATTCTTAAAAGAAGGGATCAACTGAGAGCTTGGGGCGTTGAGGTATTATTGGGGCATTATTAGAGGACTATCAGCCACACAAAAACACCAGGCCATGGTCAGTTCTGTGAGGGACAAGTAGCACATTTAATCATAATGAAAATACAGAAGGCAAAATGATCGAAAGACCCATAGCCCAGCCGCCCTTAAGAGTCCAAATATGAAAAGAAGAGGGGCAAAGAATGATACTAACAAGCCGTGACTCACCGGCTGGGTAAAGCTGGCTTCCCTCGGTCCTAGCCACAGGAAGGGACCACAAAAGCTGAATAAGAACCAATCAACCAACGTCACAAAGTAGCACACTGAATGTTTGCTCATGGAACATAGGTGGCTTGCAAGCAATATTGGAAGACTCTGCGGTAACACAATTCCTAGGTTCCCACAACATTATAATGATACAGGAATCTTGGGCCCAAGTGTCTATCCTCCTTATTGGATACAAAGAATATATGAAACCGGCAGAGAAAACAAGTAGATCTGAAAGGGCAAAGTGGGGGCTAGTGACACATATTAGTACTAACCTCATATCGAAAATATCAGAACTCATTAGGGAGGACTCACCCTTTTTGCTGGTACGATTGGATGGCTGGGGGAAAAACACTCAGGCACTGTTAATATTAGTTAATGTATATGTTAATCCAAAAAAGAAAAAAATCTAAGCTAATAACCTGATAAAACAACTACTCTACATAAAAAGCACAACATTTCCGGCACACTGGTTGATCTCGGGCGATTTCAATCATAACATATTCCACAGTCAAGACGAAGAACATAGTCAAATGGTACTAGTGCCAAATTAAACCATCCCATTGAACATAAAGAAGGACAAAATGGGAGAGATGTTAATAAAGAGATGTGAGATTGCAGGCCCCTTCTCCCTAAATAGACGGATTCCAGCCAACACGACCCCCGCATGGACAAGATCTGATGGGAAAATTGTATCATACCTGGATTACACGCTGGTCAATTTTACACTGTATAACCGGTGAGGGACTTCAAAATCCTGGAGCGGGCGGAAATCGATTATAACCCACAGATAATTCAGATCCGTCTACAGTTTGTAAGCTGGAAAAAATGGAATGCCTCACAGGGGAAGTTGGCACTGAAAACCTCAAACAATTAAAATGGTACGCCATCTCAATTAAAACCCAAGCAGAAGAGGCCCTACGGAGACTGGAACTCACGAATATGAGGACCATAAATCTGACCTCGGCCTGGGAGGTCTTTACCAAGGATCTCACTAGCCAGTGGTCTGCGGGAAAAAACAGAAAGGGAGTCAAACTGAGTTATCGGACGGGCGCACAGTGGCCACGGGCAATCCGTACAAAGAAAGCAGCTATATGTAAGCTGCTTAGGCAACTGTGAAGAGAACCGAGCATGGAGCACTCTTCAACACACTCGGGGAGCAAAGGAAACTCATAAAAAAGGAAAAATGGTGCTTTAAAAACCTCCAGGAGGAAATACTTTGGGCTAAATTACACTATGCGGCAGGACTATTAGATTCAAAACGCTTCTGGAGGCTGATTAACAACTTTGAAAAGGTCCAAAAGCCGCCTCCCACAATGCTAACATAACGGAAGAAGTCTGGGTGAGCTTCTTGAAAACACACTTCAGGGAAAGCAACAACGGAGGAGAAACGCAAATCCAATGGGAGAAAGATGATATGAATACTCTGGAGATCTCTGCATCACAGATAATAAAGATCATTGGGAATTCCAGATCTGACTGTGTGTCGGGCCCAAATGGCTTACCAAGGGCAATATTCAAAGAATCAACTAAAAGATGGGCAGTTTTTCTGGCAGCGATGTTTAATCAGGTTTTTTCAACTGGAAACGTTCCGGCAAGTTGGAAGGGCCCAATAATCCATCCGATATGCAAAGGGGGAAGGACTGCCTCCCCAAACAATTATAGATTAATCACCCTTCTAGATGTGGACCTTAAATACTTCTCTACATGCTTGTTACAGCATCTAGAATCATGGGCAGCCCAAAATGGCAAGCTTCCAATAAATCAAATGGGCTTCGTCAAAAACCAAGGGACAATAACAAAACTTTTGGCTCTGGGTCTGACCATCTATAGGGCAAAGGCAACTGGGACTATATGTGCTTCGTTGATTTTAAAGCAGCTTTTGACTGTGTACCCCATTGTAACTTATGGACAAAATTACAGCTATGGGGGCTACCCTCAAATATCTTTAATGCAATAAAACTATTGTACTCCGATACATGGGTAAAGGTTAAACTCCGGGGTGGCACATATCTATCCAGGGTTGTGAAAACAGCAGTTGGTCTGAAACAAGGCTGCGTCCTAGCTCCGATACCTTTTAAACTTTATATTGCAGACTCTGCAAGGCTAAATAGTCTATCCACCCACTCACCCAGCCGAGGGGGATATCAGCTATCCAACATGCTTAATGCAGACGACCTGCTCCTATTAAGTAATTCCAGAGTAGGAATGCGTAAACTGATGGATAGCCTAGGAGAGTTTACTAAAATAAATGAGCTGGAGATAAATCAGAACAAAACTAAAATTATTGCCCTTAATCGTAGGCCCTCAAAGCAACGCAAATGGTACCTATATGGTAAGACAATAGAGGAGGTAGCTACCTATAGGTACCTAGGGGTCATAATAGACTTGAGAGGAAATTATGCATGCCACAAGGAGGGGATAACCAATAAAGCACACTCACTTATTCAGGCTTTTAGAACTCTAGCTAAGGTTATTTGTGGGCACACCCTTAAACCCGTAACAGCAGTAATGAGAGTAAAACTATTGCCAACATTGGCTTATGGCACTGAGCTAATGAGGGGGAAGGAGTCAACACTCTATAGACTCCTGGTAAAATCATATAAGCACACGTCTTCCAACTACCCAGAGGGAAATCACGAGCCAAGGGTAGATTAGAATTTGCACTAGTAAAGCAGACCATAGCTAGACCCAGCGTCATTTGTCAAATGCTGTCATAAGTTGTGGCAAGCCTCTGATGGGACGCTGGCTAAACTAGTATGGCATATCAACCGAGAAAGGGGCAACAGTAACTATAAGGAATATCTGGAAACAGACCTTAAGCAGCTAGATCTGGATGATGCTTGGGAACAATCACTGCCATGTCCAGTATTCAAGAAGGCTGTGAATAAATCAAGCAAATTGTTTAGCTGGCTAGAAGACAGGGAGGAATTGGGCAAAAGGTCTCACAGCTGGTTAGTCCTTAAATCGTATAAAATACACAGGGAGTCATTATTGATGGTTGCACCCTACACCCTAAGAATTAAACAACGTTTCCTAAAACTAAGGTTGGGGGAGATGCCCACGCTAGTCTTTCTGCCCAAATGGAAGAATGAGACACAAAGTGCCAATCTAGAATGTCGTCTATGCCACCAGGCTGTAGAGACATTAGAGTATGTGGTTTACATCTGCCCAGCTCTGGTAACTCAAAGGAAAAAAATGTTGAAGAATGAATTCAATAACCTTTGGATCAGAACATGTGGATGCCTTAATTGAAGCGCTCGATCCCAGAAATGAGATACTAAACATCAGGCTGGTACAATTTCTGGAGACTTTTACCTCACATACCTCTGTACCTTCCAGAATCCTAGGGACGGTGTAGGGATTGTGTGCCAGCACAATTGTTATTAACGGCCCTTCGGGGGGTTGGTGGGTTGGGAACTGCATAAATTAGTGCCCAGCCATGCTTTTAAAACATGTCACACATTTGTAACCTCAATGGTGTTGTAAATCTACAAACAGTCATATGAGGGGCTCATATGTTGTTGTAATCATGATTGTGATGACACCTGAGGGGTGTATGCGCCCACTGTATACTTTGTCCTCTCAATATTTAACTATAATTTTAACCAGGTTTTATATTTGTAAACTAGTCAAACGAGGGGTGTACGCATCATGTATTATCAAAGGATTTATTGTTTTTGGATCATTCCATGGAGAGGGATGGCTCTTATGGTTTCATGGTTTTTATTACCTAATAAACTAATATTTTGACTGACTACCTATGTTCCCACTAAGTTGGTTCATAAAATCCTAAATAGTGGGTTGCAATCTGACATTCCTCGACAATATTCATGAGGTAGGTCACAAATTGTACCTCACTACAATTGAATGCCATCACAGGGATAGTAGCCTGCTCATTTCAGCAGACCACCATGCCTGTGATAGCATTTAATTAAAGGAAGCTTTCTTAAATGCAGCCAATATTTCTTAAAGGAAACAGGGTTGTATGTAAAAAGAAAAGTTTATTTTTAGGTCTCGACTAGACAGCGCATGCACTGTCTCAAAAAACGTGTTGTTTACAATTCAGTGGGCTTCAGCCCTCACATAGGTATATAATTTGTTCACTCCTTCGTTACTCCCGTATCCTGCATTTCCGTTTGTTCATAGCATGAATGCGTCATGCCTCTTCCTGTTCTTGGCCATCTCCCAGAGCATTAACCAAGTTCTTGTGTCCATCCACTGCTCCCGTTTTAGGAGCTAATTCTTTTTTTGTCTTTCAGCATCCACAAGGGTGCTCGTGTTTTCACTTCCTCTGTCTCCTCCCGCTGCACACCTGCGTAGCATTTGTTAAGCTAATATAATGGAATTAGAGTTCGAGTAGTATGGCAAAACCATTAAAAGGTACCCTTATTCTATAGTGCTATTACAAAAGTCAAAAATCTAAACAACTCAGTTGATTACATATAATTCAAATGCTGTGCACAATTTCATCATTTGTTTTGCACAATATAATATTGATTTACAAAAATAAGTTGCTTAAGTATTCCATTTAATATATATCATAACATATAGAGTGAAAGTAAATTAAGAATAAACATTAAAAATGCTACAAAATGTATATTTTTTCAAAAGTTTAATATTGAATTGTTGACTCTTGGTAAGCAAAGATGGCAATCTCGCTGACGGACGCCTCACGCAGTCGACTAAAAAATGTAAAACCTTTCATGCTGTTAGTAGCTGTACCAAGACCAGGCAACATGTATTCTATTTCTTCAGAACCCTCGTTCTACCCCACCTTTCCATGTTCTAAAACAAAAGCGAGTTGACTGACCCGAAAAGGCTTTTTTTCTCGTTTGCAGTCCAGATGATTTTGCATTGACTCTGAAATTAATTGTTAGGCACAGTCCTTTGTCAATGTTTATGGCTGCCTGCTTCGAAGAGTATGCTTTAAAGTTGTTACAGTATCAAGCAACGTGTGGGTGCCTTTGTGCGTTAACCTTTGAGCCTGCTGGAAACTGGTGAATTTGTAGAGAAGCTACAGAGAAGTTAATCAAGGTGGGACCTGGACTGGAAATCCAACTTCAAGTCAACAAACGGAAGGAATCTGGAACTGTTAATGCATGTTAACAGGTATGTACACGCTGGGTTTCATTAAAGCAGAGCCATGGCAAAAGGTCCAACGCCTAGGAGTTCCAAGACACCGGGGACCACTGTGCATAGTTAATAAGGTGCAGTATGTAAGGAGTGAATTATTAGGTCAAAGAAGGTGGTGGTGGTGAGCCTAGCTACGTGTTAGAGTCCTTCCACAACTGAAACAAACATTGGTAAAACAATAGGTCTGGTCCTGGCAAGATGGTGCAATGATTCATTTTTAGTGATAGCATACACCATAAAAATAAATAAATATGCTTCCAATTAAAGATGGCCGTCATAAGCTTGCAACAACAATTTAAAAACAATCCTTTTCTTTGTGCCGTTCTGTTTATAGTATTATATGTGAGGAAGACAAGAAAAAAATCACCGACTAACCACACAGGCAGCTACAACTTTAGCATTTAAACTTTTTTTTAGCAGCAACTTTAAAGGGGAGTCTGGCAAACAAAATGACCATCAAACTGGGCACCCTGAGCGCAGGCAAAATAAACAGCTGGTATTTAAATCAAGAGGCAGATTTATGGAAAGTGGTGCTGCACCCAGTGAGGCGCCACTTTCCCTGCGCCCCTTAGTGCTCCCTACCGCCACCATGCGCACTATTTAAAATACAGCACACCATGGCGCAGGGTAGGGGGAAATAGCATAATTTTTCATGACGCTATTGATGTACTCTGCAGGAGTAGCGCCAATATTTTGGTACTACTCCTGCAGAGTACATGGGGCCCATTAGAAATAATGGAAGCCCCCTTTTAATGCCTGCTCTGAGCAGGTGTTAAAAGTGCCGTACAAAATGATGCAAAGAAATCTCTTAGATTTCCTTGCGCCATTTGTTCTGGCCCCCTAACACGGGAACGTCCCCTTTACATACATAATGCCTGGGGCAGGAATAGTGTATCGCAAAGGGTTACAAAGTGGCGCAATGCAAAAATTACGCTAATGTGGCTCAAGGTGGCGCTAGGGGCTTATAAATGTGCCCCCAAATTTGAAAGAGCTTTGTTCCTAAGAGACCCCTGACCTCTTTTGGCCGGAGCTCGCTCCCCTGCGCCGACAGCGCCACCCTGCTGTAGCGCTCCTCCCCGACCCCCGCCCACACGACCAATCGCGTGTTCGAAGCCCCCCTCCGCCTCCCTGGTGTCCAGTGTACGCTGGTAAGTCTCTACTATTCTGTGCACTGTGTCTCCTGTGTTTTTCAACTGTTTCCACTATTTCTGCCGCTTTTCTGGCTTTCTCTCCTTCCCTCTGTCCTTCCCACTGTTTTGTAGTACCTGTTTCCACTGTTTCCGCCGCTTTTCTGGCTTTCTCTCCTTCCCTCTGTCCTTCCCACTGTTTGTTAGTACCTGTTTCCACTGTTTCCGCCGCCTTTCTGGCTTTCTCTCCTTCCCTCTGTCCTTCCCACTGTTTGTAGCACCTGTCTCCACGGTTTTTCCACAGTTCCTGACCGCATCCACCTTCCCTCTATTTTCGACTTCTCCCCACTAGCCTGTACATTGTCTTTTGCTCTTTGCGCCTTTTTCAATACTCTTTTCACGGCTTTTCTTTCCCTCACCTTTTCCTTTCTCTGGGCCATCTCGACCCTTGTGGGCTCCCCCGGCCCCTGCCTATTCCCCACCGCTGCGTCCCTATGGCCCCGCCCCCATTCGCTCTCCCGCCCCCCGCCCGCCTCCCGCCTCCCAGCTGCCCCACCCTCCCACCTCCCCCTCTTAATGGCGGTCGCTGCGCGGCCCAGGTGAGAGACCCCTTACCTCTTTTGGCCGGAGCTCGCTCCCCTGTGCCGACAGCGCCACCCTGCTGTAGCGCTCCTCCCCGACCCCCGCCCACGCGACCAATCACGTGTTCGAAGCCCCCCTCCGCCTCCCTGGTGTCCAGTGTACGCTGGTAAGTCTCTACTATTCTGTGCACTGTGTCTCCTGTGTTTTTCAACTGTTTCCACTATTCCCGCCGCTTTTCTGGCTTTCTCTCCTTCCCTCTGTCCTTCCCACTGTTTTGTAGTACCTGTTTCCACTGTTTCCGCCGCTTTTCTGGCTTTCTCTCCTTCCTTCTGTCCTTCCCACTGTTTGTAGCACCTGTCTCCACGGTTTTTCCACAGTTCCCGACCGCATCCACCTTCCCTCTATTTTCGACTTCTCCCCACTAGCCTGTACATTGTCTTTCGCTCTTTGCGCCTTTTTCAATACTCTTTTCACAGCTTTTCTTTCCCTCACCTTTTCCTTTCTCTGGGCCATCTCGACCCTTGTGCGCTCCCCTGCCCCCTCCCTATTCCCCGCCGCTGCGTCCCTACGGCCCCGTCCCCTCCCGCCCCCATTCGCTCTCCCGCCCCCGCCCGCCTCCCAGCTGCCCCTCCCTCCCACCTCCCCCTCTTAATGGCGGTCGCGCGCAGCGGGCGCGCCACTGGCGCGCCGCTGGTGCGCCAGAGGCAACCCGTCTGCGCCTGTCCGCGCCCGGACCGCGCCCAGCGCCAGTCTCCCTGGCCCTACCAGCCAAAATCCCCCAGAATACAATACCACCCCCACTCCCTCAACCCCGGAGCTCGCCCCAACTGCATACTCACCAGCCCCACACACACACAAGGCCCCTTCTCCTGCCACACCTGCCTATTCTCCTGCTTCACCCCCCACACACCCTACACCAACACCAAACACAACAGCCCCCACACAACTACATCCGCACCCACAAACATACCCCACAACCTACACACGCCCCACACCAATGCCACATCCATCCACAGCACCACCACAAACACCCCCACATACACTACCTCACACCACAACAACCACACCACCCGCAACCACCTCAGTTGTCTGCTACTAAACACCCGTTCCCTACACAAACATGCCATAGAACTCTAGGACCTCATCACATCACACTCACCCGACATCGTCTTCCTCACAGAAACATGGACAAACCTCACATCCGAGCCAGACATAGCCATAGCCACACAAGAGGTCTACAAACTCCAACGCAAAGACCGCCTTAACAAGCCTGGAGGCGGCATCGCCATCCTCCACCGAGACACCATCAAGGTCACAACCAACACCCTTGACACCCTCAATAACACAGAACACATGCACTTCCTCATCTACATCAACAACACCACCACCCTCAGAGGCACACTCATATACAGACCCCCTGGACCACGCCCCCCCTTCTGCGACACCATCGCTGACACCATCAGCACGCACGCTCTCACCTCCACAGACTACATAATCCTCAGCGACTTTACCTTCCACCTGGAAAACACCCTAGACCACAACTCCTCCTCCTTCCTGGGCAACCTCACCAACCTGGGACTCAAACAACTGGTTACTGCCCCCACCCACTCGGCTGGACACACACTCAACGCCATTTTCACCGCAAGCCAACACGTCACCTACACCCACACCACCAAACTCCAATGGACAGACCACCATTGCGTCCACTTCTCCTACAACAAACCACCCACACACCACCACCAACACACCACCCCCTACTGCATGTGGGACAAGATCCCCACGGAACACCTAAACTCCCAACTGATGCAAACTCCCCCACCCAACACCACCGACCCCAACATCGCCGCACACAACCTCAACAAATGGATCACCATCTGTGCCGACGCTTTTGCACCCTTCAAAAAAAACATTACTACCCGCAATATCAAGAACGCCCCATGGTTCACCACTGAACTCCACGAGTCCAAACGCAAATGCCGCAAAGCAGAGAAAACCTGGAGACAAGAACCCGCCGCCACAAACCTCTCCGCCCTCAAAACCACCACACGCACCCACCACCAACTCATACGCACCACCAAAAGAGCACACTACAAGGAAAGTATTGACAACAGTTTCCAAAGTAGCAAAGAACTCTTTACCATCATAAAAGAGCTCTCCAAACCCAAAGCCAGCAACCTAGACCCCACCCACACACAAACCCTCTGCAACTCCCGCTCAATTTATTTTCACCGCAAAATCCAGGACATACACAACAGCTTCCTACCACACACACCCTCCACACACAACCCCCACCCACCCAACTCAAACCCAACACACACACCCCACAACCTACTCACCACCTGGGCCCCCACCACCGACGAAGAAACTGAAAAGACAATGAACTCCATTCACTCTGGCTCCCCCTCCGACCCATGCCCCCACCGAATTTACAATAAGGCCAGTCCCACCATAGCCCCTAAACTCCGAGCCATAATCAACAGCTCATTCGCAACCGCCACCTTCCCTGACCTCTGGAAACACGCGGAAGTTACTGCGCTCCTAAAAAAAAAACAAGCCAACCCAGACGACCTCTCCAACTACCGCCCCATCTCCCTCCTCCCTTTCCCAGCCAAGGTCACGGAAAAACTAGTCAACTCCCGCCTATCCCACTTCCTCGAAACAAATCACACACTTGACCCCTCCCAATCTGGGTTCCGCAAAAACCACAGCACGGAAACCGCTCTCAACGCTTGTACCGACAAAATCAGATCCAGAGTCGACATGGGCGAGACCGTAGCACTCATACTCCTCGACCTCTCCGCAGCCTTTGACACCGTCTGCCACCACACACTCCTTACACGACTCCACGACGCCGGGATCCGCCACCGAGCCCTGGACTGGCTCACCTCCTTCCTTACCGACATAACCCAAAAAGTCTGCCTCCCACCCTTCCAATCCTCCGCCACTAAAATCACACGCAGAGTCCCACAAGGCTCCTCCCTCTTCTTCCCCACCCTCTTTAACATCTACATGGCCCCACTAGCGAACATCCTCAAACCCCACTGCACCACCATCCTCTCATACGCTGATGACACTCAACTCATCTTTTCCCTCACCCGCAACCCCTCCACCGCCAAAACCAACCTACACGCTGCACTCCTTGACACCGCTGCCTGGATGACAGCCAACCACCTGAAACTCAACTCCAACAAAACCGAAATTATCATTTTTGGTCCTCACAAAAACACTTGGGACCCCTCTTGGTGGCCCACCACACTAGGGCCCGCACCCACCCCCGCAAACCACGCTCGCAACCTCGGCATCATCATGGACCCCTCCCTCTCTATGACCCAACAAATCAACGCACTCACCTCCTCATGCTTCAACACACTCCGCACACTGAAGAAAACATTCAAATGGATCCCCACAGAGACCAGAAAGACAGTTACCCACGCTCTCATCAGCAGCAGGCTGGACTACGGCAACGCCCTCTACGCCGGCACCACACAAAAACTCAAACGCAAACTACAACAAATCCAGAACTCTGCAGCACGACTCATCCTCGACCTGCCCTGACATGAACACATCTCACCACACCTCAAATCCCTCCACTGGCTCCCCATAGACAAAAGGATCACCTTTAAGATCCTCATCCACGCGCACAAATCCCTCCACAACACCGGCCCAACCTACCTCAACGAGAGAGTGACCTTCCACACTCCCACACGCCACCTCCGCTCCGCCGACCTCTCCCTCGCCTCAGTCCCCCGCATCAAACACACCTCCACGGGGGGTAGATCCTTCTCCTATCTGGCCCCCAAAGTCTGGAACTCCCTCCCCACCCACATCCGCAAAACCCAGAACCTTCTACTCTTCAGAAAAAACCTTAAAACCTGGCTTTTCGAACAGTGATCTACCCTCCCCTCCCCCCCACCCCATCGCCTTGAGACCCTAATGGGTGAGTAGCGCGCCCTATAAATCTCTTTGATTGATTGATTCCTAAAAAGAATGGAACTATTTTTAGGTAGATGTGAAAAATGGGCATGGCTCTGTGCAGTCACACAAAATGAAGGACGCCAATAGGAAAAGTAGACTGACCCACTGTCCATTCCTGTATGCTGAGGAGAGTGGAATTAAAATGTAATTGAACATTTGACAGATTACTGGATGAAGCCAACCGACTAAAAAACCCTCTATTTATGTATATTATATTTGATTTAAAGAAAAAGTCTGCCATGAGAGATAAGGTGTCTCAAAGATGAGACCTAAAAAAAAACACAAAATAAGGCATCATTGTGGCATGACACCGGTTTGCAGCCTTTCAGTGAGGTAGAGGGCTAAGCCTCAAACCTGCCCACAACCTCAATGATGTAGATGGGTAAGGAACGGGGCCCTCATGCCAGAGTCTGCATGTCTACACATTGGAAGGCAGGGTCGATAATGGCCCTGCTAGAACAACTAATCATGGTCAGGAGAAATATAGTGACTGCATTAGACACCTGGGCAGATATTATGTAACAGGTCCCTGTTTGTGCAATAGCACACTTTTACACCGGTGTGCTAGCAGAAATTGGAGCAGTGCACCCTATTGCAAGTAATGTGCTGCACCCAGGGGAGTCCTAAAATCATGGGGCCCTGAGTACAGTGCATTAATGAAAGTCAGAGATGATGTTTCAATCAGTCGCTCCATATTTCTCTGTGCAGGCAGTACCCACCTGCTGGCCGGTGCACCCCCTGAAGATAGTGTCCACTCTCTTTGTGACCATCACTACCTGTATTAAAGATGCCGCACAAATGTCTGTGCCTTCGTCCCTAATACTACGGTGTCCCAGGAGTGCAAAAAATGGGTGCACATGCCAGTTGCACCCCAAGGCACTGCTTGTAACAAGTCTCTTGGGTGGCACGAAATGAAAAGGCACAACAAATACTGCACATTGAAGGGCAAATCCAACCATGTATGCCCTGTACTGCTTGCCCATAACCAAAAATGAGGTGGATGGGTAGGCAAAGGGATGCACCCAGATGTGTGTCCTCAGGCTTAAGAAATGAATAAGGTGCAAGATAATGCCTGGTAACTAAGAATAGTCATACCAAAAATGGTGATCATAAGTAACCCAATTAAATGATCAGAACAAGTGCAGAGAATAAACAATGGAATTGGAATCTGCCCTTTCCACATCTCTGGTGGGTTTTGTACCTTTAGCCTGATTATTGATTCATAGGTTACTTTAACCATGCAAGGGATTTTGGACTGCTGACCGCCATATTTGTTTCTTATGGGTTCCATCTGTCACCATTAGCATAGATTACTGCATTTCTACACATGTACATCCCCCATTATGGAGCATCTCCACACTCAATTTACTCTGTGCCAGCCACTTTTTAATATAATGCTCTATGCGTCCTACGGCACCAAGTCTTCAGTCTCATTCCTTTTTTATTACCTGCCCTTGCTCTCCTCCGTTAACTGGGTTACTCATGGCCACCTTTCTATGGTGACTATTCATGTAAAATGTATTATTTTGCCTCTCTTTCATTTCTTTAGCCAATAAAATATTGACCATGAGTTGGAATGGTGTAGTCAGAAAGAATGCATCAGAGATGGATAAGGTGGAGCTTGGAAAGATTAACGAGAGAGACAAGGGGGCAGATTTACTAAGGTTTTGCATCGGTGTTGCATCACTTTTATGGTACAGTCTCAACACAAAATCCTTTTTGGGCGCAATGCTACATGGTGCATTGGATGACAAACTTCGAGGTGTAACTAACACCATGGATTTTAAAAAAAGAGCGGCGGACCTAAACCATATAAATTGGCCTCCCTAAGGTGGTGGCCAGTCCATTGGAAGTGTTTGGAGAAACTCAATCATGTTGCATCATTTCTTCCTGTGATGTTAGTTGCTCTTTCAAGCACATATACCCATGGGTATTGCTGCATTCTCAAATGTCACTTCATATAGAATTGAAATTAAGGGGGGCAGCGTTTAGCCAACCATATGGCTCGTAGCCATGTAATGTACATAATTGAGACTAGGTTTTTGTCTAAGGAGTAGTGTAGTTGTGATGTCACAGTTGTGTTTACTTTCTTATGGAGAGGCAATGCTCGCTTTTACAGTCATATATATTAGCTCATTTAGAAAGTATTTGGTGTGATTCAAGACTTTAATAAGTACTTAACAAGTAAAAGTTTTGGCATTGGTTGCCACTCTTTTTACCATGGATCATTTAAAATTATAAAACCTGACATATGGGACTAACCTGCCAGGCAAGGTGCCACTGCTCTGTAGCCCTTTGTCTCTTTTATCTCTGATGTGGTGTCAGTGGGCATCAAGGGAGACTGGCACCTGAGGGCATGGTCCGAAAAGCTTCACATACTGAGCACAGGGACGTGAGTTCAGCGTCTTTCTTCGAGGAGAGTCACAAAAGGGTGTCAACCTCCCAGTCACATGTCGCCCTGACATCCAGAGAAATAAAATAAAGCACATGGAATTGTCCTGAATTATACACTTGAATCTTATTTCAATCCAGTTTGCAATCCAGAAGCTGACAAGCAGTACTTTTGCCTACGTGTGGCCTTTCAATGATTTAGCATAGCCATGTCTGCCCCTGTATTTAACAGTATCTAACTAAATAAGACAATATTTTTCTCCCACGTAATAGTCATTTTGGAAATAACACAGCTTACAATATGATTGTTTAGCAGTAACAGTAATTCAAAATGGCTTTATCTTGTGCACAACACGGAATCTGAGGAGCTCCTAATTATATGATTACATTTTAGGGAGCTGACTACAAGACATGTTTGATCCATGCGTGACATGTAGCTGTTGGTGTGAGTGACCATAAACGTCTCTTCCAAAAAGCACACCCATGATCAGCATCTGCACCACTAACATCCACAGGCCCCCATCCCACCTATAGCTCTCCTGTTCGCCTTGCTAGGCCCAATTCTATCACCTGTGTTGTCTCTTTTGTTCTGTGTGTGATCTCTCCTTGAACTCTTTGTGCTTTTATCTTCTGTTCTACTCGTCCACTCTTCTCATCAGCGCTATCTGTCTGTTTTTCTTAATGCATGTTTCTAGTTCTCCTCTTTCCCAAAAGTGCTCTGGTGATCTTCTATTTGCTTCTCGTTGATCACTCTTCCTGCTTTTTTTCACACTCACTATGCCTTTGCCCTTTCTTCATTCTCATATTTCCTCCCAGGTGCTCTGTTTTATCTCATTTCTCACCCTCCCGTCCACTCCATCCTCTCCATTGTCTCTGAACTATCCATGTTATGTTTCTTTGTTTGCAGAGTACACGTAGGATATCGATATCACTGCTGTCTTTTCCTTCCCCAGCCTGCCCTCTCCACCACTTGCCACTCTTTCTCACTATCTGCAGTGCCTGTCACTCTCATTCTCCCCATTTCTTTCAGACTCACCCAGTCATCTTTCCCTTCTCTCACATGCCTTTTGCCCACTACGGGGCATATTTATACTCTGTTTGCGCCGAATTTAAGTCATTTTTTTAATGAAAGTTCGGTGTAAACTTAACTCCATATTTATATTTTGAGGCTAGACATGTCTAGTGTCAAAATATAGGAGTTTGCACCATTTTTTGGATGCATGAACCTACTTTGCGTCATCCAAAAAATGGCGCTATCCCCATAGTGCAAAAATGATGCACGGATGGGATGCGGACCCAAATAATGGCGCTAAGCTTGTTTAGTGCCATTATTTAACACCTGGGTCAGACCAGGCATTAGGGGACCTGTGGATCATGTCTTTTTTAAGACAGGAGTCATGTTTTAGGATGGTTGTGCGTCTGGAAATGACGCAAGGCTGGTTAGCGGCATTTTTTTTGCCGCTAAACCGGCCTAACGTCATTTTTTGGCACCCAACCTCCTCACCCTATACCACAACCCCACCTGGCTAGCATCATTTCTGATGATTCTAGCCCAATCTTAGTGCTGGCTTGAGCCATTCCTTAAATTTGGCACCCAGCTGGCCCTGTGGAATGGTGCAAGCTGGTGCTAATTTTTTTGCTGCAAAACTGCGTCAAAAAGTTTAAATATGCCCCTATGTCTCTACAGTGCTGCGTTATCCTGGTCTAATCATTATGTTTACCTTTCCATTTAGCAAATATTTATTAACCTGCTCTCTTTTCTGTTATGTTCCTCACTCCTCAGCAGATCATCTTTCCTCTTTTCTCCTTTTCGTTTTGGCTCTAGTGTGGTTAGCTTTTTATTTCACTCAGCTCTAATGCCTCTTTCTTTTTCCTTTTTGGTATACGGTACTTCTTATTCTCTGGTATCTTTCTCCTCTTTTCTAGAGTCTCTACAGCCTCTCCCTTATGCTCCTTTTCCCCTATTCAGTCTTCTTATTTATTCTCTTCATTGTTAACCAGTCTCTCTTTGTCTCTTCTCTCCCCACTGTATGTTGCTATGTGTTTGCCCAATATCTCTCGCTCCTTGTGTCTTTTGTCTCTTTCTTCTCCTGTATTTTTCTCCATCAATGTTTCCTGTTTCCACTGTTATCTGTCTCCAATTTCTTCACCTCCATTCCCCATTGTATGGTTTGGCTTCAGCTTTCATCCGTCACTTATGTATCTGGCATCTTTCTAATTTTTCCCTGTTCATCACCAGCATGTCACTAAAAGGGTTGCTTACTAGATACTCACCTTTGTAGAGTGTCTGACTTATTATTGTTTCTTTCTGTCCCAAGGCATGTCCTGTTTTGCCCTCATCCCTCTTGAAGTGGGAGTTCCTTGTTTACTCAACCTTTTCAGTCCCTATCTCTTTGTTAGCCTCTCTCTTCCCTCTTCTGTTGTCCCCAGTTTTATCTTTTGTCTCTCTCTGTCAGTTGCTAGACCCTTCTGATTCCTTTTCGTGACACTTGGGATCCAGTTACGAGTTGCATGTTACTGCTGGGATGGTAACTCCACATGCAAAATTTCCTTCTCGCCTGGTAACACTGCACCAGTACCATGCAAGTGCGAGTTGAATTCCAAGGAATGGAGAGTCACTGTGTGGAACAGGATGTTCAGGGTGTAGAACCGCACAGAATTCCCACTTCCATGGGGTTTTCTACCTACATTTACCTACTTCCCTGATTAGGTGGTAAATGTAGGTGGATACCTATATGTGGGGTGGAAATGGAGAGTTGACTTGGGGAGTAAGTAAGGGACAAGGGAGAAAAGGTCTGGGTCGGGGAAGCATTTAATGCAATGGGAAAGAGATTGGGCTGCTGCTGCAGCCAATGCCTCATCCAATTTGACCAGAGAGAATGACTGTCCAGTAATCCGGCCGTACACTGACTATGTGGTAGACAACATGCAGAATCCTGCAAATGGACCAATTCCAATCAATAAAGTATGTTGATGCATTTATTGCTCATTCTCCAACACTTGGGAACTGCACGTTAGTTTTCTGTGTCACTGGCATGAGGAAGAGTCACATACAATGAATGGTACCCTGAGGACCGATGCATCATGTGTTTTTTTATCCCTTGTTTGATCGCTACTCAAATGCACCTCTTTTTGATTTGTAATGTGCCATGGTATCGCGGCGCAAATAACCTCACATCACTTTGAAAACGGATGCAGCTCAAAACATTTTAATGGGGAGCTGAAACACCCCTCTTTCTGATAAGGTATTTAAAGTGTGCTTGTTCTTCTTCTATTGTAGATATATGATTAACCCAGGATTTCATCCCTACTCTACCCACTCAATCTTCCACGCTTTTGAGAACAAGAAACTAATTGATTGTGATTGCAACGTCTGTCAGATCCCATCTTCATAAACTCAAGAATTTAAAATCCATTCTCTCCGCTCAGGGTCTGCAACAAACAGTTAGTGCCATGGCTATCCCAAACCTTGACTTCGGCTCTGCCATCTTCAACAGACTCCCAAAAAACAGACCAGCCACAATCAGAGCTGATCATCTTCATGTAGCTGTTAGGGCTCTCACCAACAGTAAAACAAACATTGTCAAAGCCAATATGTCAGGTATTTCGTTTAGCTGCAGTACCTCAAGTCATTGCTAGAAATCGCCCTCGACTCAGATGCACCTGAAAGTTCTTTCACAATGCTGTGGGAGTGTAAATTTAAAAAAGAGGTGTACATGCACATTTGTGCTACTCTAATGAATTGCACTTTTTTTACAGGACAAATTAACATGCAAATGAGTATGGAACACTTGTGACGACAATGTACCATACATAGGTATTAGTAGTCAGTGGTAAATTTAGGTGCCTACAACCTTGTTCTTGGCAAACTGTTTTTGAGTGGAACTCTGGGTGTGTGCCTGTAAATTCCACTAGCATATCATGGAACCCACCTATGGATGAATTGTGCTGATCTACAGCCTGTGCTTTGGTAGGAAGAACCTAAAGATCAACGTCAGTCGGACAAACTCTAAAGGCATTTGATAAAAGGTGCTTTTTTGTTCATATGTATGTAGGTATTTTTGTATCTTGAGGCTAATAAGACAGTCACAAACCTGCTGCAGTTTCTCAAGTCATTAGTGGATGGTTCTCTACAATTACATGCAAAACCCATAAAGTTTTCCCAAAGCTGTAGTACTTTAAATGGTTAATATGCGCCCCCTCAAGTCAGATTTAAGTGTTTGAAGTCATCACAAAGTTGCAGTAGTTCAAGCTGTTACTAAATGTCTCTCTAGAGTAAGATGCAAATACTTGAAATGTCCTTCACAAACCTGAGAGGGGGAGGTGGCTTCAACATATTCATTTGCATATACACTTTTGCTACTTCACAATGGATAAAGGATGTTAACTAAAAGGTTCTATATGTTTATGTATTTTTATTTTTGTGTTGGGAAAACATGATAGCATGACAAGCCTGTATTTAGTCAAGACCTAAAATTGTATCATATCACCCTGGTATTGCGCACCTCAAATAGCTCCTGATTGATGTTTGCTGTTTTGCGCACCACATCCGATTTACAAATTTAGAGTATCTAAACTTTCAGATATCTTTCCAGATGTATCTATTTTTTAGAGGCTTTTGCCCACTAAGCCCCATACTTATACTTTTTGCTGCAAAACTACGCAAATGCAGTTTTGCTGCAAAACGTATGTGTCATTCCAGAGCGCTAGCCAGTGCCAAAATGATGGAATCCCGCAAGCCGGCGCTAAGGTTGGGCTAGCGTCGCAAAAGTGACATTAGCCAGGTGCGGGTGGCGGTACCGGGGAAAAGCGTTTTGCCATAAAACAAAAGAGGCTAGGCTGGTGTGAGGCAAAAAAAATTCCATTAACCAGCCTAGAGTCATTTCCTGACGCAAAACCATCCACACCACATGACTCCTGTCTTATAAAAGACAGGAGTCATGCCCACTACCCCAATGGCCAGCACAGGGGACCAGTGTCCCCTGGGTATGACCATTGCACCCAATGCCATGCGGGGGGCCATTTCAGGGCTTCCAATGGCACTTAGAACATTTTCAATAATATACTTACCCTATTTATCTGGGATAGGGTCCTTAATCCTCCGGTGTCCCTCTAGTGTGGGTGGGGGTGTTCCTTGGGGTGGGCACCTCTGGGCCCTTTCCATGGTGTTTGACCATGAAAATAGGTCCACAGGTCCCCTCATGCCTGTTCTGACCCAGGTGTTAAATAATGGTGATAAGCAGGCTTAGCCCCATTATTTAGGCACCCGGCATCTTTTTTGCACAGGAGGATAAATAAGGCGCTAGGGGCTTAGAGTCATTTTTTTGGACGGGGACGCCTACCTTGCATCTCATTGACGCAAGGTGGTTTCACACATCCAAAAAATGACTTTAACACCTATATTTTGACACTAGACGGGTCTAGCGTCAAAATATAAATATGGAGTTAAGTTTGCACCGAATTTGCATAAAAAAATGATGCAAATTCAGCACAGAGTAAACATCTGCCCCTAAATACCAAGGCAGAATGCAAAATCTTGAATCCCGCTCTCTTCAGTTGTTGAATGAATCTTAAAGAATATGCTACTTGTGAAACGTCTGATTTTGGATTCCTTGTCCTGCAACTTCTGCATACCTTTAAAGCAGCTTCTTACTCTCTGTTCTCCTGGTCCTACTGGGGCATTGTCTCCTGTTAGTGGTCTCTCTATTTATAAACTGTTACTTCACTCTATATTATTTAACAATGCATGTAAGGTTGCAGTCTCCTATAAATTGACGCATTTCTTATCCACTACTTTCACCTAGGTTAGACTATTCCCACACTTTTTAGCTGAACACTTGGGTTTTATTCATGCCACTGTCCACTTTTGCTTATTGTAGTTTAGTGCCATATATGCTGCACTTTTTCTTAACCTACCAGAATGATAACAAATACATGTGACAGACAGACATGAAGTTTTACCAAAATGAAAGTGATGTGCGGTGCTGTGAATATTTGTAGATGGCACTCCATGATCCATATAGGTGAAGAATCATCATTTCTTATGTGGAGATACGGACAAGAGAGACATGAAGGAGACAATGAAGCTCAGTTTTTGCCAATGTAACATTTATAATAAATAAAAAAAAGTCTCCCGCCATGCTGAAAACATACAACTCTAATAATACAATTGTATTCATATTTTTAGTTCTCTTACATATTATTGAAATAAATATGATTTTTTGCCTTTCCGAGAAATAATGTTTTTTTAAACTGTTAATAAAGCTCGAGGAAGCAGGAGAGGGATAGGGGACTATCAAGCAGCAATTGTTCAATCTAAGGTGTGCTTCTCAACTTCCAGCCCAGATAAACTAACTCAGGGGTAAAAGTAAATGTTGCTGTTAGCTGCAGCAAATCCAAGTCACAAATTCAATCCCAATGAGTTAAATGAGTGTCTATGTATCTGCTACAGAGGTCGATATGTAATCTGCATACCACAAGTTCCTAAGCCTGTCGACGGATGAGGTGTTTAACATATCTGCAATGGAAACCTGTGGGTAGCCTACAGGTGGGAATGTTAATACTACTAAGAAAGCTCAGATGTCTAATATACCTGTGCAGGAATCTATTTGCAATATTCAGATCAAATCCTCTGATCCCAGCTCAGGAAGCTGACATATTTATTACACAGCTCTGAGCCTGTGTCATAGGATGGAAATATTGATCCCTGTAAGACAGCTCTGTATCCGTTGCTTGGATAAGATTGCAATCTGCTAGATAAAGGTACAAATTCAGAGGCCTGGTTCTGTCTCCCATCTGGTCACTGTGACACTTTAATATGGGAAGATTGAATGCTTTAGAAATAACATACATTTCGCATAATTTTTTTCTAACTCCAAACTGCCTCCTATTAAACATTTTGAAAAGAAAAATAAGCAACCGTTGGTGTTTGATGTACAAACGGTTGCTCCACAGCCGCTCAAATGAGCAAACATTGGCAAGCCCAGTAGGACATGGTTCTCAAATATTGAGGTATTAGCTTTGTCGATGCATTTTATTTGCAATTTGTATTCAAATGCTTGAGTTGCGAGGTAAGCGAACACTGGTGGATGCATGGCTGGTAATTTTGCACTGGATTTTTTGTGAAAACCCATTTCAAAATAGTTTCTGAAGCTCAAGCATGAGTTGTGGTGTATAGTGGCCATTTTTAATTTAGCATCATAACATGTTCGGAAAAGTGAAGAATAAGTGCACACCAGTGCAAACAAGAAAGTGCGTAGATAACTGAGCTAGACAACAAAGCCATCCATTTATGATCAAAGAACTCATCCAAAGCCCAATTTAATTTTATGTTACCTGTTGAAAATAATGGGTCCAACAACAGGCAGGTAAAGCTGCCTAAAGCTGATACACTGAATGGTTGCTCTGTGAGTTCTAATGAATGAATGACACTTGCAGCAACCAATGGCAGGGTGAAGGCTGATTTTACACCTCTCTCTCTTTGGACATATCATATTTCCCCTGAGAGACAGCTGCACACTACATTTAGCGAAAAAGGCTTATTATTGGCTCCTGCATTGCTTCTATGTTCACAGCACATCCAAATATAATTTACATATTTACTCTCAAACACTCTTAGCACAGAGGTGATGGATGTAAATGTGTGAATCAGTCTGAACCATGAAACCTAGGCCCATATTTATACTTTCTTAGCTCCGCATTTGCACCGCTTTTGCGTCACAAAATGACACAAATGCGTCACTAAAAAAGTATAAATATGGGCCATAGCATATACAGAAAATTGCTAGAACTTAAATTTTCTGGGTCAAATTAAAAAAAATTGGAGTTGGCAAATCCCTCTGACTTTTTACTTTTGCTGTCCAGTGTTTTCTTCGATCAATGTCAAAAAGGTTTCTTCTGGTTCATCTTTTTCAGGAAATGATCCGCGCGCCACACATTCATTCTGAAAGAAAGAAACATCAGATTACACTCCATAGTAATAACATTAACGTTTTTGGGCCATTTTTATAAGCCACTAGAGCCACCTTGCGCCACATTTGCAGCATTTATTTTGAAACAGACATGGCGTTATGGTGGCATTTCCCATGCCCAATATTTACAAAGTGGTGCAATGCTTGCATTGTGTCATTTTGTAAAACCTTGTGCTACATTATGCCTGCACCAGGCATAATGTTTACAAGGGGGGGGCGTTCCCCTGTTAGGGGGGGCTGAAAAAATGGCACAAGCAAATCTAAGCGATTTCCTTGCGGCATTTTTTTCTGCACTTTTAATGCCTGCTCAGAGCAGGCGTTAAATGGGTGCATACCATTATTTATAATGGGTCCCTATGTACTCTGCAGGAGTAGCGCCAACATTTTGCTGCTACTCCTTCAGAGTACATTAATAGCCTCACAAAAAATGACACTATTGCCCATAACCTGCACCATAGTGCGCTGTATTTTAAATACAGCACACACATGGTAGCGGTAGGGTGGGTGCTAAGGGCCGCAAGAAAAGTGGCGCTGCACAGGGCACAGCGGCACTTTCCTTAAACCTGCCCCTATGTTCTATAAGAGCAAGTTTATTTGATTTTAAACAAGCACTGGCATAACCCCAGTTTTGATGTTTCTATAGTCAGGGGACTAAAAGGAGGAATCACAGAAGAGAAATGAAGAGGAGACGAAGAAAAATGAGACTGAAAAGAGAAAATGAAAGGAGGTGCTAAGAAGAGGGGGATTAAGAAATGAGAACGGGGAAAAAGGAGAAGAAGGTAGCCTAGGAGGGGAACAAATAATTTGAGAGAAAACAGGAGAACATAATGAGAGAAAAAGAACCCAGATATGGTGAAAGAAAGTGGAGGGAGAGAAAATCACGTATTTGGGAATTAAAGAGACCAGGAGAGAAAAATAAGAACAAGCATTGGCAAAGCCAATAGGTCTTGCCTATTTGAGATCTTTTGGCTTTGTCCGTGATTTTTTAGCCATGTTGTACCATGGCACGGCTGCTGTGCAGCATGGTTGAAAGTGAATTAAAGAAAATCGCTATGGCATTTGAAACGCTGGCCGCATCATAGCACTTTTTAGGTCAAGGGTAAGAATAGGACCTCTTGTATACTTTTAGTATACGTCTTATGGCTTAAAGCGATTTTATTTGTTGATTGCAGTGTCCTTTAAAAAATTCTTGCTCGACAGTTGTCAGTTCTGCCTTTTTCTTCCTCCTTTTTCTGTTTCAAAACAGTGACCAACTACTGTATTATTCCACATTAGTTTCTTTATCTGTTGTTCTGACGGACACTTTTGTTATTTTTTTATTGCTCCCTTTTCCCTGTGGATGTTTTAGGCTGGTAGCTGCCTTTGTTTTATTGCAGCATTCCACTCCTTCCACCTGGCTTGGCTTTATTCCTGTGCTGTCCTTGTTTACCTTTGGCTCCTAGAACATTTGTTCCACCATTAAATCTTTAAAATATAGTAGCTCCTAGGCTTTGTTTTTTAAAATGTTGTTTTACCACTGCCCAGTATCTGTTGATTAATGTTTTTTTCATTATAGCCCAGTGCACACACGTTGATTTAGTCTTGAAGTGAGCTTATTTTTCCAAGAGAAATTCTTTGGTGCTTCAGTGCGTTAATTCCTCTGTAGGTGTTTTGCGCATGTTTATGTAACATTAAAATAAGCTTATTTTACAAAAGAAACACCTGGTGCCTAAACATTTAGCTCACTGCTCAGGAAAGACACACTATGCCCCTTCTCATTGAATGTAGCTAAACTTAGAAGCAATGAAACACCTGGTGCCTAAACGTTTAGCTCACTGCTCAGGAAAGCCACACTATACCCTTTCTTGTTGAATGTAGCTAAACTTAGAAGCAATGTGAAACTTGCATTGCCTCGCATCTGGGGTCTTTCTCTCCAGGGCCCCCACTGCCAGCCCTCATGACATCCACACACAGGGCATTGCTTATCTCCTTTATTGGGTCCATAAATCTTCTCAGGCTGCTCTGCTATTGTAAACTTCATTAGGGCTTTGTTGAAAAGCCAGGAAAGAACGCTTGCAAGACTTTTCCAGTCTTATTTTCGAATTTCTGTGCAGACGTTTACACAACCTGAGGTAGTGCAGTCATCTTCTCGTCTCTCCTCAAGGGCTTGTGATTTCTGATGTCAGTAGCCGCTAGTGACCACAAAAACATAGCAGAGAAAGATTAATTTATGAGGCAGGGGTGACCAACTTATGTGACAAGAAAAGTCCAGTTCTAAATTTACAATGCACATAACTCTAACTCAAGAAAATGCGAGACCTATTGCATTGCAAATGCTTGTTTTTCTTTTACTTTAAACCATGCTGCAAAAACACTGACAAAGTCAATAGGTCTCAAGTAGGGAAGACCTATTGGCTGCGCCAATGCTTGTCATTCTGATGTGGCCTCTCCCACCCAAGGCCCTGGTGTCTTATATAATTGTATGCTGTATGCAAACACACAGGAGCTGCTCTTAGCTAGCCATTTTGGCACTCGCTCAGGGGCATGGATAACAAGAGTGCAGCAAGAGGGGTAGCAACTTGGGAC
This sequence comes from Pleurodeles waltl, assembly GCF_031143425.1. NCBI lineage: Eukaryota > Metazoa > Chordata > Amphibia > Caudata > Salamandridae > Pleurodeles > Pleurodeles waltl. The sequence goes on along the minus strand of NC_090447.1, from coordinate 526,365,186 downwards.
CAGGAGTTTGAGAGTTTTGAGAGGTTCTCAGCGTCCCAACTGTGGTTTCATTTTCCTAACCAACTGTGGGTGGAATTCCATTCTCCTTGCTTGCATTAGGGCAAAACTGGTACCCCTGTAGAATTAGCAAGTGCACCGACTTATTTTTAGTTGTAATCTTGACTTTGCAATTAACAATGCAAAAACAGAAACGCAAAGAGAAGCTCCAGGACAAGTGAGCACAGTAAGAAGCTGGGAAGAGAGGAAGTGCAGCTCCGGGGGAAGGGTGCACATCTCACCCACGGTACAGCCGCTCAGCCATTGCTCCTCTGCAGCTGCGGGGAATAGCTCTTCATGTAACTTGTCTCTAGGACTTATACAGTGGTTCTGTATGTATTGTGTCATACGGTATAGCTCAGTGTTTGTGTAAATGTGTATGTGCATAACATGTATGTATGTCTTTTATGTCTATATATGTGTGTATTACAATATGGGAGGCTGTTAAACACTTTGCTTTTTGTGTATATATATGTATGTACGAGTTAGCTGTGTGCGATTGTTTCTATTTCTGTGTGAATTATTGTGTTTACATGCTACAATATGTTAGAGATTGTCTTGAATTTTGTATTTATGTGTTTGGGTGCATGCACCTATGCCATCAGCGCCGGCTTTAGGGAGGTGCGGCTGGTGCGGCTACTCTGGGTGCTGACCTGAAGGGGGGGCACTGACCTCAGGGAAGGGGTCGCTGTGTTCAGAAACTATTTACGATTTGAAAGCACTATTCCTTTTCCCAGGAAACAATTAGCATTGTTCCTAGTTATCAGCCTAATGAACCTCCCCTATTCCAGCATTACATCGTCCCTACCCTTTCTAATCACATTAGCACATTCCCACATTTAGACGGTTGTCTACCTTAGAAAGTTAAATGTAGTAAGATTCTAATCTGTCAGAGTAAGCGGTTGTGAGAGCGAATGGAGAGAGGAGACGTGAATAAAGAAAGACCGAATCCATCTGCAGTATCCTGTCATCATTCTAACACCATCCTTTACTAGCGCTTTAAAACAAATGAAATGTATGTAAGAGGGGGGCTATGGAAAGGTAAGGAGCATTTTTGCAGGAGCTCGGCACTGTATGCCACGGTTTGCATGTATGCCTGTTCGGTCTCGTTTATGAATGCATGTTTTTGTTTATGAGAAATGGTAAGCCCACTTGTTGCCTGATCACAGAACAGAACTGCAGGCTTATGTTATGCAACAGGTGTTTAGGGGAAGGACTTCAGGTCCATGCTGGGTTGACAGTTAGCAGGTAAGGTGGGTTGAGAAGAAGGGTGCACAGACATTTAGCTCGTGAAAAGCTATAAACCAGCAAATACCGGCCTGTGTGACTCATTTAAACCGCTCTGTGCCGCGGACGTAATAGTTATGTCCAGTGGCACAGCGCTCCCTCCGTGGGCTTCCCAAGGGCAGGGATGGAAGGGGAAGCCCTTCCCCTTCCACCCCCGACTCCACCAGCCCCACCCAGTGACGTGTCTTGACTTCAGCACGCGATCTTGCGCTGACCTCATCAGAGGCCACCTCCCACGATCGGAAGAGAAATGCTTTGCATTTCTCTTCTGATCATGTGATGGGTGCCTGAGAGGCTTCAAAGGGAAGGAAATGAATTTCCTTCCCTATGAAGTCTCTCAGAGCATTTCAGCCACCAGATCGTGAAGCGATCTGGCTGCTGAAATGCCCACTAGACAACAGGGATTATTTTGAACAAGGAAATTGGCATAAGGGGAGCGACCCCTTGGGCTAGGGTCTCTCCCCAGGGCGGGAATTATTTTCAAGGCCTTTTCTGCCCCCCCTATTGCTATCAGGCCGATAGGCCCACAGGGGGTCAGAAACCTCTAGGCGCCAGGGATAAAATATTTTTTCGTTTTTTAGAGGTGGGGAGCAACCCCTTAGGCAAGGGTCACTCCCCTAGGGGGCAAATTATATTTAGGCCATTTCACCTATTTTTATTAGGCCAATCTGCCCCCAAGGGGGGCAGAAACCACTAGACACCAGGGAGTTGTTTTTTAAGGCGAATTTCACGCAAGGGGAGCGACCCCTTAGGCAAGTGTCGCTCCCCGGGAGGGGGGGTCAAATATATTATGGGCCATTTCTCTATATTAATTAGGCCGATCTTCTCCCAAGGGGGGCAGAAACCATTAGGCCCCAGTGATTTTTTTGTTTTTTTTTGTTTTACAGATGGGGCACGACCCCTTAGGCAAGGGTCGCTCCCCTGGGGGGGCAAATTGTATTTAGGCCATTTCTACCCCACTTGAGGGCAGATTGGCCTATTTTTACTAGGCAAACATTACTTTTGCAGTTTCTAAGAGCTATACAATTTTGTAAATATGGAACCAAATGTGCCCTGTGTTGGCTAATTATATTTTATTAGCTAAGTAGTCATGCTACATCCATTCCTGGTAACACCGAAAGTGACAAGCCAAAAAGAATGTGGCCTTTATTTACTTTTTTCGCTTCCCTTTCAAATTCTCAAACATTTGGTCCCTGGCTTCCTGTCCACTTCATTTCCAAATTATCCTAAACTTTTATTTACATGTACCCATATATGCTAAGTTTTATAATTTGACATCCCAAAAATTTTACCCAAACATATAAAGTGAATTATATTTTGGCATTTTCAAAAATTCTAAACACAATAAATGATCATTCTGGGTAGTTTAATTTGAATTATTTTAGCCATCTGAAACCCTCCAGCAACGTATAATTCTCACTGAAAACAAACAAATACATTACATGAAACACGCTTTACGGAATTGTGCTATATGATATTCTGCTAATGTGATCGCTATGAGCTAAGGAAACTGAATAGATGCTGTTGAGTTTCTCTTTTTTTAGCACTCCTTCCATTGAAGTAGCCAAATATGACATTCACCGCCTTTTTTATTGTAAGCTGTAGAAATCTATGCACACACACCACAACTGGTCTAAGCTGTACATTATAGCATTGGTTAAATGTACACAATGTTCTTTTGTTAATAATCTCGATATTCTCTTCAATTACTAATGTAAAAACGGAAAGAAGAGAACAGTTCTGGTCTGAGGTGGCACAGAGTCTGAGCCAGATAATGAAAAGCAGGTAAGAAAGACGTTGCAGCTCTATGATCCAGAATCCGGACCCATTCTTCCTGCAGCTAAGTTCATGTCCGACGAAAGAAAGACAAATGTTTTGTGCTGCTGGAGAGCAAGTTGGCCATCTCAAAAGGCATGTGGCACAGGCAAGCTCCATGATGAGAGTAAGCTGCATTCCTCTTTCCTATAAACGCTCTCACTTCGAAGTCAGCCAAAAGCATGGTAGCCATAAGAAAAATAAACTCCAGGCTCCCTCGAAGAGACAGCTTGACATTTGACCTCTGTCTTTAAATGCACAGCAAATGTGATGAGATAAGAACAAGATGTACAGGCCTGTTTACTGAAAGGGAGCTCTCAGAAGGATACTGAAGAGTAAACCTAGAGAGACTACACCAACAAATGGAAGGCAAGAAAATGTGTTACTAACCACAAAGCCAGTAACAAGCAACGGGCAGAATGCCTTCCCAGGTCAACTTTCTGAAAGTCCCCAAGATAACTTTCGCATACCACACACCTGCAATGTCTGGTAGGCTGCGACCTAAAACTCTCCAGGATGTCTTCACATACCACCCAGCTGCTCCTGCCCTGCGAAGTACCATGGATCAGGCGTTAGTCTAACGCATTTCAGTAAGGTGGTCCGCATCACCACACTGAAATGCATTAATCATGCATTATAGCCCTGCTCAGCTGTAAAGCAGAGCGCTGCTATAATGCACAGTCATGTCAGACTGTCAGCTGACTGCTCATTCTGGACTTCCCAGAATCGCCAGACTCATTCTGAACCTCCACCGCCGAGAATACATCTCCCAACACCTGAGGACTCTCCACTGGCTACCGGTCGAGAAGCGAATCACCTTCAAGCTTCTCACCCACACGTACAAGGCCATACACAAAGCAGGACCAGCCTACCTGAACCACTTCGTCTCCTTCCACAGCCCTGCGAGGTACCTCCACTCCACCCAAATGGCCCTGGCCACCATCCCTCACATTCGCAAAACCACTGCCGGAGGTCCCACATTTACCTACCCTGCAGTGAAGAGCTGGAACAACCTCCCCCTTCACCTCAGACAAAGCCCGTTGCTCACCATCTTCAGGAAGAACCTCAAGATATGGCTCTTTGGATGATGCTCCTCCCTTCACCCCCAGCGCCTTGAGACCCTAATGGGTGAGTAGCCGCGCTTTACATATACTGATTGACTGATTGACTGACTGCAGGCAGGTTAAGGGGGCTGGCTCAAGATCTGCTCAGCTCGCAGCCCTGGGAGAATGGTGCTCTCTGCTACAGTGTATCTAGGTACATAAGACAAAACCAACGGGCCCGACACATGAGCATTCTCGGTCTCACGGTGAGTCTCCAAACATGGCTTGACTACTGGTAAGTCTGACTGTGAGTGAGAGACACAGTCAGTTATAGGCTAGGTAGGTCAGGTGGGGGTGAGTCACGGGTCAGTCCTCCTGCTCAGCTGCCGCCTGTGGTGCGGGCAGGCAGCATACGTTTTGGCTACGCTTTTGAGTTTGGTCATAAAGAAGTCACTGAAATGCATGCAGCAGCACCTCCTCGGACCCCGCCTCTCACACCGCTGCGGGGGCCTGATCGGTCTCATCATCTGGTGCAGGTGACCAGTCATGTTGGGTGCCAGGGCAAGGCAAAGTCACCAGCCGCTCACCGTCACCACGGCCATTAATAAATCGACAATAATTAGTGCCTGAATATGGGATCCGGCCTTAGTGACTCGACCACAGACCCACTAGCACTGGCTTTCAGTGATTCAGTGTGAGGCTGGCCAGTGTCACTACAATCAGTGGAGTCATTGCAGAAAATATAGGTTGCACAACAGTGTGACTGCACATCCGAGTTGGAGGGACCCAACCTGACCCCAGACCACCGGGCTCTGGAGCCTCCTTAGCAGCTGCTGTGAGAGAATGAACACTGGCAATGGGTATTTGTCCTAATTAAACATAATTGTGGCTCAAATTATGTGTTAATTGCTTGTAAGACTAGTAGCCCATGCAACTTACTCTTTTTATAATGCTCAGTGTGTGTTTCTTTTTTTAATAAATTACACTATGCAGCTGGGCTGTGACCCCTAGCTTGTGTGTGCCTCTGTCAGCGCCTCGTACCTTTCAATTTTTTGGTGCTTTGCAGCAGTTTTAAGTTCTTCTTAGTGTTTTTTGTTTCTCAAAATGTGTGTAATTTCTGATATTTATAGGTCTCCTCATCTTCATTGTTTGATTGTGCTTGTGAGAAGGGGTCACTCATAGTTGTTGAAGTCACTCATATTTACACTGAAATTATGAAAATGACACACATAGCAATCAGAAACCCTGGCAGCTATGATGCGCTCTCTGATAGGCTGAAACCTAAAGAAAAAGTTGAAAAATAAAAAAAAGTGTCAGAAATGGATGTGGCCATGCTACAAAGAATGCTTCCAGGTTGCTGTGCTTCTTTCAGAGAGTTTATGATAAACCCTTTTCCAATCTTGTTTGTGTGGTGCTAACAAAGTATGTCCTGCGGAATGTGAAGGGTGGGTTGTTAAGGCAAAGCCAGTCTCTCTGTACTCGGAGCTCAGGGTGACGGAGCCAAGGAAGTGGATGCTGCTATTCTGCTGTTTATCAGTAGCATGTGCTGGTCGTGTCCTTTTAATGCACTAGACATGCCAATTACAGTACCAGTCGTCCATAGAATTCCCACATTAGAACTGGCTTTAGGGGTTTCTTAACACCTTTGCTATTCAAGGATTTATATCTTCGGAAATGTGGTAAGACTCACATTGTCCATATCTGTACATTTCACTGAAAGACAGGGCAATGCTTTATGCTGTGAAATGATCAAGCCATTTCTTCAGCGAAAGGATTTTCATTAGATTCTTGTGCAGGTCTTAGTGGTATTGAGAATTAAACACGGGAAAGCCATTTTGGTGGATATACCTACTTATTTACTTATTTCCACTCAGGAGCACGGCTTATCTCCAACAGGAGAAAAAATGAATTATTTCCGTTGTCCTTAAAGATCTTAATTAACTTCCTTTGAGAGCTAGAGTAAAATGTAAGCTAGTTTGCATCACCTTTAAATCAATGTAGCTACAACATCTTGACCAGGCTTCTACAGCCAGTAGCTCATGAGATACTGGTAGCTCTCCAGCTATCTATAAGTAGCTCTCCTCTGTGCAGCCCAGCCTACTAGCTTAGGCGTATTTGATTGGTTGCATTAATGAATGTGTACCAACATTCAGAAAGTGTATTCAAGATGAAAGTTTGTACATTTTCAAAACTCAGAAGTTGATGTTTATTCCAAAGTATATTTAAAGCTCATAGGCAATTGACAGACTTTCTTTACATTTCGGCTGGCAATCGTACTGATGCACCAAGGGGATCACTGATAGTAATCTTGCATATAATGGCACTAATGTAATCACGTGGTCACTATTACAACATTTATATTTTTAGCTCAGGATGAGTTTCATTGAACCTAAGTAGCTTTTTTTACAGAAAATGTTGGAGACCCCTGATCTGGACTATCCTTGATCTTCTCTGAACTTGTCCAGACAGACACCCAACAAATTTATACAACCATATTTGGATACAAAAATACAAACTTTATAAAGCTGCAACTAAACCATTCTCTAGTGCAGCAGATCATCATGTAAATTACTTCAAGTCGACCTGAGATGTGGCAAGAACCTAATGACCTTTCAGAAGAAAGCTAAAAACACACCTGTTTAAAATGCACCTTCACTGGTTTGGTTCTGTTTTTAATCTCCTCTTGTACTTCCACTGCCTGTCTCCCCAGCAATAACTAACTCTCTTTCCCTCTAACTTCGGTTTCCTGTCCAATACACCCTCTCTCTCTTTCTCTGATGGACCACAGGTGCTTTCATCACTCTCTTTCCATTCTTATGTGAAGACCCATTCTTGCCTTTATCCACTCCCTTTGCATAAATTATCATAGATTTGCCTCTATATGGGCCAATGGCATTAAGTGCTGCATCGTGTCAGTTTTTGAAAAACAAAGGGCCAGATTTACAAGGCCCAAGCACCACCAGAGTGTCACCTTTTCTGGCGCTCTGGAGGCGCTGTGCAGTGTGCCACATTTACAAGGCGGCGCTAAGCCACTTTTTGTGGCTTATCGCCATCTTGTAAGTATGGTCCCCTTCGAAGCAGTTTTCTGCGTAAGAGGGGCATGCAGTGGGTGTTGCTGTGGGTGTTCCACCACAACACCCATTGCTTGTGACACTGCCACAGATTTACAAGAAGGTGTAAATCTGAGGCAGCGCCAAAAATGAACGCCAACCCAGGGGTGGTGTTAGCATGGCACAATGAGGAGGAATACTTCTATCCCTCTTTGTTGTTGCTTTTTGATGTGTGCACATAGAAAGTGCGAAAGGTCATGAATGAATGTTTATTTGCAGGAAGGTGTTCCTTCCTGCACATACACAATCATTCGAAAATGATGATTTGCTATTTCTATGTGTGCTGCATTCTGCAGCACACATAGAAGTGCCAAATCACCATTGTAGATTGTTTATTTGCAGGAAGTGACACTTTCCTGCACATAAATATTCAATCCCCTCAATGCAGAGACCCTTGCCCTATGGTGCAAGGGTGCCTGTGTTGGGGCTGACAGCTAAATTTAGTGCAGGGCGAAACAGAGAGGCATGCTGTAGTTTAGTAAAGATGGGGCATCCCTGCATTTCTAAACTGACACAGCTCGGAGCTGCAAATTTTGGCACTGCACCACTCTTTAGTAAATCTGGCCTAAAGTTGTGCATGTAAAGATTGTTGTTAGTGCCATATTGCTTCAATCAGTGCTACAATGTGTCGCATGAGCACCTGCATTAAAGATTTGTTAATTTGGGCCCTTATGTCAAACATGAAAGGAATATCTTTACAGCAGTAGTCTGTGAGTTCAATCAACTCATAATACCTTGGACATATGTTAGTACAGAAATAAAGAAAAAGAAAATACTGATCTATACTCCCACAACAACTATAATCCAGGGATGGAACTTTTATATGAGAGGAGTCAGCAAAATCCTTACGGCACCATCAAGTGGCAAAGAACAAGTTACTGCAGAAGGCACAAAAAGTGGCCTTTATAGAGTACACGAGGAGTGCTCCAAGAAGCAACATTTACTTTTTTCTGGAGCAACGGAAAATTCCTCACAACGTTTCTGCTCAGGTCTGTTTCAATGGTTTATTAAGCTGATGAAAAATCAAGCAGAATGGTTACATTGGCCTTTCTAAAATGTAAAATGGCGATGGAAAAGTGTGTGTGTAAGATGCCATCAAGGAGCACATATGAGTACACGTCTCTGCTGTTTGTTAAGGATGGTTCAGCGTGGGAGCAACTTAAGATATAATTTTGTTAAAGCAAATCGACAATATGCTGATGCAGCCTATTCTACATTATGTGGTTCCGAGTGTCACCCTTCCTATTAAAAGGAATGTAAGCTCCCCCTGTGTTATGTTTTTTCTAACAAAAAGCAGGCTTTAATAGCCTCCATCTTTAGGGCCTCATGAGCATGTGCTCTTCTCCTTTGAGTAGTACACAACCTAGTGCACTTTTCTTATCAAGGACTTCCAGTGATTATTTTCTCTATGGTTGCAGTGCATAATTTGTAAAAAAAAAAAAAAAAAAAAAAAATGATTATGCTAGGGCCTTTCCCGGGAGCCCCCTGCACCCTGCACCACCCATTACCCCTGCCAGTGCTGCCAATGATTGTACCAACACAACTAATAGCCATCTCACTTCTACAAGTATGACAATCCGGACTACTCCGAGCCACTCAAAGCTATGGCATTGGTGGTAGATAGTATTAATTTTGAATGAATGTTGAACTATTAAACACTGTTTGTCTGATCATCTCAAAATCTGATGTATAGCACCACCGTGTGGTAGACTGTCAAAAGAGCCGGTGATGAGAATGAAGTGCTGGTGCTGAACATCGGAAACCACAAGTTCAAATTCAGCATTGCGCATTTTGGCAGTGTCATTAGACCCCACCAAACTATTTTTTCACAGTAAAAAAGTTCCTTTGACATTTAGGGATTTAACCATGAAATAAGCTTGTTCACCTTCACAAGGGTCACTCCCACAATCACCACAAAAGAGCAGGCATGAACCTGATTCTCACAAGCAGACCACACATAAATTCAAAGTGTGTAACAATGGGAAAATAAAAACAAATGCAGTTTTTTATTTAAAAAGTGGAATGGATGCACTGATGCACTGCAAACTGTAGTGCTGTTTAATATTATGTGTATGAACTTGTAGCAAACACACTCCCACTGTTGTTTTTTAAGGTCGAGCTTGCAAGCACTCTGGCCTGTTGTAATCTCTTTGTGGGCTTTTAACCATGCCCACTCTGGCTATTCACTCTTGGGTGTCTTTGTTTTAAATGCTTAATTTTTATTGGGGCATTTTGTGAAATGTTTCTAATTTGTGTGCTGAGTTCCCTCCCAGGTGATTTCACTAAGTGAATATTTTTGCTGGTCATCACACTATCCCACGCTTCTTCCTGTTACATCGTGTGAGGGCCCCTCCGGTTTCAGTTTGCCTTTCATCCCAGCCACAATCCTTTATAGACATTTATGCAGGTAGTCAATAACTCTTGTGCTCATGCTCATGGCGGCCGTGGTGCTTTGAATTGACTTGCTTATGTCAACTGTTTTACTTTTCATTTTCAATTTATGTGGCAAGAAAAGTCCAGTTAGGAATTTACAATTCTAATAGCTCTAAGTCGAGCAAACGCGAGACCCATTGCATTCCAAATGCTTCTTTCTGAGACATATTTTAGAGTGATTGCATAGCCTTAGCAGCTCTACTTGTAACTAGAAAATAACCACATAGAACATGATCATGCAGTATATTTGTGACTTATTGGTGCTAAAGGTAGGAATATAAATTAGAAATAGTAGTTTACCTCTGTAATCCACAATGATAGTCAGAGCAATGACAGCAGAAGGAATAGATAGAAACTTATACGAGAAAAGGAGCACATGCAACAGCTAAGATTCCCAATGTCATTGACAGTGACAACTACAGAGGCAAATGAGTCTTGAACACCTTGTGAGCGACAAATTTCATTAATAAAAAAGAAGAACTTTGTTGTTTTTCTCCAGATTTTTTACTCAACCCTTTGTGCACAAATTCACACAAAGCGGAAGCATACTTCCAATGATCAACCCTCTGCTGTAAAATTGATTAGAACATCGGAATGTTGAGAGCACTGTAGCGTCCTCCCCAGCCGGGGAGCATGTAAATTAACATGCCACCAACGAAGATCTGTAATAGATGTTTTTATTCCTCAACATACTATTGCACACTCCACGCGCATTGCTTCATTGCTTATATAAGTACACCTTAACACCTTCCATCCAATTACGTAATTTCTGTCTAGTGTCCACTCAGAACCTCAAGGGCCCTAGCGCACATTATATCAAACACACTACATCTACCCCCTTGTTAAATAAAAAGTACAAATAACCTTAGCATCTTATTTCACTGGTCTGCCGGCTCTGGTGGTATGTGGTAGTTGAGATGTACCATCATTATGCTTCAATGGCATAGTCTCAGGTGTGCTATTTAGATGTTCAGGCAGGCCCACCTTGCTTGTGATTACAGGAGCTGACGAACATTGAGGTAGAAGTTCAAAGTAAGATGAATCCCTTGTGATGGGTTTCCCGGGATGATGCGCTGTCACCATGTGTCCATTGTATGTCATAACCCTAAAAGGATCAACAGCAAATGGAGGGTCTGTTTTTGTACTTCCGCTTCTGTGTGACCAGTACCAAGTCCCCTTTCTTAAAGACAATTTCTCGAGCATGTCAGCGCTAATCAGTATATGTTTTCATCTTGCACTTTTGAGAAACATCTTTGACACAAACTTTATCAACACTCACCGATCAGCTCGATGTCCATTGAGGTAGTTTGGTGCCAATGGCTCTCCCAAATAGCAAGGTGGCAGGGCTCTCATCAGTTGTGGAGTGAGAGGTCGATTGATAGGCACAAAGTGCTGGGGACAGGACATTATTTAGATTCCTTCTATTGTTGCTCACTGAATTACCTTTTTGAGAGTGCCCATAAATCATTCAACACCATTGGCTTGGGGCCAGATAGGTGTACTCTTTTGATGCTTAACTTAGAGTCCATCAAGAAACTCCTTGTATTCTTTGTTACTGAAAGGTGGGCCAATGTCAGATGTGAGAATAGCTGGGATGCCCCCGCTGCAAAGATGTAATCAAGTCACTCAATGACTTTATCATGGGCTGTCAATGATAATTCTTCCACCAAAGGAAAATGTGAGTATTAATCAATGACTACCATGAGATGATGTCCATTTTCCAACAGTACAAAGAAATCACCTAGAACGTCTTCCCAGGTATGCACAGGTAGGTCAGACATTGTCACTGGATGTTGTGTTACCTTGGGAGACAAACACTTACAAAGATGACATGCTTTTAGCTCTTTCTAAACCCATTCTTCTAGGTGAGGGGCCCACACCTGGTCTCTTAGGGCTTTTTTGCTGGCTACAATGCCACAATGTCCTTCATGGGCTAGCTCAATGACTTGCTGCCTCAGGGTATCAGGTATGACGATTCTCAAGCCTCTCAATATGATACTCTCTTGAGTGACAATTAGCTCATCTGGTACATTTTTGATTTTTGGGAAAAAGGTCAGACACTTGTTTTCCAAGCTGGTGTTGTAATGAGGTCTTTGAGAATGAGCATGTCTTTATCTATTTTGGTAGCATCAATAATTTGTTCAATGGATAGAGCTGCTGGTGTGCTCGACCTCACAATAAATCGAGATACTCTTCAGCCTCTTTAGACATCAAACTAATTAATCTGCAAGGCTTTTGCCTTTCCCCGGCTAGTGTATAATGACGTAGTCATACTCTTGCAGTCGCAAGAACCACCTCTCAATGCGAGGTGACATCTTAACTTTTGAGTTTCCAAAGATAGTGAGCAATACCTGGTGGTTGGTGATGATAGTAAAACGTTTCCCATATAGAAACATGTGAAAATTTTCACAGGCCCACACTGTAGCCATACTCTCCTTCTCTGGCTGAGACTAGGCACGTTCTGTTTCAGACAGACTTCTACTGGCATATGCCACAATGTGTCTCTGGGCACTTGGGTGGCAATTGTGCTGAGCCAAACTTCCTCCTAACCCTACCGGGCTCACATCTACTGTGTTCTCAGTATATAACTTTGGATCAAAATAGGCCATTTCAGTTGCATTCTCAATAGCATGTTTTATTTAATTTAAAGTGCAATCACTTTCAGAAAACCAGTGAAACAGGACATTCTGTTTTGTTAAGTCTCTCATTGAGTCACTCTCTGGGGAAAAGTAACAAATGTACCCCCATCACAGAATATGAGCCCAAGGAATTTAAATTTGGTTTTGTGAAACTCACACCTTGCTGCATTCAGAGTGAGACCCGCAGCAGCAAGCAGTTGCCACACGTGTCTTGTCATGCTCCTCTTTTGTTGATCTAAAAACCAATATATCATCACTGTAATTAAAAGCATTTGTAGCAGGTTGAATAATGTGGCAAATAGCCTCCTGAAATATCTCAGCAGCTGAAGATATCCCAAAACTAAGTCTTTTGTATCTCAACAAACTAGCGTGAGTCGAAAAAGTGGTAATGAACAGTTTTCTTTCAGCTTGAGTTCATGATATCCTTTGTTCAGGTCAAGATGGGAGAAGATTTTTGCTCCCTTCATTTGCATGATCATGTCCAATATGTGGGGACCATGATGTCTTCCTCTCTCAATGGCCTTGTTGGCCTGGCGCATATCAACACAAATGCACACTGCACCGCCACTGTTCTTTTTTGCCACCACAACTATGGGCGAAACCCACAGCATAGGACTGGTGAAGTGTTTGATGATGTCATGTTTTAATAGTGTTTCTAGTTCTTTCTCAAAAGCTGCGTGTGAGCGAAAAGCGACTCTGTCACTTGTCGTTGGGCAACAGATTGAATATCTTCATTAATGTGAAGTTGCACTTTCATCTATTTGAGTTTTTAGGCCATGAAACAACAATGGCAACAGCGTTACATTTTAAGCCTCAGCATGGATGTTGTAGTTGAGAGATATCAGCCCCATGTCGATAGCAGTGCCAAAGCTAAATAAGCACACACTAGATGAGGTTCCTTGAAGGACATGAATTGGCGCTTGCACTGACATCATTTTGTATTGCAAAGTTGCCATAAATGACCCTTGACTCTGTAACGGTTAGAAGCAGCCCACCTGTATACCTTTGTGTTTGATGGAGTCAGGCGTGACACAGGAGACAAGCTGTTGAATTTTTCTGCTGGCATGATGTTAATCGAAACACCACTGTCAATAATGAAGGTTATGGGGCAGGCGTTCACCTTTAACGTGATTTTAGGACAATGTCCGAATACATTTTGTCGCTTTGTTTCATGACTTTTGGCTTTTGATCTTCTTGGCAAGCAGCCAATCCTACATGTGCATGTTGGCCCTTAGTCGATATCATTAGTGCACATCAGTCTTCTTCACTGGTGCTTGATAATGACTTTGAAGCGCCTTTACATAATGAACTTGATGAAGATTGTCTGTGCTTGGTTTGTACTTGTCGCAATTGATGTTGCGTTTTGGCCTTGTGGGCGTTGCAAGAATGCTTCTGGAACATTCTGGCTGCCATTTTCTATTCCTGCTGTGACGCATTTAGTTTCTCTTTCACTTTGCAGACCATTATGAAGTGGTTTTCTTTCCCACAACCTTTGCACATCTGTCCTCTAGTTGGACATTACCTTCATGGACAAATGAAAACCCACATCAGAAGTATAACTTTTTCCTCCGCAGAGACGTAACTTGCAAATATCTGTTTTGTGCTTTTGGCTGCTTTTCATGATCAACACTGATTCATTACACGCTGTTCCTGCTTCCATCCCAGCAGCTTATCGATCTGCTCGTTTCTCTGCCCTTTCAGCCATTAGCATTTTTTCCAAACTGAGTGGCTCTCTCAATATGCGCCTTCTGAAAGAATCTGAAAGGCAGCCATCAATGACTTGGGTGCGCATGGCTTCGTCATTAAAGTCACAGAAGTTACAGTGTTTGAGTAGTGTATCAAGTCTCTCAACAAATTCATCCATTGTTTCACCAGCTTCTTGTCATACTTAGTTGAAGATGTACCTCCTGTAGTCAACATTTGGCGTCTTCTTTTATCTTGTGGTATGATGTTGCATCAGCTTCTGAGACTTTCTTTAGCACTTCTTTCACTCCATCACCAGCACGGTTTTTCAAATATTTAATGATTTTCTTATTGTTGTCTTCTCCTAGTGCATTTATGAAGTCTTTGATCGTTTCGATCCATGCAGTCCACCTGGCACCAATATTCTGATTTTCTGTGGTATCATACAAAGGTGGTGTTTTCAGTAATGTAGCCGTGTCATACTTTGCACTGCCTTCAGTCACCATCGATGGCAACGTGCTGTTCAGGCAGCGTTCACTTTGTACAGTGGGACTGGCACGTTACCTGCTGGTGCGGTCAAAGAAGTTTCTGTTTTCGTACCTGACTGTCACTGCTGTTAGCGGTTGCTTCATATTGATGGCAGTTCTGTGTTATGGCACAGTATTTCTTCTTTTAGCTTTACAAATGAGTGTTGGTGGCCTGTTTGAAGGTGCTCCTCTGTAGGGCTTTCAACGTCTTTGAGGGTGGCATGTGGGCTGGAGTGGAGCTTCAACTCTACATACGCCACACAATTTGTTTTTTGGTGCACATGGAATGCACAAGCAGTTTGCTGTACTTTTGCAAACTTGCAGGGAACACAGCTTTGTTTCTTTGGGGCACAAATTCCCTACTCGCTGGCAGTTGTGGCATCCTCCCCAACCCAGGAGCACATGAATGAACATGCCACCCAGGGAGCTTCGTAATAAATATCTTTATTCCTCAACATACTATTGTGCGCCCCCAGCGCATTGTGCCATTATTTTTATACGTTTTATAACCACACCTTAACACCTCCCATCCAATTACATAATTCCTGTCTGGAATCCACCCAGGACCTCGAGGACCCTATCGCGCATGATATCAAAGACACTACAAGCACCACTGAAGACAATGATGTGACTCACAAGGGTGTGAGGAGCTACTTGTGCATGGTTTCCAGGGTTTGCAAGCTTTACGTCTTCAAAAAGGCAAACACAAATATATTATATTCCAGTAACAGAATAGGTTAATTAGAGCATATTTGAACATAGCAACTTTCTGGCCTTTCATCATGCTTTGAATTAATTGCCATGTGTCATGTTCTTTTGAAGATTCTAACAGAGGTCCTCTGAGAAAATATTTTTTTTGGGGGGAGGGGGGAGACAATGGCTTTAAGAAATAAACATAGGATAATTGTCAAACTTGAGAAAACTTCAATGAGTGCAGGAATTAAACTATCGGCACCTGTACTAGGAATGAGCACAACCTCAGCAGTGGTATAGCGAAACTGGAGGGGTAGCCACTGCACAGAACAAGTAGGGCCCCTCCTCTGTACTCACTCAGTCTAGGTGCTGTGCTGAGGGGGCCCACTTAAGCTCCCCTCCCCGGACTGCGCGGGAGGTGGGGGCCTTTATTACACCATTGAATCTCAGGAACTCCAAAATATTCGTCTACTACTACAATGAGATCCTGGCCTGCACTGATAGGCCCATAGATATCAATAGCTACTTTGTGCCAAACTTCTTTTGGCAGAGGAAACATCTGGAGAGGCCCAGGAGGGCTATGCTTCCCAAGGTTTTTGGCATAAATGGTAGTCACCCAACACAGTGCTTAATTTGTAAATAAAAACAAAGCTGGTGCCCACAGCCCTCCTCTTAAACATGCGGCTCCTGCAATTAAATGTGTGAGCACGGAATACTGAGGCAGCAAAATCCTGAAGCCACCTCGGGCCTCTGTAATCCATCTACAGTCACTCCCTGCCCCTTCAGCTCACTCTTGCAGCTTTCTGCTTTCTCCCATTGTGACGCATTTTTGTTTTTCTCTTCCTCCGTCTTTCTCATATGTGTCTTTTGCTTGCAGTAAATGCTCAAGGCAGAAAATAAGTGCCAGCCCTCTAAAATAACAAGCACAAATTAAGCACTGACCCAACCTTTTCTTTGCTATCTGACCCAGGAAAGGAAACTCTATCTTTTGATACACCATTCTTATTATGGCCACAGCCCCATGTTGTCCTTCATTTTCTAGTTTAATCCTTTTGTGAAGAGACTTAGGAATAATGAAATGGGTGTCTCTCAGCAACAGGGCTTTGTCAGTTCAGCCTCAACTTTGCAAAATATTTTAAGTTCCTGGAAATCACTGGGTCAGTGTGCTTTCTCAGTGCAGTGCAGATCTGTTCATTTCTGGTAGTCTTATAGTTCATTGACTTGGATGTGGGTTTATTGCTTACAGTGTAATATGTATAATTTAATTTTTGCTTATGGCATCGTCTTCTTGCCTGTTTGAACAGTATATAGCTGGTCTTCTTTGGCGATGAAAGGTTTGAAGACACAGTCTCCAGTAGATAATATGAAAAGTAGTCAGCTGAATGGTGTGTTTTTTTAGGCTTGTGTACTATTCTGAAGTGACAGTTTTGTAACTGCAAACAAATCTCTCAGTTCAAGCGGTGTATTTGCTAGGCACTTCAAATAAGAAGATGAGAGGTTGATATTTGATGATGGTAAGCTTTTTTTTTTTTAATATCTTTTATTAACTTTTTTATACAGAATTGTGAAAAACACACAACTACTGTGTAGAGCAACACACATCCTACACCCTCCCCTCGCCCCCTGCATTCCAGCATACAAATTATTATTTCCCACTTTCCATTACACATCCGTACAAATAAACAGATCCTTCATAATTTAGTATATATTGACATTTATGTGGTAGAGGCATCGTCCGAATCAGAGTCCGATGCTCCCCGCGAGCAGTCTGAGATTGTATCATCTGGGTGTTTAAGGCAATCCACTATTGTGTCCCATTGTCGTGCCGTGTCCCTGGACCCTCTTCCCCGTGCTGCTTCATGATGTAATATATTTCCCTCTGCCTCAGCCCATTTTATCAATGCATTATGGTAAGCTTTTTACTGTACACAAACTAATGGAAATGTTCACAGACTTTGAGTAAGTGGACTCAGGTTTATTTAGGCTATAAGAGGCATAGAGTATATGGTTCGAGGTCCATTTGTCATGATCTTGTTGGGTGAGGAGGGATACTAGCCCCACTGGGTCTGTTTTCACTACAATCTTCATGTGTGAAGATGGTTCTAAGTAATCCATGTCACAAGCATCTGCCATCTGGGTAACCGTGGCTTCAAAACTGACTTGGCATTTAATTATTTCCTTTTCGTTGTCAGTTCTCAGATGGCCACACAGACTATTGCAAAATTCTATATGTATATCGCACAGTCATTGACCATACCAAGGAATAACCTGCGAGCCAATGTGCTTCCTGGATCTGACACAGATGTGAATGCAGCCACTTTTTCAGGGTATATACCTCACATTTGTCCTTGTTAAAACACAGAGTTGTAAAACGTTCGTAAGAGCTTTGTCATGTTCTTGTAGAGACTTACCAGAGCCAATAATGCCACCAGTATAATATCAAATTCCAGAGGCCACACAGGCACCTCGTAGGGGCATCCTTTATGCTACAGCATATCCCACCTAGAACCTGAAGAAATGTGATCACATCACCCCTATCCTGATGAAACTCCATTGGCTCCCCTTGGCAGCCCACATCATCTTCAAAACCAGCTGCATCATTTGCAAAGCTAACACTAGCAGCACCACTGCTTCTCTTGCAGACAAACTAACCATTTATTTTGGATCTCAGCACACCCGTGGTCAGGACACCATCAGACGTGTAAGCAGTGTAAAAATGAAAAAAAAAAAACAGCAGGTCTTGTCCATCTTTGCACCCAGGATCCAGAAGAACTCTGCTCTGATTTAGGAGTGAGTTGAAGACTCACCTCTTTAAAGAACACTTGATCACAATGCATTAACAATCCTTAACCCAGCTCCATCTTTTCTCATTCGTTTACTTTATGCTTTTATTTGACTACGACAGCTCTCCGCTGACTTTTGGCTAGGTTTGCGCTATAGAAACACCAGTTACATCCAGACATACATACATACGTACATACATAGAAAGTTCCTTATATACCTTCACACACCTTCCTGACCTCTACTTGAAAAGGTCCTGGGGGACTATTCTAAAACTTAGGGCCTGATTTAGAGTTTGGCGGAGGGTTTACTCTTTCACAACAGTGATGGATATCTCATATGCTGAAACATAAATCCTATAGGATATAATGGGATTTATATTTTGGCGGACTAGACATCCATCACCGTTGTGATGGAGTAACCCCTCCACCAAACCAAACTCTAAATCAGGCCTTCGTTCTCTTATAGCAAAACCAATCCATGTGTGACAAAGGTAGTAATAGCATGAATATTCCAGCTGGTAGCCCTTGTAAAAGCCTCATTCTGAAAATATTTGAGCACCATTTAGGCGGTGAAGCATGTCATGCATCGCAGGGGCTAGATGTTATTCCTCTTTGTATGGCCAGATGGGGTTGTAATATGTTCACATATATTTGTGTCTGGTCATCTTGGTGAGTGGAACAATCATGGACAGTCAAGGCACGAGCTCCATCACAGGATCAACAATGGCTTATTTTACACAGTGTTCTGGTTTTCAATTTTGAATGTCCTTAGCAAAGTATGACTGTATTTGTTGGTTTTTAAGTTTCCCAAGAATTGTCACAGATTCAGAGATAACCTTAAGAAAATCAGCACCTTCAGCTGCCTCTATTCGGGCAACAACAGGACAGAGCACATATAGCACGTACAGCTTAACAGCAATTCAAAAAACGCCGGTGAATTCCAGTGCCTGAAGAATCATTCACAACATTTTCATAGGACTCCCGTTGTAGTAACAAGGCGGCTGGATTGTGGGAAGCAGCACCACCAAGCAGGGGGACTGAGTGTGATCTCACACTGTGTGACAGTTGTTGGCCTACCCTTCCGACTAGCTAGCAGCAACTCACCAGTACAACAGGTAAAGGTGATTTGTGGCAGCCTATCGCATGACAGTCAGGCCCTAATTACGAGTCTGGCGGTTCTGGGTCCACGAGACTCGAGGTGGTGGTCTGATCGCCGCCAGAGCCAACGTCAGTGTTGTTATGTGTTTCCTGCTGGGTCACTGGGCAGAAACTCATTATAGGGCCGGTGAGAAGGAGACCTCACTGGTGGTCTCATGAACGCGGGAGTTTGGCAGGGGGACTTTTCCGTCTACCAAACTCGTAATGAGGCCCTCAGACTGCTCAGGGAAGTCGTGGTAGAACAGATTGTACCCCTTTTTCTCAGTTATACAAGTCTCATACATCCAAAGACAAACAGAAGCATTGGTTCAATAGGTTTTATTGAAGCAACTGCATTCTACGTAAAAAGGCATGAATTGCGATTATGAGGATAATGGGGCACCACAGTAGTACAGCAGTGACCATGAAAGGGAAAAACAGGACGATTCCCACCATATTGTTACCATAGTCTATCTAAAATCTCTACCTACTCTACTTAGTTTCGACATTAGAACAAATAGCAATGCTAGCCCTAACCCGTCCTTTTAGCCCCAAAAAGGAAGCACAATCCCCATACCTGTGTTAGAGGTAACAAAGACGTCTGTTAGTCTGCTGGAAGTCCTCCCACCTAGACAAAGAGGAAATGTGAGCTTTCAGCAGAAACTGAGATGACATGCAGTATGAGAGGGCAAGCCAGCTGGAATGTCCCCTCTAAGTTGGTGGGGGCAACATGTTCTTTTATAATAAAACATGTTGTTGTTCTGAGAACTGCCCTGATGAGACAACACATACTGTCCTGTGTAGGGTACACATTGTACTCTCTGGGCCTGCAACACCTGGTAAACTATTGTGTATAGCCTTGGAATGACCACAAGATGAAATCTTGTGCAGAGAAATGAATAACAGTTCTGTGTGAGAGGGCAACTAATAGAAAATAATAAAACAATGCCACTAAAATGAAGGCTTTTTTAAAATAGGAGGAGGAATAAAATGGCAAGTAACTAGCTGAGAGGGCACAGGCCTCAGACCCAAGCTAAAATAAATGTGCCTACATAAAGGCTAAAATAGCCTCACAACATCCTCCCCATTGTCAGTCGAGGGTGCCAAGGTCAATACAATTTTAAACATCTGCTAATATCACTATATCTGCAACAAGTCTTATTAAAACAAGTTAATAAAATGTACCTAGAAAGAGATCAAATGCCCATGTCGACAAGCTGGACAGACCAAGAGCAAGCCACATTTAAACAGTCAAGTTGGAATATTGATATAAAAACATTCAATCAAATTAGGGCCAAATGTCAGCAATAATCATGATCTTTAAAAAAAATCAACAATATCATCAATTAAAATTGAATTCGGGAAAGACTCCACTTTGGCAGGTGACAAACTTGTCACATTGTTGACAAGGAAAGTGAGGGGGCACTCATCTACCTTTGCCTCTGCCGCAGCTCCTGCCAGAGTGGCAGCATCCTGTGCAGTGCAAGGTAATGTAGCACCAGGAGTCACTTGATCCACAAAGGGCAGCTCATACAAAGCTTCTCGGAGCAACCGCAGTCTCCATGTGAAAGTCTGGTAATAGTCCTCATCAAAGTCAGTGTTGCAACCCTCATGTGAGATTTGTACAGAAATACCCCTTGCAGGGGAAATGGTTTGCATGAACCCTAAGTCCTAGGTTTACTATGATTGTGCTTCAGGCTTGCATCACTTTTGTGGCACAGCCCCAACACAAAACCATTTCTGGTATATCCTAGGCCCACACAGCCACTTTTCAAGACTGCATGGCTTAGTAAATACAAAGTCAAGTAGGCATTACTTAGGTGGAGCATGGGCATTCCTATATACCCACCCATCTATTTTAATGCAAACACCATGGTGCTAGGGTGCCTGCATTTGCAAAAGAAGGCACACAGTATGCCAGGACAAGGAGAGAACAGAAATGCTACATATCTTTTAAAATAATGAGCATTTCTTCTCTCTCCCTTTCACAATAAGCATAGCAGCAAGTTCCCTTTCCGAGCTGCATGGTGTGAAATATTAGTAAATGTGCCCCTGGGTGTAAATCATGGAATGGCATAAAAACATTTATGGATGAAAAAGTGTCAGGGAAGGAAACCGTGGGATGTAACGCTCAAGGTCCTGCTCATGTTCCATAAGAACATCTTCCATCATGATGTTGTTGGGGAAACAATACAACCTGACTTTCCTCACTGTCATACAAGTAGGAAATACTAAAGAATCACTCAAGGAATTCCTTCCAAAGTAATTTCCCTGCCCCTTTGTCAAGAGCGGCAAGTGTGACCCTCTGGAAATTATTGGGCTTTTGGGTGAAGTGGCTGTAAAAGTGAGAGGCTGCATGGCTTTAGATACCTTCCTTTCAAAAGTGCCTGGGTCCAATGTTTTTTTCAACTAGTGTATGGTGCAGAAACGTGGGAAACTATAAAGGCCTTAAAACCTGGGAAGATAACTATGAGCAGAGATGTGAAAATTGTCTTTACTACTGTATTCCACACAAAATCTATCTGTAGTTTATCCAAGGTAGGAATTAAAACAATATATACAGCCAGGAACTGCAGCTGGATCATGTCAACTGTGCAACATCAGTCAAAGAGGACCACTCTTGGTCTGGCAGTGCCTGTTGCAGATTCTCCACCAATGACAGACATCTCTCTGGAACATCAGACTTTTGTGCCCGTACAAAATAGGCAATAGAGCAATATGAACGTTTTGCTATCTGGGCACTGTGATAGAAGTGCTGAGTGCTGATGTGCTATTTTTGAACATGAATGTGACTCCATTTAACCTTGTTCATGTTCGTTTTTGCTCTTTAGTGTTGACTTTTCTGCTTTCTAACCCCCTTTGCCACTCCTTAGGTCATCTGCTTATTTAAAAATAGATGAGATATAAGAATGGTAGGCATAGTCTTTTCTATATGTAACTAGTGTTAGCAAACATTGAACCCTGCATTGCTTTGAAAATGTTCCTAAACAGCAAACACAAAAAATAAACATAATTGAAACATTTATTATGCCAAATTGATGGCTCTTAACCCCTTCCCCGCCACGGACGTAATGGTTACGTCCATGGCAGCGCCCGTGTGGCGCCATGGACGTAACCATTACGTCCAGGGACTGGCAGTCGGGGGAAGCGCTAGCGCTTCCCCCGAGGGCCGCCCCCCAACACCCCCAGGCCAGGGCTGAAAGGGGAATCCCTTCCCCTTTCACGCCCACCCCCCCCGCACCCCCCCCCCCCATAACGTCAGCGCGCGATCGCGCGCTGATTTCATGGAAACGGGGAATGACGCGCTGGAAGCCATTTGCTTCCAGCGCGTCAAGGGAGAAGGTGAGTATTTCACCTTCGTGCGGGGTGGGGGTGCTCTCAGAGAGGCATCGAGGGAAAGGAAAGGGTTTTCCTTTCCCTCGATGTCTCTTTGAGCATTCCTGCTGCCCGATCGCGATGCGATCGGGCAGCAGGAATGCCCACTAGACACCAGGGATTTCTGTATGTGTGTGTGTGTGAGTGAATATTAGTGTAGGGGAGCGACCCCTTGGGCAAGGGTCGCTCCCCTTTGGGGGCACATGCTTTTTACGTTGTTTCTGCCCCCCCTGGGGGCAGATTGGCCCTATTTTTAGGCCGATCTGCCCCCAAGGGGGGCAGAAAGCCACTAGACACCAGGGATTTTATTGTTGCTGTGTATTTTTTGTGTTGGGGGGCGGCCCCTTGGGCAAGGGTCGCTCCCCTTTGGGGGCACATGTATTTTACGTCGTTTCTGCCCCCCCTGGGGGCAGATTGGCCCTATTTTTAGGCCGATCTGCCCCCAAGGGGGGCAGAAAGCCACTAGACACCAGGGATTTTATTGTTGATTTGTATTTTTTGTGTTGGGCGGCGGCCCCTTGGGCAAGGGTCGCTCCCCTTTGGGGGCAAATGTATTTTACGTCGTTTCTGCCCCCCCTGGGGGCAGATTGGCCCTATTTTTAGGCCGATCTGCCCCCAAGGGGGGCAGAAAGCCACTAGACACCAGGGATTTTATTGTTGATGTGTATTTTTTTGTGTTGGGGGGCGGCCCCTTGGGCAAGGGTCGCTCCCCCCAGGGGCGCAATGTATTTATTGTCGTTTCTGCCCCCCTTGGGGGCAGATTGGCCTATTTTTTTTAGGCCTTTCTGCCCCCAAGGGGGGCAGAATCCCAATAGCGCCAGAAATAGTATGTATGTATGTGTGCTTTGTGTTGGGGGGTGGCCCCTTGGGCAAGGGTCGCTCCCCCCAGGGGCGCAATGTATTTATTGTCGTTTCTGCCCCCCTTGGGGGCAGATTGGCCCTATTTTTAGGCCGATCTGCCCCCAAGGGGGGCAGAAAGCCACTAGACACCAGGGATTTTATTGTTGATGTGTATTTTTTGTGTTGGGGGGCGGCCCCTTGGGCAAGGGTCGCCCCCAGGGGCCCTCATGTATTTTTGGGCAGTTCTGCCCCCCTTGGGGGCAGAGAGGCCTATTTTTTTTAGGCCTTTCTGCCCCCAAGGGGGGCAGAATCCCAATAGCGCCAGAAATAGTATGTATGTATGTGTGCTTTGTGTTGGGGGGTGGCCCCTTGGGCAAGGGTCGCTCCCCCCAGGGGCGCAATGTATTTATTGTCGTTTCTGCCCCCCTTGGGGGCAGATTGGCCCTATTTTTAGGCCGATCTGCCCCCAAGGGGGGCAGAAAGCCACTAGACACCAGGGATTTTATTGTTGATTTTTATTTTTTGTGTTGGGGGGTGGCCCCTTGGGCAAGGGTCGCCCCCAGGGGCCCACATGTATTTTTGGGCAGTTCTGCCCCCCTAGGGGGCAGATATGCCTATTTTTTAGGCCTTTCTGTCCCCAAGGGGGGCAGAATCCCCATAGCGCCAGGGATACTATGTATGTGTGTGTGTGCTTTGTGTGGGGGTGTGGCACCTTGGGCAAGGGTCGCCCCCCCCCAAAGGGTGCAATGTAATCTGGGTGATTTCTGCCCCCTCCCCTTGGGGGTAGATTGGCCTATTTTTTTTTTAGGCCCATCTTCCCCCAAGCAGAGAAGACTAGACACGGGAAAATGAAAAAATGGTTAGTGGCGGAGTGTTTGTCAACTGGCGAAGTATTTACTTTTATGATAATAACAGTTTTTCTCCTTTTTGTTTTAGTTCAAAGCTTTTGCTGACTTTGCTGTGGCTTGTTGCAGTTTTGGCAGTAGTTGTCCTGCGGTTTGCGTAGTTGCATGTTTTAGGTAAGTAAATAAATTTACTCCAAGTGAGTATTGTTGCAATGCATGAATGACATGTTTGTAGGTGGTGTACTGAATGCAGGATTGTGTGTGAAATTGTCCTTAGAGTTATGCACAATGATTATTGTGTTGTCTTATGTCTAATTTGCTTTTTTTTTTCTCTTTTTAGTGGGATATCGTTGGTGATTGCTGTGGCTGTGCAGAGTAGTTGCTGGTGAGTCAAGCTTTTTCAGGCAAGTGAGCAGTATAGTTTTTGAGTTTATAATTCTTAGTGATAAACCTATACTTTGTTACTTATCTTACACAGTGCTGGTTGTTGGTGGTGTATTTGTCCAGTTAATTTTAGTAGGAAGGATCATGGTCAGCCGTAGGATGACCGCTCAGCAGGTTGTTAGTGTGCTTTTTGAGTCATCTTCTGACCATGAATATGAGACTGACTCTGCATCTGAGGCAGAGGAGGAAGTGCAGGATTCTGGAAGTGAATTTTCTGTCAGAGATGAATCATCTGATGATGAAGCCACTCTCAGTGCTGATGAAGGGCCTGTTTTAGAGGAGGACAGTGATGTGCCAATGGTGCAGGAGCCAGCGGCTGAAAGGCTTCCCATTGGAAGACCTGACGCATGGGTTGCACCAAACATGGAGCAGCCACAGTTGCCTGCGTTTACTGGTTTTCCAGGGTGTCGAGTTAATACGGAAAACTTTTTGCCCGTCAACTTTTTTGAGTTGTTTATGGACGATATATTTTTGGAAGAGATTGTTGAGCAGACTAATTTGTATGCAGAGCAGTTTTTGAGGGGCAACGCTGCCAGACTTAGGCCACACTCTAGAGCTAGCCGGTGGATTCCCACAAATCTGGAAGAGTTGAAAAAGTTCTTGGGTTTAACTTTTTTGATGGGGCTGATAAGGAAGCCGTCGCTGTCTTCATATTGGTCTACTAGTCCCTTGATGGCAACTGCTATATTTCCTGCCATCATGAGTCGTAACCGGTATGAGCTTCTTCTTCGGATGTTGCATTTTGTAGATAATGCTTTAGCCTTGCCACGAGATCATCCTGATTCTGACCGTCTTTTTAAGATTAGACCTGTCCTTGATCATTTGGTAGATCGGTTTTCAGAGATCTATGTTCCAGGGAAAGAAATATCTGTAGATGAGTCTTTGGTCCTGTTCAAGGGTCGTTTGGTTTTTAGGCAGTACATTCCTAGCAAGAGGGCACGGTATGGAATTAAATTGTATATGCTGTCAGAAAGTAGTACAGGATATGTTTATAATTTCCGGGTCTACACTGGTAGGGATTCCAATATTGACCCCCCTGGTTGTCCTCCCACTTTTGGAGTTAGTGAGAAAATTGTGTGGGAACTTGGTAGACGACTGTTTAACAAAGGTCACCATTTATATGTAGATAACTTCTACACTGGAGTTCGGTTGTTCAAGGAGTTGTTCAGAGTGGACACTGTTGCTTGTGGCACAATCCGCTCTAATCGGAAAGGCTATCCAAAAGAGCTTGTCTGTAAAAAACTTGAGAAGGGACAGTGCAGTGCCTTGCGGAATGATGAGCTGCTAGCTCTGAAATTTGTAGACAAGAGGGATGTATACATGCTAAGCACCATCCATGATGAGAGTACTTCACCTGTGGTTGTTTGGGGTCAGGTTGCCGAAGTGCGCAAACCTGTGTGCATCTTAGACTATAATAAGCACATGGGTGGTGTTGATAGAGTAGATCAGAGGTTAGAACCTTACACTGCTGCTCGTAAGTCTTATGTGTGGTATAAGAAATTAGCGCTTCACTTGTTCCACTTGGCAACTTTTAATGCTTTTGTTGTGTTTAAGGATAGTTCTCCAGAGTCAAGGATGACATTTGTGAAATTTCAGGAGTCTATCATAGCTAGCCTTGTTGTGCTGGAACAGGCAAGAGTTCCTAGAGAAGCAGTGGTGGAGGATGTGGCTAGATTGAAAGATCGTCACTTTGCTGAGCACATTCCTCCCACGGCCAAAAAAAACTTTCCTGCTAAGAGATGTAGAGTCTGTGCTCGAAGAGGTATCAGGAAGGAGACTAGGATGTACTGCCCTGATTGTCCTTCAAAGCCTGGGCTGTGTGTGGGTGGCTGTTTCAGGAGCTACCACACACAGAAGAATTATTGGGAAATTCCGTGAGCATAAACTGGTGTTTTATATTTTTATATGTTCGGTTTCACGGTTGGCATTAGTCATGTATTCAGTTAGAGCTTTTGTGTTTGTAGTTTTGTACTAATTTATGATTAGTGGTTTCTTTGTTGTTTAAAAACAAAAAAAAGGGGATGGCATGTGTAGAGTGGCGCTTGGCTGGCGGCGTGGGTGTGGTGGCGCTTGGCTGGCGGTGTGTGTGGGGTGGCGCTTGGCTGGCGGTGTGTGTGGGGTGGCGCTTGGCTGGCGGTGTGTGTGGGGTGGCGCTTGGCTGGCGGTGTGTGTGGGGTGGCGCTGGGCTGGCGGTGTGTGTGGGGTGGCGCTGGGCTGGCGGTGTGTGTGGGGTGGCGCTTGGCTGGTGGTGTGGGTGGGGTGGCGCTTGGCTGGCAGTGCCGGCCAAACGCCAGTCCACACACTCATCAGCTGGTGTGATTGCTGTATCAGGCATGTGGGCGTATGAAAGTGATGGGCCCTTGACTGGCGCTGTCTGTGGATGCGAGTCTTGTAATGTGCTGGGCCCGTGGCTAGCAGCGTGAATGGTCTAGTGCATGTCATGTATGAAAGGTGTGTGAATGGACTGTAAAGCGGTTGGTGCCTTGTCGTGGCTTTACAGCTCACGAGCTGTGTCATTGGTTCAGTTTTTTGGCCTTTCAGTTATTACCAGTGCATTTCACTTTTGTGAAATCTCTTGTTAATAAAATTTGATCTACTGAACCATCACTCACCCTCGTGCCAAATCCAACCAGTATGTGTGGTACAAATGACAAAACCTGCTCCGCTGTAATCAGGCGTCGCAGCACACTTGAGACACGCTAGGTGCCTCAGGTGGGACCCCGATGATGAAGCATGCCACCAACTTGGTTGGTGGGTGAGGGGTCTTCTTCACATAACCTAAGTGTGTTTCTTTTCACAATTTTAGTGTTTGGCACATCACGGACGTATGTGCACACATCAAAGTGATATATTCCAAAAATACCTGTGTTTGGGGGGGAGGGCCCACCTATGTTTTTGGTCCTGGGTGCGGCCGTCATGTAGGGAAACCTACAAAACCCAGAAACTTTTTAAAACTAGGCACCCCAAGGAGTCTAGGGAGGTGTGGCTTGTGTGGCTCCCCCAACATTTTCTTACCCAGACTCCTCTGTAAACCTCACAATTTGCATAAAAAAGCATATTTTCCTGATTTTTCTTAGTAGGATCACCGCTCCAGCACAAAATTCCTACTCCCCAGTTTTCCCCTCAGTCTCCCAAGTAAAATGACACCTCACTTATGTGGGTCCCCAAAGCAGAGTCCGTCTAAAGATGTATAAAAGAATATGCCCTTATAAACTTGCTGTGCTATCCCTTCTATCCCTTCAGGTTTTGGGCCTTATTATGTTGCAGGCACCTGGGCCACCCACACAAGTGAGGTATCATTTTTATCGGGAGACTTGGGGGAACGCTGGGTGGAAGGAAATTTGTGGCTCCTATCAGATTCCAGAACTTTCTGCCACAGAAATGTGAGGAACATGTGTTTTTTTAGCCAAATTTTGAGGTTTGCAAAGGATTCTGGGTAACAGAACCTGGTCCGAGCCCCGCAAGTCACCCCTCCTTGGATTCCCCTAGGTCTCTAGTTTTCAGAAATGCACTGGTTTGGTAGGTTTCCCTAGGCGCCGGGTGAGCTACAGGCCAAAATCCGCAGGTAGGCACTGTTTTCTCCCAAAATTGTGGATGTGTCCACGTTGCGCTTTGGGGTGTTTCCTGTCGCAGGCGCTAGGCCTACCCACGCAAGTGAGGTATCATTTTTATCGGGAGACTTGGGGGAACGCTGGGTGGAAGGAAATTTGTAGCTCCTCTCAGATTCCAGAACTTTCTGCCACAGAAATGTGAGGAACATGTGTTTTTTTAGCCAAATTTTGAGGTTTACAAAGGATTCTGGGTAACAGAACCTGGTCCGAGCCCCGCAAGTCACCCCTCCTTGGATCCCCCTAGGTCTCTAGTTTTCAGAAATGCACAGGTTTGGTAGGCTTCCCTAGGTGGCGGCTGAGCTAGAGGCCAAAATCTACAGGTAGTCACTTTGCTAAAAACAGCTCTGTTTTCTGTGATATGTCCACGTTGTGTTTTGGGGCATATCCTGTCGCGGGCGCTAGGCCTACCCACACAAGTGAGGTATCATTTTTATCGAGAGACGTGGGGGAACGCTGGGTGGAAGGAAATTTGTGGCTCCTCTCAGATTCCAGAACTTTCTGCCACAGAAATGTGAGGAACATGTGTTTTTTTAGCCAAATTTTGAGGTTTGCAAAGGATTCTGGGTAACAGAACCTGGTCCGAGCCCCGCAAGTCACCCCTCCTTGGATCCCCCTAGGTCTCTAGTTTTCAGAAATGCACAGGTTTGGTAGGTTTCCCTAGGTGGCGGCTGAGCTAGAGGCCAAAATCTACAGGTAGTCACTTTGCTAAAAACAGCTCTGTTTTCTGTGATATGTCCACGTTGTGTTTTGGGGCATATCCTGTCGCGGGCGCTAGGCCTACCCACACAAGTGAGGTATCATTTTTATCGGGAGACGTGGGGGAACGCTGGGTGGAAGGAAATTTGTAGCTCCTCTCAGATTCCAGAACTTTCTGCCACAGAAATGTGAGGAACATGTGTTATTTTAGCCAAATTTTGAGGTTTGCAAAGGATTCTGGGTAACAGAACCTGGTCCGAGCCCCGCAAGTCACCCCTCCTTGGATTCCCCTAGGTCTCTAGTTTTCAGAAATGCACAGGTTTGGTAGGTTTCCATAGGTGGCGGCTGAGCTAGAGGCCAAAATCTACAGGTAGGCACTTCGCAAAAAACACCTCTGTTTTTTTCCAAAATTTAGGATGTGTCCACGTTGCGCTTTGGGGTGTTTCCTGTCGCCGGCGCTAGGCCTACCCACGCAAGTGAGGTATCATTTTTATCGGGAGACTTGGGGGAACGCTGGGTGGAAGGAAATTTGTAGCTCCTCTCAGATTCCAGAACTTTCTGCCACAGAAATGTGAGGGACATGTGTTTTTTTAGCCAAATTTTGAGGTTTGCAAAGGATTCTGGGTAACAGAACCTGGTCCGAGCCCCGCAAGTCACCCCTCCTTGGATCCCCCTAGGTCTCTAGTTTTCAGAAATGCACAGGTTTGGTAGGTTTCCCTAGGTGGCGGCTGAGCTAGAGGCCAAAATCTACAGGTAGTCACTTTGCTAAAAACAGCTCTGTTTTCTGTGATATGTCCACGTTGTGTTTTGGGGCATATCCTGTCGCGGGCGCTAGGCCTACCCACACAAGTGAGGTATCATTTTTATCGGGAGACGTGGGGGAACGCTGGGTGGAAGGAAATTTGTGGCTCCTCTCAGATTCCAGAACTTTCTGCCACAGAAATGTGAGGAACATGTGTTTTTTTAGCCAAATTTTGAGGTTTGCAAAGGATTCTGGGTAACAGAACCTGGTCCGAGCCCCGCAAGTCACCCCTCCTTGGATCCCCCTAGGTCTCTAGTTTTCAGAAATGCACAGGT